>NC_137971.1:56698325-57003325 GCF_963924665.1 Micromys minutus | reverse complement strand
GAAAACAGGACATAGTACTACCTAATGACCCAGCTATATCACTCCTGGGTATATACCCAAAAGATGCCCTAACATATCACAGGAATTATATTCATATAAGCCTTAAATATATAGATAGAAGCTGGAAATATCCCAGATCTTTCAACAGAGGAGTGGATACAGAGAATGTGGTACATTTGCATGATGGAGTACTACTCAGGTATTACAACTTGAATCTAGGGTTTTCATGAGACTCTCACTGGAATCTCATTCCAAGAAGTCAGCATTTTTTTTTTTTACAAACAGCAAATGCATTCCAAAATCAGTGACACCTCATTTCAATTTTCTAAATTCCAACAAATCCACAGGTTGTAATTATAATTTCTGATGATTCTGTGCATGATCGTCATCTGCAGGTCTTTGCTGTACAGGACCTGGATAAACTAAACTTTGTTTTCTAACAGTCTTTTCTTAGCTTTCTCTAATTTTCTCTTCTGTCTCTCACTAAGTTCTGTGCCCATAAGTTAAATCTCTCCTTTTGTTGTTCACCCTCTTCCATAAGTTCCTTTATCTGCTGTTCAAGTTTATGCTTCTACATTTTAATTACTGTAATAATGATACTCTGATGGCTCTTTTATTTTGATTGGTCAATTTTAAAAGGTCGTCTTGAGATGCTCATTGTTTCCAATCCTCCTTATTTTGTCTCTGCAGCTCAGTCTGATTTGGGAAATGTCCCATCCTTTGTTTTAGTGCCTTTCCCAGCTCCTGTCTCCAACCTTCACTTGCCTCTTTGTTGTTCATCTTGACCTCTAAATTCCTGTACCTTTAGTTCTAGTGTTTCCTATAAACCCTGCTGCTGAGTCTGAAACTTCTCTCTATGTTGTTCATGATGACCTATAAAGTCTTGTATCTTCTGTTCTAGGTCCTGTTTCCATACTTTTACTTTTTGTGATATTCTCATTCTGATATTGTATTTATTACCTTATTTTGATTTACTAATTCTAGGAAATCATTTTGTAGGCTCTGCTTCCAAACTTCATTGCTATCTTTCTGCTGTTCAGTCTGCTAATTGAAATTCTGTATCATTTTTTTCTAGCATCATTTTCTGTTACTGGGTGAAACCTTCACTGTCCTCTATTTTAACTTGTATAAAATCATTTAATCTCGTTTAGAGACTCATTTTTTTACCAAGGCCCCTGTCTTCTGAGAAAACATCGTAAACAAAGACACTGAACATTGGAAAAATGGTAAGTGGCAAGGTGTCAATTTCTTTTAAATCTATTCATCTTGAGGCATTCAAATCAGTATTCCATAAAACCCAAAAGTTATCTATTTATTGTATTTCTAATCCCAGGTGTGTGCGAATACACACACTAACTCACACACACAAATATACACAAACACTCACACACACACAAACACACACACAAATACATACACACACACATATATTAATATATTTTTATTACCTGATTCAGAGCTGTTTGTGCCTTTGTCTCCCACTCATGTTCATCTCAGAACACTGCAGTCCTCTCCAATTCTTCATTTGCAGGGAGGAGCTATTTGTAGAGAAGAACATCTGTACTTCCGAGGCATCCCTGTCTTTGGATAGCTGTAGGCACCACATGTGCCGATCTCAGTACACCTAGTCTGTGCAGCAGGTCTGGCTGTTCTCTGTCCTGTTTAGACAAAGAAGATAAATAAAGTGAACATGGGAAGGTTTGCTCATGGAGTTATCTGACCAGCCTGCTGTGCCTGTGAGAAGTCTCTGGAAAGAAGCTGCTATTTTTGCCTCCACTGATCCTCAGCTGTGAGGACTGCTTCACAGGCAGTTCTGTCCCAGAGTCTCTGATCCTCCTTTATACTCAGGGAACCCCAACCTTGTTGTGACACTTGTGCTGACTAAGACCCAGCTCTGGGATTGGTTGCTGCCTCCTGAAGCCATGCATGGGGCTTAGGGAGGGAGCTTCTGAGGTTTTCTAAAGCCTTCCTGAGGTTCTCACTAGGGTCTGAAGCCATGTCCCGAATATCACTGAGACCTACAGCCTTCCCTAGCTGTCTCTGGGCCTTCAAGATATCACGTCCTTAATGGGTAATGAGCCTACACCAGTTTTTCACTACCGACTTAGGCTTCTTCAAATTCTCATTGGGGTCTTAAGACTTTCCCTGAGCTCTCTATGTTCTGGCTTCATCTTCTGGGGACTGAGTAAGGGCTTAATTAAAATCTCACTGAGTCCCAGACTTTTCTAGATTCTTACTAGTACCATATAACAGCTATTAGCACTCGCAAGACCCAAAAGCCTTCCAAGGATATACTGTGACCTGGGACTTTTCTGGTACACTGGAGCACAAGGCATTCCCCAGTATATCACTAGGACATAATGCCTTACCAGGTTTTCATTGCCTCCTAAAGCCTTCAGCAGTAGGGTTTAAGCTTGTCTCCAGTATGTAACCGGAACCTAAGGTTTTCTCAAGGCTTCACTAGAACCTAAGGCTTTCCCCCAAATATCAGAAGGATCTAAGGACTTCCCTGAATGTCATTGGTGTCTCAGTGTTTCTCAGTTTCTCTCAGAGACTTAAGACTTATACTCAAGAAACTCACGGGGCCTATAGCTTGCCCAAATACTCACTGGGGTCTACAGCCATCTCCAGGATACTACTGGGTTTAAGACCTTCTGTTTTCACTGGGTCCTAAGACCTTCCACTGGATCTAAATTCTAAACCTTTCCCTGATTCTCACTGAAGCCTCATATCTTAGCAGGTTTTAATGGGGCCTGAGCCCATCCCCAGATTCTCACTGAAGCTTAGACCTTCCCAGATTCCCATTGTTGTCCAAGGTCATTCTCAGAATCAGTGTGGTAAGGCCTTCGTCCATATTATTTCAGGGGACCAAGACAGTATTTTACCTAAAGTTTTCACAGGAGAGTGAGTTTTCTAAGGCCTTCCACAGGTTCTTGTAGTGTCTAAAGGCTGTCCAAGGTTTTCACTGTAACTTGAGTCCTTTGCAAAGATTATATGAAATCCAAGCCTTCCCAACTATCTCAATGTAACCTAAGGTTTTTTCCAGGGGCCTATGGATTTCTCCTGTACCTCAACAACACCCAAGGATTTTCTAGATTCTCATTAGTGTCTAAGGCTTTCTCCAGGTTCTCAGTAGAACCTAAGGATTCACCTACATTCTGAATGGGTCATAAAGTCTTTACTAAACCCTCAGAGGCCCAAGGCCTTCTACAGGTCCTCATTGGTGGAGAAGGATTTGCTAGGATCACACTGGGCCTCCAGGTCTTTCTCAAGTACTCATTGGGCCTAAGGTTTTTCACTAGATTTTCAGTAAGGTCTAAAGATTGTCCCAGAATAATACAGAATCTTAAAGCCTTCAACAACTCTCTAAAATATAAAGAATTTCAGAGTTTTTACTGGTAACCAAGGTTTTCAAAAGTTATTCACTAAACCCTAAGGCCTTCCACACCTTCTCATTGTGGATTATTGCCTTCCCCAGTTTCTAACTGGTCCTCTGTCTCCATATTCTCACTGGGGAATTAATCATTCAATGATTCACACTTATTTCTATAATTTCTGGAGATTTTCTCTGGGATCTAAGAATTATATCGAATATTTTCACCAAGTCTTCAAAGCTTTCTTAGGACCTCTTGAGTTTTAATGTTATCCTTGATTCTCAATTGGGCTCAATCTATCTGTGTTTACCTTGAACCTGTTGACTTTCCATAATTTCACTAGGGCTCACAGCATCCCCTGGTTTTTCAGGGGCCTAGTACGTCCCATAGATTTTTACTGATGTGTCATGATGCTCCCACAATATAACTTGTACCTCATGTTCTCTTATAGTTTCACTGAGGCCTCATAACATCCCCAGATTAAACTAGGTTCTACGAATATCCCTGTGTCTAACAGAGTCTTATGCCATTCTAGGATGTCACCGACACCTAAGGCCTTATCCTAGATAACAAGATGCAATATCCACAGTGGATATTGCATCTTGTGATCTAGATGGTAGGTATGCACAGTTAGTGTAACAAAACTTGTATTTTCTTATGTTGAGGATTTTCAAATGAGGTATATACCCCCAAATTCCTAACAAAGGTACTAACCCTCTGTCTCTAAGTGCTCACCTGCTTGAGGTATCATATCCAAAGCTCTGTCCATTCTCTTAAGGGAGGCTCCAGTTCAAGGTCAGGATCCCAGGGGAGACTCTCCAGCCATAGGGAAGACCAATATAGTGTCTACTCCAATGTCTTCACTCTTCCTGTGGGGACAAAGTGATATGCATAGCTCTAGGTCCCTGATTATCTACTGTGATGTTGGCAGGTGGCATTGTCATTTTATGCAGTCACATATCTGATTAGGTTTAGTCAGTGATATCATCGGGTTTTGATTTTGAGGAGCAGCCTGGGTGTAGTGGGTTTCCTAACTAAGTTTTTTGTCATGATTGAAAGACTTTTTTTTTTTAATATATCTGTCATACTAAGGAAGTTGTGTGTGTTCACTGAGACCACTCATGGCTGTAGCACTAATGAAAACTTGGGACAGCAATAAAGCTGACCAGTCTTGAAGAGGTAGGCCTAGGACTATGGTTAGGAATATAGAGTGTGAACCATGTTTGAAGAACCTCGACTTAACAAAATATACCCTTTGGTACAAGTACAAATACCTAACTTCTTGTTAATAAACTCACTGGGATTTATGACATTCTTAAGATTCTAACTTGAATCTAAATTTCTTAAGATTCTCACTGGGTCTAAGCTTTACCCTAAGGTTTCCTTTTGGACTAAAGTCTTCTTGAGAATTCACCAGGTCCCAGGTCCTTCTCCAGTACTAAGAGCTCTACAGAGGCCTTCCTGAGATTCTAATTCAGTCCTAAGGCCTCCTCAGCATCTCACTGGGACCTCAGACCTTCCCCTGGATTTCACTTGAGCATAAGGAGTTTCTCAATTCTCATTGGCACCTCAATCTTTACCTAGTTTATTCCTGGGCAGAAGGCCTTCCCAGGGTTTCAGGAAGGCTGTGTCTTAAAGCTTTCCCCATTACCTCACTGGGTCTAAGGCTGACCCTGGGACTTACTGGAGCCCAAAGCCTTCTTTAGATCCTCACTGGGACAAGGCTTTCCAGAGAGCTTACAGGAGTATGTGGACTTTCCCAGGTTCTAGAACCTAAGGCTGTTCCTAGTGTTAAGCTTACACGTGATTCCACCATGACATTCCAGGGACTTAGCAAATGCTTACATCATAAACTGTCACTGCCACAAATTGTGCCCTTTATGGGGGATGTCAAAACAGACTACGTACCACTACAGCTCTCTATATATTTTTATCATGTATTCATTTCCTCCCTGTAACCTTTCCTTTCTTTCTTGCTCCTTCCCCCATCCCTCTCCTTCTCTGTCTTTCTTCCAAATTTCCTATTCGTTTCTCTCCATTCCTAGCAGGTCTCCCTTTCTGTCCTTCTCTGTGCTTCCCTCCTCTCTGACTCCTGACTCAGCCTCCACATCTACCTGTCTACATGTCCACTCATCTGCCTCTCCCATTCTCCATGTCCTCACTTTAATATCACAGTCCTTGTGGCTCACTTCTCTGCATCGTCACACCATCAGGACCTCACTCCTTTCCTGTCCCCACATAAACCCCTTTCTACAGGATCTGCTGAGTGGAATGAGTACTTATAGGTACATTTTGCTATGATCCCACCGGATGCTCTTCACTGATTAAGGCCTTTTTCAAATGCAAAATGTTATCTCAGTTCATCCCCAATGTCTATTGAGCCCTATGTCTCTTCCTCAATTCTCGCTGGGCCTTCATTTTCCCAGATCTTCACTGATATCTTAAGCGTTCTGTGGGATCTCACTGGGGCCTAAGGCCTCACATATTAGTCAGTCATTTTACAGTCTGGACAGGTTTTCACTGTTACCTAAGGCTAAACTGAAGGTTTCATTGAAGCCAAGAATATTGATAAATTCTCACAGCATCTATAAATCATTTACCAGACTACAATGTAGTCTGAAAATTTACCTCTTCTTTTACTACCCCAGGTTCTCTCACTGTGGCCAGGGAACTTCTTCAGGTTATTGAGCTTCTTATGACATTCTCAAAACATTCCTTGAGCCCTTCTTTATGCTCCCAGTTTATTCTGTGGCCTATGACCTTCTACACTTTCTAACTAAAGTGTATGGTTGTACCTTCTTTAAGGATATTTGATTATTTCACATAGGAAAGCTAATTCTCAGCAAAATATAAACTTACACAGATATTGCATGTTTTCAGATCTGGGAAATCTGTTGGACTTTCATGGATCTAAAACTCCTAATTTGCTTCTTTATTCTGATGTTATCATACATGCTGGGGACTATACTTCTTAGAAGTTTTCTTGTTTATATAACTCACAGAGTTTGAGGGTTTTTTTTTTTAATACTTTATTCAATTATGTATCTGCCATTCTCACAGGGGATCCACCAAGTCTCATGTTTTCTCTGCACCATCAGCTCTTCCTATGGACATGGCAGCACTTCCTTCAAATGTTGGTGTTCAACTGCTGTTGACATACCTCACCCTGCTCTCCAAATCCTCCAGATTCTCAGTGATTTTCCCTTTTTCCTGATATCCCTAAAGACCTCTGTCTAGTTCTGTACCTGTGATGTAGTTAAAACTGTATGACCAGAAGCTCATTGCCAATTTAGTGAAATTAAAATGCTCAGCACAGATATAATTCTTAGATTTCCAGTTTCCTTCTCAGGACCCTACATTAAAAGTGAAATTCTGTCAACTATGCAAAAGGTCATCTGTCATGTCTGTCTTAAGGCCTGGAAAAAGAGACAGAGGCCAGACAACATTTGATTCCAAGGCTGATTCCCTACGATGGAAGCATCAGTCCACAACACACCCATGTGGTACCTGACTCACAAGGATGTGGTACCTGACCCAGAAGCAAGAAGCAAAGAGACTTGCACACAAGACTGAGTTCTGTCTGTCATTTCATGATTTACGTGATGGCTCCTTCCTCTGGGTTCTTTTACTTGATGCAGCCTAGGCAGCACATTTAGTTGTCCTCTAGTCAGAGAGCAAGATGACTGTCTTCACTGTCACAGCATCAACATTTCTGCCTGCCTGCATCAGCCTCTGCTTTTAGTAGCTACAGAGGCAGTCACAGTCTAGCCAATCACACTCTAGCGTTGGTTACATCATGGGTTATTACCTCATTCTCCTCTGCTCCACACAGCTGACATGAGCTGGCTGCTCATCACTGCAACATCCAACTCCATCCAGATCTCCTTATTGACACGCTCACTATAGGGTGCTGAGTCTGTAGAATTATTTTACACCCCGAGTGCTAAAATCTTCACTAGGTCTCACTGGGACCAAAAGTCTAAGAGTCTCAATGAAGCCTATGACCTTCCTGAGGTTCTCACAGGAGCATAAATTCTTCTTGAACTTCACACTAGAGCCAAATGTCTGCTTCAGGTTCTTAGTGGAGACTGAGGCCTCTGCTGAGTCTCATTAGGAACTAAGGCCTTCACAGGTCTCACTGGTACCTAAGCCATTTCCAAGGTTCTCATTGGGTCTAAATCCTTTCCAAGACTCATCAGTCTATGATTCTGCCACATTCTATTTGGCTCTATGGTTTCCACATGTTCTTACTGGGTGATATCCATGTAACCTATGGTAAAAGAGCTTCACCAGGACTCAGGGAGCATTAAGATTTCTCCAATTTACACACTGTGGCCTAAGATCTTCCTAAGGTTTTCACTGGGGTCTGATGCTATCCTCAAAATATATGTATGACCTCAGACCCTTCCAAAAGTCCCTTTGACCTCAGATCTTCCCCAGTGTCTCTCTTGTGCCTAAGAACTTAGCTAGTTATTCACTAGTATCTAAAGGGTTATTTATCTACTTCGGCCTTGCCACCTACACCTTGGTCATAAAGACCTAATATCTTTCCGGGTTATCATGGAGTTCTCAGGCTACATCAGTTTCTCAATAGGGACAAAGGTTTCTTCACATTCTCACTGGGGTCTTTGGCTTTTCCTGGGTACTCTCTGTTTCTTATGGCCTAATTATCTATGGTTCAAGGGCCTCCATAGATTCCCATAGGCCAGAAGTCTCTCCCAGATTCAGACTGTGTGGTATACCAGCAATAAGGACTCACAGGCACTAAGGTCTTACAAGGTGTTTACTGTGATCTGGGGCTTTTTCAGGTTCACTGGGGAATGAGGTCTTCACTGTATGTCACTGAGACTTAATGTCTTTCCAGGTTTTCATTGGAGCTGAAAACCTTTCCAAGGAAGATCCAAGGTTGTCCCCAGGATGTAACTCGGAACTAATGGCTTCTCAAGGCCTCACAGGAACCTAAGGCTTTCCTCCAAACATCACTGAGATTTCAAGTCTTCCATATTTTTTACAGGTAATTATCTCACATTTTCGGGTTCACACCAGGACCTAAAAATTTCCAAAGAAATTCATAGGTCCTGAGGCCTTCACAAATTCTCACTGGGGTCTAAGACCAGGTCAGAATAGCACTGGGTCTTAAGGACATGTCAGGAATGAGGCATAAGAGAACCCTGTGGTCCTCAACATGCTAAGACTTTTCCTGGATTGCATTGGACGCTCACAGTTTTACAGGTTTTTATTGGATCCAGTTCTCTTCCCCAGATTCTCTATGCCACCTAGACCTTCACCAGATTCTCAATAATGTGTTAGTCATTCTCTGAATATTGACATGGTAAGGCTGTACCCCAGGTTATCGCTAAGGCCTAAGCCTTTATTCTATCTTGGTTCTCACTGGGTGTCTTTAGGCTTCCTAGGCACTTATATAGACTAAACTCCTTCCAAGGTTTTTACTGTAGTCTGAGGCCTTCTTCATGTTTATACTATGGACCAAGGCCGCCCTAGGTATCTCAATGGAACCTAATGCTTTATCCATGATATCGTTGTAGTCTAAAATTTTCTTGAGCTTGTGAGGGCTAAGGAATACACACATTCTGACTAGGTCGTCAAGCCTTTACTACCCACTCTGAATAGACCAAGGCCTCCTCTGTTAATTATCTAGTTGTACAGAAAGGTTTGCTGGGTTCACAGTGGGCCCTAAGGGCTTTCCCAAGTATTCACTGGGTTTAAGGTTTTTTATTAGATTCTCAGTCATGTGTAGCTTTCCTCAGGATCACACTGCATCCTAAAGCCTTGTCCAGTACCTCACTGGAACCTGAGTCCTTCCCAGTTTCTTACTGGCACCAAGGGCTTTTCTAACATATTCACTGAGACATAAGTCTTTTCCCAGTTCACACTGGGGCTCATGGCCTCCCCCAGGTTCTCATTGGCCCTAAAGCTGACACCATATTCTCACCTTCATAGGCCCTAAGGCCTTCCCATGATTCTCCATCATGTCTATGGCTTTCCTGAGAGGATTCCTGCAACTGAGGGCATTTCATCAGTTCTCAGCAAGACTTAAGGTCTTTAGTACCTCCTAGTGGTGTAATTGTTTTCTTGGGCTCAAGTCCTTCTATACTGTTCACTGGAATTTGCTGCCTTCCCAAAATTCCACTAGAGCACAATGACTTTTCCAGGCCTAATACCTTTTCCAAGTTATTACTAAGGTGTAAGGTGGTCCCCATTAAAGTATAATGTGCTCCCCAGAATGTAACTGGGACTTAATGTCCTCTCACAGTGTCTATGAGGCTTGATGATCTTCAAGATTCAAAGTTTTTTCTAAGGACTTGCTTCTGTCTCACTGGTGACTCAGGCATTTTCAATATCCTACTGAGACCTGAGGCCTCCCCAGTTATTCACTGTGTTCTGTGATCTAGTAAGTATATATGTACAGCTGGTGTAACAAAAGTTGTGTTTTCTTATGCTTAGAGTCTTAAAATAAGCTTTATACCTGAAGCTCCTAACTCTAATCCTGGCCCTATCTCCCCAAGATACTTACCTGCATGAGGTATCTAAGCCAATACTTGTCTTCTGGCTCTCACTGTAGGCTCCAGGTCAAGGGTCAGGATCATAGGGAAGACTCTCCAGCTATAGAGCAGATCAACATGGTGTTTCTCCAGTGTTTTCAGCAGTCCTGAAAGGGTAAAATTATATGCATTGTTCTCGATCTCTGCTTCTATACTGTCACGAGTCCACGGTGGCCTTCTGTAGGTTAATAATGGACTGACCACTGACCAATTAAATAATGTTCTATGCCAACAGTTACTTTTGTCATGGTGCCTCTTCACAGCAAAGGAATCACAAATTAAGACACCCTTGTTCAAACTAGGTCTTAGCTTTACTTAATTGTAGGGAACCAAAGAAATACTCAAGAGTCTAACTGGAGCCTAAATTGATTCCTTGTTCTCGAGGTACTATGTAGTCACTGAAAGTTTGATCACTGGGTCTGTAGCCCTTCCCAATGTTTTAATTGTAGCCTACAACAATCTGCAGGATCTAACTGCAGCCTAGGCATCCTCTAGGTTCTGACTGCAATCTAAGGCCTGTGGCTTCTCCAATTGCACATTAAGTCCTATGGCTTCTCCATGTTCAGACTGAAGCACAAAAGCTTCCATAGGTAAGTACTCAACAGGTCCTAAGGCCTTAGCAGGTTGTCAGTGTTTCAAAGACCTTCTTTCCCAGGTTCTTACTGGGAACTGAGACAATTAATATAAAATCAGTAAGGCCTCACATGTTTCCAGATTTTTACTGGGATATATTTCCCTTATTTCTCACTTGGACTTAAGGACTGTCACACTATTCGATGATGCCTAACTTTACCTATTTTGTCACTGGGGCTGAAAAACTTCCTAAGGTCTCAGTGGGACCAAATACTTCCCAGGTTCTTACAGGGTACTAGGCCTACCCCAGTTTCTCACTAGGGACAAAGGATCCCCTATATCCTCCCTGGCCCGTGGGGTATTCGATCTCTCTCTGTATCATAACTCCTAATTAGGTATGGGTCTAAAGGCTTAACTGGGATCTCACAGGGTTCAACACTTTCCTGGTTCTAACTGGGACATATGCCAGCGTTGAGTACTCATAAGTTTCTAAGAAAGGATTAAGTACTTGGTGAGAATCTATGAATAACTCTAGATCTCAGGAAAATCCTAGGGAAAGCCGAAGGCATGAGTGACAATCAGGAGAATGCCTTAGATCTCAATGAGAAAATTGATACAGCCTTAAGACAAGAGAAAGCTGGGAAGGCCATAGGTCCCAGTGAGTACTTTAGGAAAGCCCTGGGTGCCACTAAGAACCTGAGAAGGCCATAAGTCTAAGGAAGGTACTGACGGCTTTAAGATGCAGTGAGATCCTGAGGAAAGTGTTATACAAGACAGAGAATATAGGCCCAGTGAATTCTTGCAAAAGCCCTAGGGACCCAGTGTGATTGTGGCAAACCTCTCCTACAACTGTTACTATGGAAGACCTTGGGCCACTGTGAGTATGTGTAATAAAGGCTTTATGATCCAATCATAATCCTTAGGCACTACTGAGAACATAGAGAAAACCTTGGACTCTAATGAGAATCTGGAAAAAGCTTAAGTGCTGTTGAGAGACTATAGAAAGCCATAGGCCCCTGGATAAAGCCTTAGGTATTAGTATGATAGTTGGAAAAGCCTCTGGTCCCAATATAAATTTACAGAAGTCCTCAGACAACAATGAAAAGTTGGAATGTCTTCAGTTCCTAGGAGCACCTGGGAAAGGCCTCAAGACCCAGTCAGAGCCTAGGAAGAATAAAGCTTTAGGTCCCAAGGATAACCTGGAGGAAGGCCTTACCATAGTTATATTCTGAGAATGGCACTGATACCACAGAGAAAATGGAAAATGTCTAGGCCTCATAGAGCAACTAGGGAATTTCACAGGTCCCAAGAGACCTGAAAGGTTCTGATGCTCCAATAAGGCTCACAAATAGGCTTAGGATAGTAAGAAATTTTCTTATATTTAGGGTGAACTTTTCTAATAAATAGGGACTTCTTAGAGCTCAGTGAAAACAGAAAAGAGTTTAAGAACCACTAGTATTCTGAAGATGGTCTTGGACCCTAGATAAATTTGGGGAAGGAAAACTAGTCAAACAAACCCTAACTCCTCAAGCTACTCACACCTTGAGGTATCTTGACCAAATCTTGAGTCCATTCTGAAATTATAGGCTCCACTTCAAGGGTCAAAATCTCATAGGAGACTCCAGACACAGAGATGATTGACAAGATGTCTCTTCAATCTTGGGAAAACCTTAGATCCTGGGGAGAACATGGGAAGGCCTGAGGCAACAGTGAAAACCAGAGGAGGTTTAGATACTAGTTACATTTTGAGAAAAGCCTTCTGTCCCAGCGATTGCATGAGAAGGCCTTAGGTGGCAGTTACATGCTGGGAACAAACTTAGACCACTGGTGAAGGCTTTAGATCCCAGTGAAAGCCTGGCAAGGCATTATGACCCAGTGATATACTGTGGAAGGCACCTGTCCCAGAGAATAAGAAGAACCCCAAGATCACAGAAAAGAAAAAGTGTAATTAACATTTTTCTTGGTTCTCACTTGGGTTCAAGTCCTTCTCCAGTATCTCCATGGCACCTGTTGTCTCTCCATGATTTGACAATGGCCCAAAGCTTTCCCCAAGTATTGACAGGGGCCTAATAACTTTTCAGATTTTCACTGACTTTAAAATGGTCCCCAGAATAAGTGAGCCCTAATGTTCTCTCACAGGCTCACTGGGGCCTAATGACTTCCATAGGTTCAAACTAGGTTCTAAGGACTTCCCTGTGTTTCACTGCATTCTCTGGCCATCCCAGGACCTCACTGAGTGCTGAGGCCTTCCCCTCACTTTTCACTGTGTATTGTGATCTAGAAGATGGCCAGGCACAGCTGGTATAACAAAAGTTGTATTTTCTTATGATGAGGGTCTTCAAATACTTCAAGTTTATAATTAAGGTCCTACCTTATCTCCCCAAGCTGATCAGCTGCATAAGAAATCTTATGAAAAGCTCAGGTCAATTATCTCATGGGAGGCTGCAGCTCACAGTTCTGGATAGAAGTGGAAACTCTCCAGACACAGGAACGATAAATATAGTGTCTACTTCATGTTCTTCAGCAGTCCTGAAGAACGAAAGTGATATGCATTTTCCTGGTCTCTGCTCATATATTGTTAAATAAACAAGGCAGCAGTGTTTGCTCATGCAATCATAAGTGTAGTTATCTTTAGTAAATGATGTCACTGGTTATTGGTTATCAGAAGAAGCCTTGAATATACTGCAGTTACTACTGAAGATTTCTTTTCTTTTTTTTTTTTTTTTTTTTTGCTTCATGATTAAAAAGCATTTTCAATTTTGTAAATTATGCTTGTCACACTGAGAATGTCGTTTGGCTTCTGTGACAATCACTAAGTGGCTGTAGGCACTATTGAAAACTGGGACTGCCACAAAGCTGACCATCCCTGAAGAGGTAGGTCTAGGATGTGGTAGGAATTTATGATGTCAATTTTCTGTAAAGAACCTAAACATGACAAATTATAACCTTGTTACAAGTACACTTACTTACTTTCCTGTTAATAATAGTTATTAGGACATATGGCCTTCTTAAGATTCTGACTTGAATCTAGGGTTTTCCTGAGATTCTCACTGGAATCTCATTCCAAGAATTCAGCATTTTTTTTATATATAAACAGCAAATGCATTCCAAAATCAGTGACACCTCCCTTCAATTTTCTAAATTCCAACAAATCCACAGGTTGTGATTATAATTCCTGATGATTCTGTGCATGATCATCATCTGCAGGTCTTTGCTGTACACAACCTGGATAAACTAAACTTTGCTAACAGTCTTTTCTTAGCTTTCTCTAATTTTCTCTTCTATCTCTCATTAAGTTCTGTGCCAGTAAATTAAATCTCTCCTCTTGTTGTTCATATGTTCTATAAGTTGCTCTGTCTGCTGTTCAAGATTCTGCTTCTACATTTTAATAAATGTAGTTCTGATATTCTGATATCTATTTTATTTTGATTGGTTAACTTTAAAGGTTATCCTTGTATCTTGCTTCCAATCCTTTTTTTCTGTCTGCACCTCAGTCTGATCTGTGAGATTACTCACTCTTTGTTCTAGTGGCTTCTACAGCTCCTGTCTCCAACCTTTACTTGCCTTTATTTATCTTGACCTATAAATTCCTGTACCTTCAGTTCTAATGTTTCCTATAGACCCTGTTGCAAAGTCAGAAATTTCTCTGTTGTTCATGTTGACCTATAAATTCCTGTATCTTCTGTTCGAGATCCCACTTCCATACTTTTACTTTTTGTTATATTGTCACTCTGATATTGTATTTTTTACCTTATTTTGATTTACTAACTCTATTAAATCATTGTCTAGGCTCTGCTTCCAAACTTCATTGCTATCTCTCTGTCCTTCAGTCTGATAAATGAAATTCTGTACCTTTTTTTCTAGAATCTTCTCCAGCTACTTGTGAAACCTTCACTTTCCTCTATTTTTATTTGTATAAAATTGTTTAATCTCCTTAGGAGACTCATTTTTTTATTAATATGCCTGTCTTCTGAGAAGACATAGTAAACAAAGACACTTAACATTGAAATAATGATAACTGGCAAGGCGTCCATTTCTTTTAAATCCATTCATCTCGAAGCATTCAAATTAGTATTCCATAAAACCCAAAAGGTATCTATTGTGTTTCTCATCTTCAGCTGTGTCTGAATACACACAAAACACACACACACATACACATGAACACACACACACACACACACACAAACACACACACACACATATATATATATACATATATTAATATATTCTTATTACCTGATGCAGGACTTGTTGTGCCTTTGTCTCCATCTTGTGTTCAATTTAGGACACCGCAGTACTCTCCAATTCTTCATTTGCAGGGAGACTGTAGAACATACAGTTTCTGTACTTCTGAGTCATCTCTGTCTTTGCTGGAATAGCTGCAGGTATCATATGAGCCGATCTCAGGCAGCCTGCAGTACACCCAATCTGCATAGCAGAACTGGCTGTCCTTTGTATTGGTTAGACATGGAGAACGAGGGAAAGCAGGCACAGGAAGGCTTGTTCAGGCAGAGATGCCCTGACCAGGCTGCTGTACCTGTGAGAAGTCTCTGGAAAGAAGCTGCTATTTTTTCACCTCTTGATCCTCAGCTGTGAGGGCTGCTTCACAGGCAGATCTGCCCCAGAGTCTTTCATTATCCTTTAGACTCAGAGAACCGCAACCATGTTGTGACACTGGTACTGGCTAAGTCCTCCCTCTGGGATTGGTTGCTGCCTCTGGATGCCATGATTTGCACGGAGCTTAGGGAGAGAGTTTCTGAGGTTTTCACTGCTGTCTAAAGTCTTCCTGGGTTTCTCACTAGGGTCTGAAGCCATATCCAGAATATCATGAGACCTACAGCCTTCCCTAGCTCTCTCTGGGCTTTCGGGCTACTGCAGGTCCTTAATGCGTAATAGGCTTACTCCAGTTTCTCACTAGAGACTAAGGCTTCTTCACATTCTCATTTGGGTCTTAAGACTTTCCCTGAGCTCTCTCTATATGTTCTGGCCTAATTGTCTAGGCACTGAGGAATTCTAACTGAGCCCCAGATTTTTCCAGGTTCTTACTGGTATCAATTAGCACTCACAAAACCCTAAGGTCTTTCAAGGTTTTACTGTGACCTGGGGTCTTTCAGGTTCACTGGAGCCCAAGCTCTTCCCTAGTATATCACTAGGACATAATACCTTGTCAGGTTTTCATTGTGTCTTAAAGCCTTCCCCAGTAGAGTCTAAGCTTGTCTCCTGTATGTAACTGGAACCTAAGGGTTTCTCATGGCTTCACAAGAACCTAAGGCTTTCTCCCAAACCTCACAATGATCTAAGGACATCCCTGAATGTCACTGGTGTCTCAGACTTTCTCAGGTTCTCTCAGGTACTTAAGGCTATCTCAAGAAAATCCTGGGGCCTATACCCTTGCCCAAATTCTCACTGTGGTCTACAGCCATCTCTTGGATAACACTGGGTTTAAAGCCTTCTCAGTTTTTTTTCTGGGTCCTAAGACCTCCATCTGCTTCTCAAATTCTAACCCTTTCCCAGGATCTCACTGGAACCTCATACTTAACAGGTTTTTACTGGACCTGTGCCCTTTCCCAGATTCTCACTGAGGCCTACACCTTCCCAGATTCTCGATGTTGTCCAAGGTCGTTCTCAGAATATCAGATGGTAAGGCCTTCCTCTATATTTTTTCTAGAGATTAAGGCTTTTTTTTAACCTAAGGTTTTTTTTAACATAAGACTAGACTCCTAAGGCCTTCCATAGTTTCTTATAGTGTGTAAAGTCTGTCCAAGGTTTTCACTGTAACCTGAAGCCTACACCAGGGTTATACTGAGGCCCAGACCTTCCCAACTATCTCATTGTAACCTAAGGCTTTTTCCAGGGGCCTATGGATTTCTCCCGTACCTCAACAATATCTAAAGTTTTTCTAGATTCTCACTAGTGTCTAAGGCTTTCTTCTAGTTCTCAGTAGAACCTAAGGATGCACGTACATTCTGAATGGGTCATAAAGCCTTTACTAAACCCTCAGAGGACCAAGGCCTTCTACAGGATCTCATTTGTATAATAAGATTTGCTAGCATCACACTGGGCCACCAGGTCTTTCTCAATTACTCATTGGGCCTAAGGTTTTCACTAGATTCTCAGTCATGTCTAGAGGTTTCCCCAGAATAACACAGAATCTTAAAGCCTTCAACAAGTTCCTGAAATATAAGGACTTTTGGGGTTCTTACTGGCATCCAAGGCTTTCAAAAGTTATTCACTAAGACCTAAGGCCTTCCATAACTTCTCACTGTGGCTTACGGCCTTCCCCAGTTTCTAACTGGTCCTAATTCTGTCTCCATATTCTCACTGGGGAATAAATCATTTTATGATTTACACTCATTTCTATGATTTCTGGAGATTTCCCTGGGATCTAATATTATATCGAAGACTCTCACCAAGTCTTTAAATCGTCCTTAGGACCTCCTAGAGTTTTATTGTTATCCTTGATTCTCAATTGGGCTCAATCTATCTGTGTTTAACTTGGACTTGTTGACTTTCCATAATTTCACTAGGGATCAAAGAATTCCCCTTTGAGCGCTAGTGAAATTATGGAAAGTCAGCAGATTTTTCAGGGGCCTAGTACCTTCCATAGATTTTCACTGATGTGTCACGATGTCCCCACAATATACCTTGTACCTCATGTTCACTCACAGTCTCACTGAGGCCTCATAACATCCCCAGATTAAACTCAGTTCTAAGAACATCCCTGTGTCAAATAGAGTCTCACGCCATCCCAGGATGTCACCGAGACCTAAGGCCTTGCCCACTTACCCACTGCATATTGTTGGTGTAACAAAACTTGTATTTTCTTATTTTGAGAGTTTTCAAATAAGGTACATACCCCAAGTTCCTAACAAAGGTACTAACCCTCTCTCCCTAGCTGCTCACCTGCAAGAGGTATCTTATCCAAAGCTCACGTTCATTATCTCATGGGAGGCTCCAGTTCATAGACAGGATCCCAGGGAAGACTCTCCAGCCATAGAGAAGAGGAACATAGTGTCTAATCCAATGTCTTCAGCAGTCCTGAAGGGACAACGTGATATGCATTGCTCTAGGTCTCTGCTTATATACTGACAAGCTGGCAGGTGGCATTGTCAGATTATGTTTGGTAAGTGATGTCACTGGGATTTGCTTATTAGGAGCAGCTGGGTAAAGTGGCACTAAAGAAAAGTCAAGACTGCAAATAAGCTGAACACCCTTGAATACGTAAGCCTAGGATGGTGGTTAGGATTAAGAGTGTGACCCAAGGTCTACAATCCTAACTTAACAAAATATAACTTTTGAAACAAGTACAAATACTGCCTGTTGCTTATGACACTTACTAGGGTTTATAACCTTCTTAAGATTCTAACTTGAATCTCAATTACTTGAGATTCTCACTGGGTGTAAGATTTGTGCCAGGATTTTCTTCTCAACTAATGTCTTATTGAGAACTCACCAGGTTCCTGGCCTTTCCCAGTACTCAGAGCTCTACAGAGGCCTTCCTGAGATTCTAATTCAGTCCTAAGGCCTCCTCAGCATCTCAATGGGACCTCAGACCTTCCCTTGCTTTTCACTTGAGCCTAAGGAGTTTCTCAATTCTCATTGGCACCTCAATCTTTACCTAGTTTATTCCTGGCCAGACGGCCTTCCCAGGGTCTCAGGAAGGCTGTGTCTTAAAGCTTTCCCCATTATCTCACTGGGTCTAGTGCTGACCCTGGGACTTACTGGAGCCCAAAGCCTTCTTTAGATCCTCACTGGGACAAGGCCTTCCAGAGAACTTACAGGAGTCTGTGGACTTTCCCAGGTTCTAGAACCTAAGGCTGTTCCTAGTGTTAAGCTTACAGGTGATTCCACCATGACATTCCAGGGACTTATAGCAAATACATCATAAACTGTCACTGCCACAAATTGTTCCTGTTATGGGCTTTGTATAAAAGGACTGTCCACCACTACAGCTTTCTCTACCTTTATGTTATCATGTGTTCTCTTCTTCCTTCCCTCTCTTCCTTTCCCAACCTCTCCCATCTCTCTCCTCTTCTGTTCCAAATTATCTATTTCGATCCCTGCATTCCTAGCAGGTCTCAATCTCCTTCTTTCTGTTCTTCTCTGTGGCTTCATCTTCTCTGCCCCCCTAACTCTGCTCCCACGTTCTGCCTGTCTACATGTCTTCGCATCTGCCTCTTCCCATTCTCCATGTCCTCATTCCTCTCCTGTCACCAAATAAGTCCCTTATACAAGATCTGTTCAGTGGAATGATTATTCCTAGGCATACTTTGCATGATCCCACAAGATGTACTTTACTGATTAAGGCCTTTTTCAAATGCACAATGTGATCTCAGTTCATGCCCAAACATGTTGAGTCCTAAGTCTTTTCCTAAATTCTCACTGGGCCTTAGTTTTCCCATCTTTACAGGTTGCTTAGCCCTTCTAGGGGTTCTCACTGGGACCTAAGGCCTCACAAGTTTGTCACTCATCTTACAGCCTTTCGATGGTTTTCACAGTAGCCTAAGACTAAAGTGAGGGATTCACTGAAACCTAAAAACATTATCAAGTTCTCCCAGCATCTATACGGCAGTTACCATGCTATTATGTAGTCTGAAGATTTTCCCATTGTTTTTCTAACCCTACAGAGTTGGCAGGTTCTCTCAATGTGACCGAGGGGCTTTCTCTAGGATCTCATTGATCCTGATGACATTCTCTGAACTTTCACTGAGCCCTTTTGTATTTTTCCAATTTATTCTGTGCTCTATAACGTGGGATACTTTCTAACTGAAGATTATGGTTTTCTCCAGGTTGTACCTTGTTTCAGAACATTTGATTATGTTGCACAGAAAAGCTAACTCTCAGCAAAACAAGCTTACAGAGATGCTGCATGTTTTCAGATTTGGGGCATCTGTTCTCACTTTCATGAATCTAAAGCTCCTAATTTGCTCCTTCATTCTGCTGTTATCAAACAGGCTGGGGACTGTAGATCATAAAGAGTTTTTCCAATAATGTACCTGCCATTCTCACAGGGGATCCACCAAGTTTCATGGTTTCTCTGCACCATCAGCTCTTCCTATGGGGATAGCAGCACTTCCTTCAAATGTTGGGACTCAACTGGTGTTGACATACCTTGACCTGCTCTTTAACTTCTCCAAATTCTCAGTGATTTTTCAATTCTTTCATGATCTCCCTTAACAGCTCTGCCCTCTTCTCTATCTGTGATGTAATTAATTTCTATGACCAGAAGCTCATTGCCAATTCAGTGAAATTAAAATGCTCAGGACATTCTTGTTCCAGTCCTTGGGTTCCAGTTTCCTTCTCAAGACCCTACTTTAAAGGTGGAATTCTGTCAACTATGCAAATGGTCATCTGTCATGTCTGTCTTAAGGCCTGGAAAAAAGAGACAGAGGCCAGACACGATTTGATTCCAAGGCTGATTCCCTACGATGGAAGCATCAGTCCACAACACACCCATGTGGTACCTGACTCACAAGGATATGGTACCTGACCCAGAAGCAAGCATCAGAGAGACTTAAAAGCAAGACTAAGCTCTGTCTGTCATTTCCTATATCTTGGGTGGTGGCTCCTTCCTCTGGGTTCTTATACTTGATGCAGCCTAGGGAGCACATTCAGTTGTCCTCTAGTCAGAGAGCAAGATGGTTGTCTTCACTGTCACAGCATCAACATTTCTGCCTGCCTGCTTCAGCCCCTGCTTTTAGTAGCTACAGGGGCAGTCACAGTCTAGCCAATCACACTCTAGCGTTAGTTACATCATGGGTTATCACCTCATTCTCCTCTGCTCCACACAGCTGACATGAGCTGGCTGCTCATCACTGTAACATCCAACTCCATCCAGATCTCCTTATTGACATGCTCACTACAGGGTGCTGTGTCTGTGGAACTATTTTACACCCTGAATGCTAAAATCTTCACTTGGTCTCACTGGGACCAAAGGTCTAAGAGTCTCAATGAAGCCTATGACCTTCCTGAGGTGCTCACAGGAGAATGAAGTGTTCTTGAACTTCACACTAAAGCCAAATGTCTGCTTTAGGTTCTTAGTGGAGCCTGAGGCCTCTGCTGAGACTCACTAGGATCTAAGGCCTTCACAGGTGCTCACTGGTACCTAAGCCATTTCCAAGGTTCTCACTGGATCTAAATCTTTCTCAAGACTCATCAGTCTATGATTCTGCCACATTCTATTCGGCCTCTATGGCTTCCACATGTTCTTACTGTGGGGTGACCAAGTACCCTATGGTCAAATGGCTTCACCAGGACTCAGGGAGCATTAAGATTTCTCCAAATTACTCAGTATGGCCCAGGTCTTCCTGAGGTTCTCACTGAGGTCTAATGCCATCTCAAGAATAAACCCATCCAGAATCTCCCTGGAACTAAAGATCTTCTTCCCCCATGTCTCCATTGGGCCTCATGACTTTGCTAGTTACTCACTGATCCCTAAAGGCTTATCTAGTTCTTCCTTGCTGCCTATGCCTTGATCGCACAAAGATGGAATGTCTTCCCACGTTCTCATGGGGTACTAGGGCTACATCAGTACCTCAGTGTGGACAAAGCTTTACCTCATTCTCACTGGGGTCTCATGCTTTCCCTGGGATTTCTCTGTAGCTATGGCTAATGCTCTATGGCTCAAGGACTTCTCTAGATTCTCTCAGGTCTGAAGTCTGTACCAAATTCTGACTACAGTGCTCTACGAGCAATAACTATACTATACATAAGGCCCAAAGGCTTCGCAAGGTGTTTGCTGTGATCTGGGGTCTTTCCAGGTTTTCACTGGGGCCTAAAACCTTCCCAAGTAAGATCTAAGGGTGTCCCTCAGATTATAACTGGTAATTAATATCTTCTCAAGGCTTCAAGTTTCCTAAGGCTTTCTACAAATATCACTGGGATCTCAAGACTTCCCTGTGTTTTACTGGTGTCTTGGCCTAATCATCAGGGCCCAAGACTTTCCCCAAGATACTCATGGGAACTACAGCCGTCCCAAATTCTCACTGTGCTCAAACACCATCAACAGAATAGCACTGGGTCTTAGGAACTTGTTAGAATTCATTGGGCCATAAGACATCACTATTTTCCTCAGCAGGCATAGTTTTTCCTTTGATTGTATTGGACACTCACGGTTTTGCAAGTTTTCTACTGGGACCTGTGCCTTAGAGACCTAGCCATTCACCAGATCCTCAATGATGTACAGCACCATTCTCTGCATATTAATATGGTAAGGCCTTCCCTCAGGTTATCACTGGGGCCTAAGGTTTGATTTTACTTTGGTTTTCAATGGGTTTTTTAGGGTTTCCTAGGTACTTATAGGGATTAAAGACCTTCCAAGGGTTTCTCTGTAGTCTGAGGCCTTCTCTACCTTTCTACCATGGACCAAGGCCTCCCTGAGTATCTCAATGGATCCTAATGCTTTCTCCAGGATACCATTGTGGTCTAAGGTTTTCTTTAGGTTCTGAGTGATGGATAAGGGATCATTCTGACGAGGTCATCAAGCCTTTACTATACACTCTGGAAATTATCTCAGTTGGACAGAAAGGTTTGCTGGGTTCACAGTGGTACCTCAGGGCTTTCCCAAGTATTCACTGAGTTTAAGGTTTTCTACGAGATTCTCAGTCATATGTAGCTTTCTCCAGGATCACACTGCATCCTAAAGCCTTGTCAGGACTTTTCTGGAACCTGAGCCCTTCCCTTCCCAGGTTCTTAATGTCACCCATGGCTTTTCTAACATATGCACTGAGACCTAATGCCTTCCAAAGTTCTCGCTGGAGCTTCTGGCCTCCCCCAATTTCTCGGTTGCCCTAAAGTTGTACCCATATTCTCACTCTCAATGGGGCCTAAGGCCTTCCAATGATTCTCCATCATGCTTCTGGCTTTCCTGAATGGTTCCCTGCAACTATAGCATTTCATCAATTCTCAGCAAGCTTTAAAGTCTTCTTTAGGATCTCCTAGTGCTATAATGTTTTCCTTGGGACCAAATCATGCTCCAGTAATCACTGAGACTTGTTGACTTCCCATAATTTTACTAGAGCCCAATGATTTTTACAGGCCTGATACCTATTCCAAGTCATCACTGAGGTGTGAGGTGGTCCCAACTGAAGTGTAAAGAGTTCCACAGAATGTAACTGGGACTTAATGACCAATCACAGTGTTTCTGGGGCCTAAAGACTTCCCTAGGTAAAGGTACTTTCTAATGACTTTCATGAGTCTCACTAGTGCCTCAGGCATTTTCAATTTCTCACTGAGGCCTAAGGCTTCCCCAGTTATTCACTGTGTACTAGGAGCTAGAAGGTATACATGTACACTTGTATAAAAATAATTGTGTTTTCTTATTCTTAGGGTCTTCACCAGAAGTGCCTAACTCTAATCCTAGCCATATCTCCCCAAGATGCTTACCTGCATGAGGTATCTAAGTCAATACTTAGATTGCGTCTCTCACGGCAAGATGTAGTTCAAGAGTCAGGATCCCAGTGGAGACTCTCTGGCCATAGGACAGAACAACATGGTGCCTCTCCTGTGTTTTCAGCAGTCCTGAAAGAACAAAGTGATATTCATTGTTCTTGGTCTTTGCTTATATGCTGTCACATGGGCAGGGTGGCCTTCTGTAGGTGATAACTGGGACCTAATGCCTCACAAGTTTGTCACTCATGTTACAGCCTGCTCACAGTTGTCAATAAGGAATAAGGCTAAACTGAGAGATAAATTGAAGTCTAACAATACTTCCAATCTCTCACAGCATCTGTAAGTCCATTTACAGGTTTTTATGAGTTCTGAAGACTTTCTCATTCTTCTTCTAGTGGCCTATGAATTTTGACATGTTCTCACTGGAAACAGAGGCCTTCTCCAGGTTCTCAGTCATCTCTACTGCCTTTTACAAAGTTCCTGTGAGCCCTTCTGTCTTCCCCCAATTCTTACTTTACCCTGGCTCTCACTGAAGTTTAAGCTTCTGTCCATGTTCTACCTTGTTGTAGGATACACAGAACTTACACATACTTTCAAATGTTTGTTTTAACAGAACATCCATTCACCTGTTTCTGCTTCAGCAAAACATTATTATTACCTAACTGAATCTCCAGAAATTTCCTCACTGTTGAGAATTTGCTTTGGGGATTGGAAAAACCACAGACAGGCATCTGGCAGGGACAGGTACAATATTCTATCAAAGCGAGCTATAGAATCCTTTTAAGTTTGGAAGACATTAAGGGAAATTTGGACTAGGAAGGTATAAAAGGACTGATACTAAGATTTGCACAGTGCTAGTAGTTTAGCTGTAGAATCAGGCTTGTAAAAATATTTTGTATATAGCTCAGAAAATAAAGTTGTCTTATTGAACTAGCCAGTTTTTGTCTCAGTTTATGCTCCCTGTGTCTTTTCTAGTATAAATACTGTGTTGATGTAACATCCAAACCCAATAAGTCCATATGAATAAGTACAAATCAAAGTAACTTTGAGTTCCCACCTCACACTAGTCAGAAAAGCTAAGAATAAAAATTCAGGGGACAGCATTTAGCAAATCTCTATTTTAAAAAAGAGAGAGACCAATTTTGTAGGTGCATCAGGACATCCATTTAAAATCAATACAAAAATAATTCCTTGTAAATGTATATTTATACATAATTTGAATATATTTACATACATCCAGCACATATATACTGCATCTGTGCTCTGTAAGTGTGTGCTGACATACATCTTCTCCAATTATTACAAAATTAACAAGGAAGGCAGAGAACCTGTCTGCCTTGAGTCCAACTGGGGCACAGCCAGCGAACATGGTGGGTCAGAGAGGGTGGTGTGGTGGCATGCAGCTGTCCACTTATCAAGAAACACTCTTTCTTTCCTGAGTGGGTAACATGTTTCCAACTGTATAAATCATTTCACACGTGACAAATAGGCTTCCCTCTATTTACTATTCTGACCCATTTATACAAGTGGAGACGTGTCACACACTTTGGAGGCACAGCCTCTCTGCTCAGTGTAAGTAGGTTCCTAGTGCTGTCCTGCTTGGGCACAGGAAGACACATTTACTCATATTTTAACACTGCCGTTTATGTGTGGATACTGAGGCAGGCAGTGGCTCATAAGACATGGAGTCTGGAGAAAACACAGAATCATCCTGTGAAGAACAAGACCTCCTTGTGTCGGGTTAACTAGGAGAATACTGTTCAAGAGGCTGGGTGATATCCAAGGATTCCTCATTGGTCGTGAGAGTGAGAATTCAATCCAAGTCTTAGACCAACTGCTTGAACATGGGTCTCAGTGCGGGCACGGCATGCTAGCAGTACCTTAGGCATTCCTCAATTTTCACCGAGCAGAGGTGCAAAACTACTTTTGTTTTCAGGGAAAATTGTGTCACATTAATTTATTAATGAATTGATAATATACAAAACAATCATTTATAGTTTCTTTGTAATTTAAGTGGCAGTTCTATGCAGGCAGCACAGAGGACTAGTTAATCTAGTGCTTGGACTTAACTGGTTATTGGATCCTTTCAGAAGCGAAATATTTAAGATATATGACTAATTTGGGGGGAAATGATGTTTTATTTGTGTTTCAACTCTGCTGCCCGATGATTATGTCTAGACACCTCAATGCCCACCTTTCAAGAAACCTTTTAAACTTTGTCACCCCAGTGTAACAGTTAACCAGGCTTCCCAAGATGTTACCAACATCCTCATCATCCCAAGATGCCTTAATCTACTTCTCTGGAGAACAGCCTTCCTTCAGAATGATAGCAGGGTGGGTCCTGTCTGGCAGCTGGCCTTCTGCCTAGTTACACATCCATCACATTTGCCTTGCTTCTTCTCCATGAGTTTAAATAACAACTTCAGAATCTTCAGCATCAAAAACCCTTTGGGGAATCTCCATCCGCTCATTGAATATCAAAAGCCCAGCATTATTCTGTTAAGAGTTTGAGACCTCCTTCCATCTTCTTAAAGGTTTGCTTCTGGCTTCTACCCACTTATGACAAGACCTCACCTCACTAAAAGATCTGGCCTAATAGCTACATCTGACAAGATAACTCTGATTGTTGGTTTCTGGGTTCAGGTATTGTGTTTTGCTTTGGAAACACCCACTCACTTTGCTACAGTCATATGACATGAAAGCAGATTACACTGGTTTTATTGTTTTAAAATTGGAGAAAGTTTTTAATAAAAGCTGTTATTTTTATAGTGAAAATAAAAATGTCACCTACAGGAAAAAAAGAGTTTCAGGGGACAGCAGATTCTGGCAAGAAAGTGGAGAAAGAAAATGCCTCCATTGTTGGTGGGATTGCAAGCCGCTACAACCACTCTGCAAATCAGTCTGGAGATTCCTCAGAAAACAGGACATAGTACTACCTAAGGACCCAGCTATATCACTACTGGGCATACACCCAAAAAATATTCCAACATGTAACAAGGACACATGCTTCACTATGTTCATATATATACAGAAGCTGGAAATATCCCAGATCTTTCAACAGAGGAATGAATAGAGAATGTGGTACATTACACAATGGAGTACTACTCAAATACTACAAAAACAATGACTACATGAAATTCTTAGGCAAATGGATGGATTTAGAAAATATCATCCTAAGTGAGGCAAAACAAAAAAAAAATCACAATGAACAAACATGGTATGTTGTCACTGATGAATGGGTATTAGCCCGAAAGCCTGGAATACACAAGATACAGTACACAGTCTACACGAAACTCTAGAAGAAGGAAGACCAAAGAATGGAAGCTTCAGTCCTTCTTAGATGGGGGAACAAAATACTCACAGGAGGAAATACAGACACAAAGGGTGGAGATGAGACTGAAGGAAACAACATCCAATGTTTCACTGAAAAATAAGGACTTCCCTAGAGTCTTTCTGGTTCCTAAGGTCTCTTCATGATTTTCCCTGGGTAACTTGGTCTGTATCAGTTGTCTCTGATACCTAACACTTTCACAGAATCGAGCTGGTGTATGTGTTCAGTACACTCTCACATGGACCAAAGGCCTGCAAACATGGTCTTCAGCTTTGTGGTAATTTGAATGTTGTGCCATGTGAAACAGCACCACTGTGATGTGTGAGCTTATTGATGAGGGTTACCCTTGTTACAGAATGTGTGTTAATACAGAGGTGGGGCTTTAAGGTCTCATAGACAGGCCTAAGTATGATCAAGAATCTTCTACAGGCTGCCTTAGCATCAAGATGCAGAATGCATAACTCCTCCCATAACATGCCTGCCTGGACACTGTCACAGTTCCCTGTTAAAAATGGACTGACCTCTGACCCATTAAATGATGTCCTTGTACAGAGTTGCCTTTGTCATGATGACTCTTCACAGCAGTAGAATCACAAACTATGAGATCCTTGTTCAAATTAGATCTTAATTTTGCCTACTTAATTGTAAGAACCCAAGGAAATCCTCAGAGTCTAACTGGAACCTAAATTGATTCCTTGTTCTCGAGGTATTATGTAGTCACTGAAAGGTTTATCACTGGGTCTGTAGCCCTTCCCAATGTTGTCTAACTGTAGCCTATAACAATCTGCAGAATCTGGGCATCCTCTAGGTTCTGACTGCAATCTAAGGCCTGTGGCTTCTCCAATTGCACATTAAGTCCTATGGCTTCTCCATGTTCCAACTGAGGCCTAAAAGCTTCCATAGGTAAATACTCAACAGGTCCTAAGGCTTTACCAGGTTGTCATTGTTCCAAAGGCCTTCTTCCCTAGGTCCTCACTGGGAACTAATTCATTTATAAACTATCACTATGGCCTCATATTTTCCAGGTTCTCACTGGGATCTAATACTTCCCTTATTTCTCAATGTGGCTTAAGGACTTTACTAAATTTTCACCAGTGCCTACAGCATTACCTATTTGGTCACTGGGGCCGAAGGACTTCCAAGGTCTCACTGGGACCTAATGCCTTCCCAGGTTCCTACAGGGTACTAGGCCTATCCCAGTTTCTCACTAATAAGGATTCTTTACATTCTCACTGGGTTGTGGAGTATTTGATCTCTCAATGTATCATAACTCCAAATTACGTATGGTCTAAGGGCTTAACTGGGATCTCACAAGTCCCCAAGACTATCCTGGTTCTAATTAGGGACATATTCCAGCTATGAGTACTCACAAAATCCTAAGAAAGGCTTAAAGACTAGGTGAGAATCTGTGAAGTGCTCTGGGATCACAGAAAAAAAAAATCTCGGGAAAGCCCCAGACATGGGTGAGAATCAGGAGAATGCCTTAGATCCCCGTGAGAAAACCGATACAGCCTTAGGTACCACTAAGAACCTGGGAAGGCCTTAGGTCTCAGGGAGGTACTGGAGAAGGTTTTAAAATGCAGTGAGATCCTCAGGAAAGCTTTAGACAAGACAGAGAATATAGGCCCAGTGAATACTTGGGAAAGCCCTGGGAGCCCAGTGTGATCCTAGAAAACTTTCCTACAACTGTGCTACTGCAAAAGACCTTGGGCCACTGAGAATGTGTGTAATAAAGGCTTTATGACCCAATCATAATGCATGTAAATCCTTAGATACTACTGAGAACATAAAGAAAGCCTAGAACCCTTAGGAGAACATGGAAAAAGCCTTAGGTGCTAGTGTAATAGTTGGGAAGGCATCAGGTCCCAATATGGACCTGAAGAAGGCCTCAGACAACAGTGAAAAATGGAATCTCTTTGGTTCCTAGAAGCAACTGGTGAAAGCCTTACCATAGATATATTCTGAGAATGGCATTAATACCATAGAGAAAATGGAAAAGGTCTAGGCCTTACAGAGCAACAGGGAAAGTTCACAGGGCTCAGGAAAAACCTGAAAAGATCTGAAGCTCCAATAAGGTTCACAAAAGGCTTAGAATACTTAGAAATTGGCCAATATTTAGAGATAACTTTTCTAATAAATAGGGAGGTATTAGAGCTCAGTGAATCAGAGAAGGCTTTAAGAAATAGTGATATTCTGAAGATGGTCTTGGACCCTAGTGAAAATATTAGGAAGGCAAACGAGTCAAACAAACCCTAATTCCCTAAGCTACTCACTGCCTTGAAGTATCTTGGCCAAAGCTTGAGTCCATTTTAACATTATAGGCTCCAGTACAAGCGTCAAAATCTCAGGGAAGACACTCCAGCCACAGGAATGATCAACATGGGGTCTCTTCTATCTTGGGAAACCTTAGATCCTGGGTAGAACCTGGGAAGGCCTGAGACAACAGTGAAAACTGGGGGAGGTTTAGATACTAGTGAAACTTTGGAGAAAGCTTTCTGTCCAAATAAGTCCACGAGAAGTTCTTTGGTGACAGGAATATGCTGGGGACAACTTTAACCATGCTGTGAAGGCTTTAGACTCCAGTGAAAATCAAGAAAGGTCTTTATGACCCACTGATATACTGGGTAGGGCATTGTGTCCTAGAGAACAAGAAGAGGCCCCAGATCACAGGAAAAATGTGTAATAAATGTTTTTCTTGGTTCTCACATGGACTCAAGTCCTTCTCCAGTATCTCCATGGCACCTGTTGTGATTTTACTAGGGCCCAAAGCTTTCCCCAAGTTTTGACTGGGCCTAATAACTTTTCCTATTTTTACTGAATTTAAAATGGTCCCCAGAAATGTAAGTGTGCTCTAATGTCCTCTCACAGTCTCACTGGGTCGTAATGCCTTCCCTCAAACTAGGTTCTAAGGACTTTCCTGGGTCTCACTGCAGTCTCTGGCCATCCCTGGCCCCACTCAGTGCTAAAGCCTCCCCCCACTTTTCACTATATATTGTGATCTAGAAGATGTCCAGGCACAGCTGTTATAACAAAAGCTGTGTTTTCTTATGCTGAGGGTCTTCAAATACCTCAGGTTTCTAACTAAGGTCCTACCTTATCTCCCAAAACTGCTGACCTGCATGAAGTATCTTATCTAAAGCTTGGGTCTATTCTCTCATGGTAGGCTCCATTTCACAGGTCTAGATAGAAGGGGAGCCTCTTCAGACGCAGGGAAAATGAACATAGTGTCTACTTCAATGTCTTCATCATTCCTGAAGGACCACAGTGATACGCATTTGTCCTGGTCTCTGCTCTTATACTGTAAGTGGACAGGACAGCACTGTTTGCTCATGCAATCATGTCTAATTATCTTTAGTAAATGACGTCACTGATTATTGGTTATCAGGAGAAGCTTTGGATATACTGAGGTTACTATTTAAGATTTCTTTCTTTCTGTCTTTTGACTCATGACTAAAAGGCATTTTCTATTTTTGTAAATTATGCTTGTCACACTGAGAATGTCGTTTGGCTTCTGTGACAATCACTAAGTGGCTGTAGGCACTACTGAAAACTTGGGACTGCCACAAAGCTGACCATCCCTGAAGAGATAGGTCTAGGATGTGGTAGGAACTTAAGATGTCAACTTTCTGTAAAAAAATCTAAACATAACAAAATATAACTTTGTTACAAGTATACTTACTTATTTTCTTATTAATAATAGCTATTAGGACATATGGCCTTCCTAAATTCTAACTTGAATCTAGGGTTTCCTGAGATTCTCACTGGAGTCTCATTCTAAGAAATCAGCATCTGTTTCACAAACAGCAAATGCATTCCAAAATCAATGACACCTCATTTCAATTTTCTTAGTTTCAACAAATCCACAGGTTGCCATTATAATTCATGATCATATGCTGGTCATTGCTGTACACGACCTGGATAAACTAAACTTTGTTTTCTAACAGTCTTTTCTTAGCTTTCTCTAATTTTCTCTTGTGTCTCTCATCAAATTCTGTGCCCATAAGTAAAAACTCTCCTTTTATTGTGCAACCTCTTCCATAAGTTCCTTTATCTGCTGTTCAAGTTTCTGCTTCTATCCACCTGGAACAGCAGAGGTACGGGGGGACACAGGCTGGTGATACTGCTCTGTGAGTAACCAAGACTTGGAGAGAGCTAGGCAGAGCATGCAGAAAATGTGCCCCTGCAGCCCAAGTTGGGGCCAGACCCATAGTATAGGGTCTCAGAATCCACCAAAAAAGCCTGTGCTCACAGACTAGACACACAAGCCCACAGTAAGGCACAGGCGCTTGTCAGTGCGAGCCGGGGTCTGCCTGGGAAAGGCAGTGCTTGAAATTAAACTCTATAGATCCCCTTACAACTGAAACAAAGGGAAGCCTGGCACATACACCCAGGGAAAGCACACAGGAAGTTCTCAGAGAGCAGAAAGTACTGTGCTATCTGGAAAAGGGTTCGTTTTGGCCTAGAGAAAGAGCCAGGTCCCTGCCAGTAGTACTCAGGACATATGGGCACAGGGATGAGCTACCAGAACAGCTTCACAAGAGCTCTGACACCTGAGCCCAAAAAGACAGAGCTGAGCCACTGCTACCAGAACTCACTGCTTGCCCACTAAAAGCCGAACACACAAAAGCCATTTTCTTTCTGAGCCCACATGCCCTCAGGGCCACGGGAAAGACAGGGACCAATCACTGGCAACAAGACCACATATAATCACAGACAACAAGATGGCAAGAGGAAAACTAAAGAACTTAAGCAATGGAAAACACGACAACCTGGCAATATCAGAACCCAGATCTCCCACCACAGCAAGCAGTGGATTGCCAAACACTCCAGAAAAAGAAGGCTCAAACCTAAAATCATACCTCAAGATGATGACTGAAATCTTTGAGAAGAGCATGAATAACTTCCTTAAGCAAGTACGGGAGGACAACCATAAACAAATAGAAGCTTTTAAAGAGGAAACAAAAAATCACCCAAAGAACTCAAGGAACTACAGGAAAACACAAGCAAAGAGACAAAGGAATTGAAAATGGAAATAGAAACAATAAAAACAACAAAGAAAGAGAAAACCCTGGAAAACCTAAAATAATATCAGGAGTCACAGATGCAAGCATCTCCAACAAACTACAAGAGATGGAAGAGAAAATCTCAGGGGCCGAAGACAACATTGAAAACAGACAAAACATTCAGAGAAGATGCAAAAACAAAAAGCTCCTAACCCAAATTCTCCAGGAGATCCAGGACAAAATGAGAAGACCAAACCTAGAGATAATAAGAATAGAAGAGGGCGAAGAATATGAACTAAGAGGCTCAGTAAATATCTTCAACAAAATTGTAGAAGAAAACTTCCCTACCCTTAAGAATGAGATGACCATGAGCATAAAAGAAGCCTACAGAACTGCAAATAGATTAGACCAGAAAAGAAATTCTTACCAACACATAATAGTCAAAACACCAAGTATTCAAAACAAAGAAAGAATACTAAAAGCAGTAAGGGGAAAAGGTCATGTAACATATAAAGGCAGACCAATCAGAATTACACCCGACTTCTCAAAAGAGATTATGAAGGCTAGAAGATCCTGGACAGACACCATACCGACCCTAAGAGAACACAAATGTAAGCCCAGGTTACTATACCCAGCAAAACTCTCAATCACCATAGACTGAGAGACCAAGATATTCCAGGACAAAACTAAATTTACATAATGTCTGAACACAAATCCAGCCCTACAAAGAATAACAGATAGAAAACCGAACACAAGGAGAAAAACTACATCCTAGAAAAACTAAGCAAGAAAACCAAAAGAAGAAAGACACACAAACATAATTCTACTTCTAAAAGCAAAAATAACAGGAAACAGCAACCACTATTCCTTAATATCTGTTAACATAAATGGACTCAACTCCCCAATAAAGAGACATACACTACTATCAGACTGGATAAATAAACAGAATCCAGCATTTTGCTGCATACAGGAAACTCATCTCAGAAACAAAGACAGACACTATCTCAGAGTAAAAGGCTGGGGAAAAAAACCTTCCAAGCAAACTGCCTGAAGAAACAAGCTGGAGTAGCCATTCTAATATCAAATAAATTAGATTTTCAACCAAAAGTTTTCAAAAAAGATATGGAAGGACACTTTTTACTCATTACAGGGAAAATTTATCAGGATGAATTATCAGTGTTTCAATATACATTTCAAATACAGGAGCATCAATATTCATAAAAGAAACCCTACTAAAGCTCAAAACATACATTTCACCACATACCATAATAATGGGAGATTTCAATACCCCACGCTCATCAATGGACAGATCATGAAAGCAGAAACTGAAACGAGACACAGTGAAACTAGCAGAGGTTCTGAACCTGTTGGAATTAATAGACTTCTACAGAACATTTCACCCTAAAACAAAAGAATACACCTTCTTCTCAGCACCTCACCACACCTTCTCCAAAATTGACAACATAGTCGGTCACAAAAGAAGCCTCAATACATACAAGAAGATTGAAATATTTCCATGCATTCTATCAGATCACCATGGACTAAGGCTGGTCTTTAATAACAACAACAACAATAAACAGGGAAGCTGAACAATGCTCTACTCAACAATAGAATGGTCAATAAAAAAAGAAATAAAGAAAGAGAGGATTTTTTAGAATTTAATGAAAATAAAAGCACAGTATACCCAAACCTATGGGATGCAATGAAAGCAGTACTGAGAAAAAAACGCATAGCTCTGAGTGCCTCCAAAAAGAAACTGGAGAGAGCATACAATAGCATCTTGACAGCACAGTTGAAAGCTCTAGGGAAAAAAGAAGCAGATACACACAAGAGGAGTAGATGGCAAAAAAAAAAAAAAAAAAAAAAAAAAAAAATCAAACTCAGAGCAGAAATTAACTAAATAGAAACAAAAAGAACTATTCAAAGAATCAACAAAACCTAGAGATGGTGTGCTTTGAGAAAATGAACAAGATTGATAAACCCTTAGCCAGACTAACTAGAGGGCAAAGAGAGAGTATCCAAATTAAGAATATCAGAAATGAAAGTGGAAACATAACAAATGAATTGAGGAAATTCAAGAAATCATCAGATCCTCCTACAAAATCCTATAGACAACAAAACTGAAAAATCTGGAGGAAATAGATGAACTCCTAGAGAGATACCAGATACCAAAGTTAAACCAGGACCAGGTAAACCATCCAAATAATCCCATAACACCTAAAGACACAGTCATCAAAAGCCTCCCAACCAAAAAAAAAGCCCAGGACTAGAAGGGTTCAATGCAGAATTCTATCAGACATTTATTGACAACATAATACCAATACTCTCCAAACTATTCCACAAAATAGAGTCAGATGGAACACTACCCAACTCATTTTTCCAGGCCACAATAACCCTCATTCCTAAACCACACAAAGGCCCTACAAGAAAAGAGAACTTCAGAACAATCTCCATTATGAACATTGATGCAAAAATACTCAACAAAATTCATGCAAACCGAATCCAAGAGTACATCAGAACAATGATTCACCATGATCAAGTAGGCTTCATCCGTGGAATGCAGGATTGGTTTGATATGCAGAAATCCATCAATGTAATCCACCATATAAACAAACTCAAAGGAAAAAACCACATGGTCATCTCACTTGATGATAAGAAAGCATTTGAAAAAATTCAACACCCCTTCATGTTAAAAGTCTTGGAAAGAACAGGAAACCAAGTTTCATACCTAAGCATAATAAAAGCAATATACAGCAAACCAATAGCCAACATCAAACTTAACATGGAGAAACCTGAACCAATCCAACTAAAATCAGGTACTAGGCAAGGCTGCCCACTTTTCCCCTACCTATTCAACATAGTACTGGAAGTCCTGGCTGGAGCAATTAGACAGCAAAAACAAATCAAAGGGAAACAAATCAGAAAGGAAGAAGTAAAAATATCACTATTTGCAGATGACATGATAGTATACTTAAGTGACACCAAAAAATTCCACCAGAGAACTTTTACTGCTGATAAACAAATTCAGCAAAGTGGCTGGATATAAAATTAACTCAAAAAAATCAGTACCCTTCCTCTACTCAAAGGACAAACATGCTGAGAAAGAAATTAGAGAAAAGATACCCTTCACAATAGTCACAAACAATATGAAATACCTTGGTGTGACTCTAACTAAGCATGTGAAAGACCTGTATGACGAGAACTTCAAATCTCTGAAGAAGGAAATTGAAGATCTGAGAAGGTGAAAAGATCTCCCATGCACATGGATTGGAAGGATCAACATTGTAAAAATGGCTATCTTACCAAAAGCAATCTACAGATTCAAAGCAATCCCCATCAAAATTCCAACTCAATTCTTCATAGAGCTAGAAAGAGCAATTTGCAATTTCATTTGGAATAACAAAAAACCCAGTATATTGAAATCCATCCTCAACAAAAAGAAAACATCTGCGGGAATCACCATCCCTGACCTCATGCTATATTTCAAGGCAATTGTGTTAAAAACCGAACAGTACTGGTACAGAGATAGGAACGTGGATCAATAGAATAGAATAAAAAATCCAGAAATGAACCCTCACATATAAGGTCACTTGATTTTTGACAAAGGTGCTATAAACATTCAATGAAAAAAGGACAGCCTCTTCAGCAAACGGTGTTGGTTAAAAGGCACTCGGCATGCAGAAGAATGAAAATAGACCCTTTCTTATCTCCTTGTACAAACTGCAGGTACAAGTGGATCAAAGATCTCCACATTAAACCAGGTACACTGAAATTATTAGCAGAGAAAGTAGGGAAAACCTTAGAACACATAGGCAAAGGGGAAATTTTCCTGAACAGAACAACAATGGCTTGTGCTCTAAGACCAAGGATCGAGAAATAGGACTTAATGAGATTGCAAAGTTTCGGTAAGGCTAAGGACACTGTCCAGAAAACAAAACGGCAGCCAACAGATTGGGAAAAGATGGTTACCAGTTCCACATCTGATAGAGGTCTAATTTCAAATATATACAAAGAACTCAAGAAGTTAGACTCCAGAGAATCAAACAATCCTATTAAAAAACGGGATACAGAGCTAAACAAAAATTTCTCAACTGAGGAATATCAAATGGCTGAGAAGCATCGAAGGAAGTACTTGACATCCCTAGTCATCAGGGAAATACAAATCAAAACAACCCTTAGATTCCACCTCACACCAGTCAGATGGCTAAGATAAAAAATCTCAGATGACAACAGTTGCTGTCGAGGATGGGGAGAAAGAGGAACACTCCTCCACTTGTGGTGGGGTTGTAAGCTGGTAGAACCACTCTGGAAATCAGTCTGGCAGTTTCTCAGAAAATTGGACACAGTCCTACCTGAAGACCTAGTTATCCCACTTCTAGGCATATACCCCAGATATGCTCTAACCTACAATAAGGACACATGCACCACAATGTTTATAGCAGCTCTATTTATAATAGCCAGAAGCTGGAAAGAACCCAGATGTCCTTCAGTAGATGAAATTGATAGAGAAATTGTGGTATATTTACACAATTGAGTACTAATCAGCTATCAGAAACAATGACTTTATGAAATTCCTAGGAAAATGGATACATCTAGAGAATATCGTCCTGAGTGAGGTAACCCAGTCACAAAAGACCAGACATAATATGCAGTCACTGATAATTGGATACTAGCCCCAGAAAGCTCTGAATACTCCAGAAACAACTGGCAGGCCATATGAACCTCAAGAATAACAAAGGCCAAATAGTGAAAGCCTCAGTCTTTCTTAGGAAAAAAAATAAGTGTATAGCTCCCTCTCAAGAGCGTGGTACACCTAGACCTTAAATCATTATTATCCAAGGGCTAGGAATAAAGCCTTGTGGGGATTTTTGGTATTCAAAAATCATTATATTTAACCTATACACACCAAGAAAACTCTGACTGTTTCCATGTTACATTCTGTTCTATATGTACTTTATGCTTATGGTAACTAGTGGGATTTCAATGCATGCTATCAAACCTCTAAAAGAATTACCAAAATGTTTAAAAAATCTGTACATGTACTTCTCTTCTTTAAATAAAGTTGTAAAAATGAAAAGATTCTGCGTCTACATTTTAATTACTGTAATTCTGATATTCTGATGGCTCCTTTGTTTTATTGGTTAAATGTAAAAGGTCGTCTTCAGATCCTCATTGTTTCCAATCCTCCTCATTTTGTCTCTGCAGCTCCATCTGATCTGTAAAATGTCTCACCCTTTGTTCTAGTGCCTTCCCCAGCTCCTGCCTCCAACCTTCACTTGCCTTTCTTTGTTCGTCTTGACCTATAAATTCCTGTACCATTAGCTCTAGTGTTTCCTATAGAACCTGTTGCTGAGTCTGAAATTTCTATGTTGTTCATGATGACCTATAAATTCTTGTATCTTCTGTTCAAGATCCCACTTCCATACTTTTACTTTTTGTGATATTCTCATTCTGATATTGTATTTTCTACCTTATTTTGGTTTACTAACTCTAGGAAATCATTGACTAGGCTCTGCTTCCAAACTTCATTGCTATCTCTCTGTCCTTCAGTCTGATAAATGAAACTCTGTACCTTTTTTTCTAGAATCTTCTCCAGCTACTTTTTTTTTTAAAGATTTTTTTATTTGTTCTATGTGAGTATACTATAGCTGTCTTCAGACACACCAGAAGAAGACATCAGATTACATTACAGATGGTTGTGAGCCACCATGTGGTTGCTGGGAATTGAACTCAGGACCTCAGGAAGAACAGTCAGTGCTCTTAACCACTAAGCCATCTCTCCAGCCCTCCAGCTACTTTTCAAACCTTCACTTTCTTCTATTTTTATTTGTATAAAATTGTTTAATCTCCTTTAGAGACTCATTTTTTTTTACCAATGCCCCGGTCTTCTGAGACAACAGAGTAAACAAAGACACTTAACATTGTAATAATGGTAACTGGCAAGGTGTCAATTTCTTTTAAATCCATTCATCTCGAAGCATTCAAATTAGTATTCCATAAACCCAAAAGGAATCTATTGTGTTTCTCATCTTCAGGTGTGTGTGAATACACACACACAGACACACACACAAACACATACACCACGTACACATACAAACACACATATATAAATTAATATATTCTTATTACCTATTTAGAGCTGTTTGTGTCTCTGTCTCCCTCTTGTGTTCAATTCAGGACACTACAGTCCTCTCCAATTCTTCATTTGCAGGTAGAAGCTATTTATTTGTAGAAGGACCCACAGCATGTATACCTCTGAGCCATCTGTCTTTGAATAGCTGCAGGCACCACATGTGCCAATCTCAGGCAGCCTACGGTACACATACTCTGTGCAGCAGGTCTGGCTGTTCTCTGTCCTGTTTAGACATGGAAGATAAGGAAAGCAGGCACAGGAAGACTTCCTCATTGATATGACTGACCAGCCTGCTGTGCCTGTGAGAAGTCTCTGGAAAAAAGCTGCTATTTTTTCACCTCTTGATCCTCAGCTGTGAGGGCTGCTTCACAGGCAGTTCTGCCCCAGAGTCTTTGATCCTCTTTTAGATTCAGGGAACCCCAACCTTGTTGTGACACTGGTACTGGCTAAGTCCCAGCTCTGGGATTGGTTGCTGCCTCCTGATGCCATGATTTGCACAGAGCTTAGGGAAGGGAGCTTCTGAGGTTTTCACTGCTGTCTAAAGTCTTCCTTAGGTGCACAACAGGGTCTGAAGCCATGTACAGAATATCACTGGGACCTACAGCCTTCCCTAGCTGTCTCTGGGCCTTCGGCTATTTCAGGACCTTAATGGGTAATAAGGTTACTCAAGTTTCTCACTAGAGACTAAGGCTTCTTCACATTCTCACTGGGGTCATAAAACTTTCCCTGAGCTCTTTCTATATGTTCTGGCCTAATTGTCTAGATACTGAGGACTTCACTAGGATCTAAATGAGCACCCAGACTTTTCCAGGTTCTTACTGGTACCATATAAGGCCTTCCTCCATATTATTTCTGAGGACCAAGCTTTATTTACCTAAAGTTTTACCACAGAAGAGTGAGTTTTCTAAGGCCTTCAGCAGGTTCTTGTAATGTCTAAAGGCTGTCCAAGATTTTGACTGTAACTTGAGCCCTTTGCAAGGGTTATACTACATCTGGGCCTTCCCAACTATCTCACTGTAACCTAAGGCTTTTTACAGGTGCCTATGGCTTTCTCCTGTACCTCAACAACACCTAAGGTTTTTCTAGATTCACATTAGTGTCTAAGGCTTTCTCCAGGTTCTCAGTAGAACCTAAGGATTCACCTACATTCTGACTGGGTCATAAAGTCTTTACTAAACCCTCAGAGGACCAAGGCCTTCTACAGGATCTCATTTGTGGAGAAAGATTTGCTAGCATCACACTGGGCCACCATGTCTTTCTCAATTTCTCATTGGGCCTAAAGTTTTCACTAGATTCTCAGTCATGTCTAGAGGTTTCCCCAGAATAACACAGAATCTCAAAGCCTTCAACAACTTCCTGAAATATAAGGACTTTCAGGGTTCTTACTGGCACCAAAGGCTTTCAAAAGTTATTCACTAAGACCTAAGGCCTTCCACAACTTCTCACTGTGGCTTATGGCCTTCCCCAGTTTCTAACTGGTCCTAATTCTGTCTCCATGTTCTCACTGAGGAATAAATCATTTTATGATTCATATTCACTTCCCTGATTGTGGTGAGGACCTTAAGATTGTCGATTTTCTGTAAAGAACCTTAATATAACAAAACATAACTTTGCTACAAGTACACTTACTTTGTTGCAAATGATACTGACAGGGATCTTATGGCCTTACAAAGATTCTAACTTGAATCTTAGGTTTTTGAAGAGATTCTTACTGGGGTCTAAAGCCCTGAAGTCAGCATTTATTTTAGAAACAGCAAATGCATTGCAAAATCAGTGGCATTACCTTAAATATTCTTAGTTCCAAAAAATCCACAGGTTGACATTATAACTCCTGATAATTCTGTGCATGATCATCAGCTGCTGGTCTTTGCTGTACACAACCTGGAAAAACTAACCTTTGTTTTCTAACAACTTTTGGTTGGCCTTCTCTAATTCTTCTATGCCTCCCTGAGTATTTTCTCTAATTAATATTTTATGTTCCTTCCATAAGGTCTGTGCCCAGAATTCATATCTCTCCTCTTGTTGCTCATCATGTTCTATAAGTTGCTGTGTCTGCTGTTCAAGATTCTGCTTCTTCATTTTTATAAATGTAATTCTGATATTCTGATGTCTATTTTATTTTGATTGATTAATTTTAAGGTTCTCCCCCAAGCCTTGCTTCCTATCCTCATTATTTTCTCTCTGCGGCTCAGTCTGATCTGTCAGATGTCTCATCCTTTGTTCTAGAGCCTTCTCCAGCTCCTGATGCCCAGTCTACAATCTCTCTCTGTTGTATATGTTGCTCTATAAATTCCTTTAACTTCAGTTCTATACCCTGCTTCTATACATTTTATTTTTCTGTATGTTGTCATTCTGATATTTAGAATCTACCTTATTTTGATTTACCATCCTTAGTAAACTAACCTCTAGGCTCCGTTTCCAAAGTTTATTGCTATCACTCTGTCTCTGTGTTCTTTAGTCTGATATATGAAATTCTGTATCTTTTGTTCTAGCATTTTTTCCAGTTCCTGTCTGCAACCTTTATTATCGTATATTTTGTTCTATAAAATCTTCTAATCTCTTTTAAAGACTCACAGTTTTTGTTTTTTTTTTTTTGGGGGGGGGTGCTGTCTTGTGAGAAGACATAGTTAAGCAAGACACTTGACCTTGTAATGATAACTGGCAAGGTGTCAATTTCTTTTACATCCATTTATTTCAAACCATTCAAATTAGCATTCCATAAAACTCAAAGCATATCTATTGTCTTTCTCCTTTTTACAGGTGTGTGTGTGCGTGTGCACGAGTGTAAAATCAATGTATAATACTACTGATCCAGAGCTTCTTATGCCTTTGTCTCCCCCCTATGTTCAATTCAGGGCACTGCAATACTTTCCATTTCTTTTTGAAGGGAGGCCCTTTTAGAAGGACCCCCAGCTTCTGAGCCATTTCTCTCTTTGTTTGGGTTACTGTGTGCTTTAGCAAAACATTCTGACTTCCTGCTTATCTAAATGGAACATGACGCTTTCTCTAGGATATCACTGTGGTCTAAGGCTCTCTTTAGGTTCTGAGTGCTGCCTAAGGAATACCTACTTCATCAGGCCTTTACTACACATTTTGAAATGACTAAGGCCTCCTCTGCTAATTATCTCAGTTGTACAGAAAGGTTTGCTGGGTTCACAGTGGTCCCTAAGGCCTTTTCCAATTATTCACTGGGTATAAAGTTTTTTTTATTAGATTCTCAGTCATATGTAGCTTTCCCAAGGATGATACTGCATTTTAAAGCCTTGTCCAGTATCTCACTGGAACCTAAGTCCTTGCCAGATTCTACTGGCACCCAGGGCTTTTCAAACATATCCACTGAGACCTAAGGCTTTTCCAAGATCTCATAGGGGTTCATGGCCACCCCCAGTTTCTCACTGGCCCTAAATCCATCTCCATATTCTCAGACTCAATGGGGTCTAAGGCCTTCCCATGATTCTCCATCATGCCTATGGCTTTCCTGAGAGGTTCACTGCAACTAAGGGAGTTTCATCAATTCTCAGCAAGTCTTAAGTTCTTTAGGATCTCCTAGTGGTGTAACCTTTGCCTTGTGCTCAAGTCCTTCTCCAGTGTTCACTGGGATTTGTTGCCTTCCCATAATTTCACTAGGGCCCAATGAATTCTCCAGGCCTAATACCCATTCAAGGTTATCACTGAGGTGTGAGGTGATCCCAGTTGAAGTGTAAAGAGTTGCCCAGAATATAGCTGGGACTTACTGTCCTCTCACAGTGTTTCTGGAGTCTAAAGACTTCCCTAGGTAAAAGTACTTTCTAATGACTTTCTTGAGTCTCACGAATGCCTCAGGCACTTTCAGTGTTCAGTGAGATCTAAGGCTTACAAAGTTATTCATTGTTTACTATGAGCTAGAAAGTATCCATGTACACTGGTTATAAAAATAGTTGTGTTTTCCTACGCTTAGGGTCTTCACTTAAGATTTACCACCAAAGAGCCTAACTCTAATCATAGCCTTTCTCCTGAAAATACTTACCTGAATGAAGTATTTGAGCCAATACTTGGGTTCTCTCTCTCTCTCCTCTCTCTCTCTCTCTCTCTCTCTCTCTCTCTCTCTCTCTCTCTCTCTCTCTCTCTCTCTCTCTCTCTCTTACTGTAGGCTCCAGTTCAAGAGTCAGGATCCTAGTGGAGAATCTCCTGCAACAGATCAACATGGTGTCTCTCCAGTGTTTTCAGCAGTCCTGAAAGAACAAAGTGATATGCATTGTTCTTGGTCTTTGCTTATATATTGTCACATGGGCAGGGTGGCCTTCTGTAGGTGATAACTGGGTACCAAGGCCTCACAAGTTTGTCACTCATCTTACAGCCTGCTCACTGTTTTCAATGAGGACTAAAGCTAAACTGAGAGATACATTGAAGCTTAAAAAATACTCCCAATCTCTCACAGCACCTGTAAGTCCATTTCCAGGTTTTTATGTGTTCTGAAGACATCTCCACTCTTCTTCTTTTGGCCAAAGATTTTGACGTGTTCTCACATATCAAAACAGAGGCCTTCTCCGTGTTCTCAGTCATCTCAACTGCCTTTTACAAAGTTCCTGTGAGCCCTTCTGTCTTTCCAAAATCTTACTTTACCTTAAAATCCTCTGCAGGCTCTCACTGAAGTTTCAGATTTGTCCACATTCTACCTTGTTGTAGGATATTTGATTATGCATAGAAAACCTAATTGTCAACAAAATATAAAAGCCTAAATAGATATTGCATTGGTCAGATGCACTTTCAGTGTGCTGCTGAAGGCCTAGTAGTTGAAAATGCCAAACAACTGAATAAACTAAAATTTCCTGCCTCATTGAAAACATGTTCCTTGCAAGAGGTCTTCTTGTCTTTGTTTTATGACTGGAGTAAAAATCAACATGGTGGTTCAAGGTACTCAATCAAAAAGTTCAAATGACTCTAGACCCTCTCATTAGGCTTGAAGGTACCACTACCCTAATGGTGACATGGTCCAGTCTACCAAGGATGTAGCAGAAAAATTATAGATTTCTTCTATATAAAGTAGAACTTGGATAGATTTCTCTCTTGTATTCTCTCTGTTCATCTCTCTGCCTTGCTCTGTTTTTCTGTCAGGCTTTCATTCTGTCTGTCTCTGTTAGTCTTTCTTTCTTTATATGTCCTAGAATAGTCTTTGTAGAAGGAGGTCCAGATAAGAAATAGTATGTTGGCTTATTTTTCTCAAAACCCACATTAGGAAGGGTTCTTAAATGCATTAACCTCCCTTTTAGTAACCACTCACCAGAGGTAGTAGAAACAAAAAAGATTATTAGGACATGAAGGCAGTTAACTTGTTTAGAAACTCTTTGGGGTGATTGCAATCCTCCATGTCTGGATGTCAGCAGTGCAGTATCCTAGGCAACCATCAGACATGAATCAGCAGCTTCAGTCCCATCCACTAGGGATGTGCCACACATGAATCATCCACAGTGGCTTGATCCAGTATAAACCTCAAGAAACTGTCAGATGAGTGCAAGTGTGTGGAAGCCTCAAGAAGCTGCTGGATTATCAAAGGAAGTTTTGATTTTTATTGTGTGTGTGGGAGTGTATGTGTATGTGTGTTGCTCTTTATGAAGTCACGACAAGTGAATACCAGCAACTCCATGTAAAGCAAAAGGATACATGAGTATCATCAGTGAAGACCAAGGTGGATCAAAGCAAACCATGCTAGACCCTCTTCCCACTGTTTAGGGGTTTATATTTCTATTCTTTCTAAGCATCATGCATCCTGTCACCTGTGTCTACTTCACCAACACATCCTTTCATGTCTGCTTTAGCACAACATCCTTTCACCTGTTCTGACCACAGAAAAACATCATTATTACCTGAGTCTCAAGAAATTTCCTCACAGGCATCTGACAGAAAAAGGTAAAGCAGTATTCGATCAAGGAGAGCTATGGAATACTTTTAGGTTTGAAAGCAGTTAAGGGAAATGTGGATTAGCTGGGTAGAAAAGGACTGATAGTAAGAAATTTGTACAGTGCTAGTAGTTTAGCTGCAGAATCAGGTTTGTAAAAATATTTTGTATATAGCTCAGAAAATAAAGCTGTCTTACTGAACTAGCCAGTTTTTGTCTCAGTTAATGCCTCCTGTGTCTTTTCTAATATAAATACTGTGTTGCTATAATTTCCAAATCCAATAAGACAATATGAAAAAATACAAATCAAAGCAACCCTGAGTTTCCACCTCACACTAGTCAGAAAGACTAAGAATAAAAACTCAGGGGACAGCAGACTCAGGCAAGTATGTAGAGAAAGAAGAACACTCCTCCATTGTTGAAAGGATTGCAACTGCAAATCAGTTTGGAGGTTCCTCAGAAAACAGGACCTAAGGAGCCAGCTCAATCACTCATGGGCATATACTCAAAAGATGCCCCAACATATAACAAAGACATATGATTCACTATATTCATAGCAGCCTATTTATATAGACAGAAGCTGGAAAGAACCCAGATGTCCTTCAACATAGGAGTGGATACAGAGAATGTGGTACATCTACACAATGATTAAGTACTACTCAGGTATTACAAACAATGACTACAAAAAAATTCTTAGGCAAATAAATGGATTTAGACAATATCATCCTGAGTGAGGAAACAACTCCAAAGAACACACATGATAGGCACTCACTGATAATGGGTATTAGCCCTACAGCCTGGAATACTGAAGATATAGTACACAAACTACATAAAGCTCTAGAAGAAGAAAGACCAAAGAGTGGAACCTTCAGTCCTTCTTTGATGGGGGAACAAAATACTCACAGGAAGAAATACAGACACAAAGTGTGAAGCAGAGACTGAAGGAAAAGATGTCAAAAGTATCCCTGAGGAAGGAGGATTTCCCTAGAGTCTTTCTTGATTCCTAAAGTCTTTCCTTGATTTTCACTGGGGACTCAGTCTGTCCAAATTGTCACCAGTACCTAACACTTTTACAGACACTCTCACAGAGACCAAAGGCCTGCAGACTAAGGTCTTCTGCTTTGTGGTAGTTTGAAAGTTTGTGCCATGTGAAATAGCACCACTATGATGAGTGACCTTTTGAAGAGGGGTACCCTCGTTAGAGAATGTGTGTTAGAGAATACAGAGGTGGGGCTTTAAGGCCTCAGTGACAGGCTTAAGTATGACCAACAGTCTACTACAGGTTGATTTAGCATCAATATGCAGAACTCTCAACTCCTCCCATACCATGCTGTCCTGAACACTGTCACAGTTCCCTGTTAAAAATGGACTGACCACTGACCAATTGAATGCTGTCCTTGCAAAGAGTTGCCTTTGTCAGGTGTCTCTTCACAGCAATGGAATCACAAACTAAGACACCCTTGTTCAAACTGGGTCTTAGCTTTACCTACTTAATTGTAAGGAACCAAGGAAATACTCAAGAGTCTAACTGCTGAAACCTAAATTGATTCCTTGTTCTCGAGGTATTATGTAGCCACTGAAAGGTTTATCACTGGGTCTGTAGCCCTTCCCAATGTTCTAATTGTAGCCTACAACAGTCTGCAGGATCTAACTGCAGCCTAGGCATCCTCTAGGTTCTGACTGCAATCTAAGGCCTGTGGCTTCTCCAATTGCACATTAAGTCCTATGGCTTCTCCATGTTCAGACTGAAGCACAAAAGCTTCCATAGGTAAGTACTCAACAGGTCCTAAGGCCTTAGCAGGTTGTCAGTGTTTCAAAGACCTTCCTCCCTAGGTTCTCACCCAGAACTGAAGCCATTTATAAAATATCACTAGGGCCTCAGATATTCCAGGTTTTCACTGGGATCTAATACTTCCCTTCTCTCTCACTTTGGCTTAAAACTTTACCAAAATTTCACCAATGCCTAAGGCTTTACCTATTTTGTTACTGGGGCCAAAGTCTCACTGGGATCTAATGCCTTCCCAGGGTCTTACTGGGTACTAGGTCTTCCCCAGTTTCTCACTAGGAACTAAATCTCACTGAGGACTCGGGGTGTGTGATCTCTCTCTGTATCATAACTCTTAATTATGTATCATCTAAGGGCTTAAATGGGATCTCACAGGACCAAAAACTTTCCAGGTTCTAACTGAGGACATGTTCCAGCTATAAGTACCCATAAGATCCTAAGGAAGGTGTAAAGATTTTGTGAGAATTTGAATAGCTAAGATCCCAGGAAAATCCTAAAGAAATGCCCAAACATGCGTGAGAATCAGGAGAATCCCATTGAGAAAACCGATACAGTCTTAGAGCCAGAGAAAGCTGAGATCCCAGTAAGAACTTTTGGAAAGTCCTAGGTGACACCAAGAACCTGGGAATGTGTTAGGTCTCAAAGAGGTATTGGAGAAGGCTTTAAAATAGTTAGATCCTGAAGATAGCTTTATACATGAGAGAGAATATAGGCCCAGTAAATACCGGAGAAATCCCTCGGGACCCAGTATGATCTTAGCAAACCTTTCCTACAACTGTGTTACTGCAGAAACCTTGGTCCACTGAGAGTATGTGTAATAAAGGCTTAATGACCCAATCATAATGCACGTAAATTCTCAGGTACTACTGAGAACATAGAGAAAGCCTTGTACCCTAATAAGGATCTGGAAAAACCCTTAGGTGCTGTTGAGAGATTATAGAAAGCCATAGGCCCCTGGAGGAAGCTTTAGGTGCTGGTATAATATTTGGAAAGGACTCTAGTCCCAATGTTAGTTTAGAGAAGTCCTCAAACAACAGTGAAAAGTTGGAAGATCTTTAGTTCCTAGAACCAGCTGGAGACAGCCTTAAAATACAATCAGAACCTAGGTAGAATAAAGCCTTAGGTCCCAGAGATAAGATGGAGTAAGGCCTTACCATAGTTATATTCTGAGAATGGCATTGATACCACAGAGAAAATGAAAAAGGTCTAGGCTTCATAGAGCAACAAAGGAAGTTCACAGGTCCCAAGAAACTTGGAAAGTTCTGAGGCTCACTTAGGCTTAGAGATAGGCTTAGAATAGTGAGAAATTTTCCAATATTTAGAAATAACTTTTCTGATAAATATGGAGGGCTTAGAGCTCAGTGAAAACAGAGGCTTTACAACTTGGTGGTATTCTGAAGATGATGGTCTTGAACCCTAGTGAAAATTTTTGGAAGAAAAATTAGTCAAACATACCCTAATACCCCAATCTGCTCATACCTGGAGGTATCTTGGCCAAAGCTTGAGTCCATTCTGACATTATAGGATCCAGTTCAAAGGTCAGGATCTCAGGGGAGACGCTCCAGTCACAAGGATGATCGACAAGGTGTCTCTTCAATCTTGGGAAAGCCTTAGATCCTGGGGAGAACCTGGGAAGGCCTGAGACAACAGTGAAAACCAGGGGAGGTTTAGATATAGTGGATTTTGGGAAACACTTTCTGTCTCAGTGAGGCCAAGAGAAGGTCTTAGGTGAGAGTTACATGCTGGGGAAAATCTTAGAACATATTGGAGAAGGCTTTGGGCCCCCGAGAAAACCTGGCAAGGCATTATGACCTAGTGATATACTGGGAAAGACAATGTTTCCCAGAGACCAAGAAGAGGCCCCAGATCACTGTCAAAATTTATAATTAATGTTTCTCTTGGTTCTCACTTGGACTCAAGTCCTTCTCCAGTATCTCCAAAAACTGTTCCCTCTCCATGATTTCACTAGGGTCAAAGCTTTCCCCAAGAATGGACGGGGTCCTAATAACTTTTCAGAATTTTACTGAAGTTTAATTGGTCCACACTGTGAGAGACGGTCCTCTCACAGTCTCACTGGGGCCTAATGACTTCCCTAAGTTCAAACTATATTCTAAGGACTTCCCTGGGTCTCACTGCAGTCTCTGGCCATCCCTGGCCTCACTCAGTGCTAAAGCCTCCCCTCACTTTTCACTACATATTGTGATCTAGAAAATGTCCAGGCACAGCTGTTATAACAAAAGTTGTGTTTTCTTATGCTGAGGGTCTCCAAATACCTCAAGTTTCTAACTAAAGTTCTATCTTATCTCCCCAAGATGCTCACATGCATGAGGTCTCTTATTCAATGCTTGGGTCCATTCTCTCATAGGAGGCTCCAGTTCATGGGTCAGGATCCCAGGGACGACTCTTCAGACTCAAGGAAGATCACCGTGGTGTCTGCTGCAATGTCTTCATTAGTCCTGAGAGACCAAAGTACATGCATTTCTCTTGGTCTCTGGTTGCATCCTATCAAGTGGGCAGGGCAGCACTGGTGGCTCATGCACTCATATGTCCACTTATCTATAGTTTGTGGTTATCAGAAGAAGCCACGGATATAGTGGGATTCCAGATTAACCTTTTTTTAAACCTCATAATTAAAAGGTATTTTCTTTTTTTGTTTTAGTCAAATAGTTCATTATTTATTCATTGTTTCAAAAATTCCCACCAAATACCTAACAACCCTTCATGTAGAACAGGTCATGATCTTCTAATCACCTCTAATAATTTCTAGAATCTTCTTTTTTTTTTTACTTTATTTTAAAAAACAAAGATAAAAAAAATTTTAAACATTTTTGCATAAAGGTATACAAATACAACTGTGTCACTGCTTGTTTTTTTTTTTTCTTTTTTTTTTTTTACAATGAGCAAAAAGTACATGAAATACAGGGTGTAACCCGGAATTTGTCAATGTGTTCTTGGTGTGTAAGGATTGAGCATGACTCTTTTTTTTTGTTTTGTTTTGTTATTTTTCTTTTTTTCTTGGACTTCACACAGTCTGTGAGTTGTTTCTGGGGTAGTGCGAGCCTCTGGGGTTATCATCCCACTATCAGTGACTGCATATTATGTCTGTTCTTTTGTGACTGGGTTATCTCACTCAGAATGATATTCTCTAGATTCAGCCATTTTCTTAAGAATTTGGTTAAGTCATTGTTTCTGGTGGCTGAGTAGTATTCCATTGTGTATATGTACCACAATTTTTGTATTCATTCATCTACTGAAGGACATCTGGGTTCTTTCCAGCTTCTGACTATTATAAATAGAGCTGCTATGAACATTGTGGTACATGTATCTTTGTTGTATATTAAAGTGTCTCTGGGGTATATGCCCAGAAGTGGAATAGCTGGGTCTTCAGGTAGTACTATGTCCAATTTTCTGAGGTATTGCCAGACTGATTTACAGAGTGGCTGTATCAGTTTACAACCCCACCAACAGTGGAGAAGTGTTCTTCTTTCTCCGCAACCTCACCAGCATCTGCTGTCATCTGACTTTTGGATCTTGGCCAAACTGACTGGTGTGAGGTGGAATCTCAGGGTTGTTTTGATTTGCATTTCCCTGATGGCTAAGGATGTCGAGGACTTCCTCGGATGTTTCTCAGCCATTCAATATTCCTCAAAAGAACGTTTTGTTTAGCTCTGTACCCCATTTTTAATAGGGTTGTTTGATTCTCTGGTGTCTAGCTTTTTGAGTTCTTTGTATACCTTGGATATTAGGCCTCTATCTGATGTGGAGTTGGTAAAGACCTTTTCCCATTCTGTTGGCTGCCGTTTTGTTTTCTTGACAATGTCCTTAGCCTTACAGAAACTTTGCAATCTCATTAAGTCCCATTTGTTAATCTTTGACCTTAGAGCTTGAGCCATTGGTGTTTTGTTCAGAAAATTTTCTCCTGTGCCTATGTGTTCTAAGGTTTTCCCTACTTTCTCATCTAATAGTGGGATTCCAGATTAATCTTTTCTTAAACCTCATAATTAAAAGGCATTTTCTATTCATGGAAATTATGCTTGTCACACTGAGGAAGTTCTTCGGCTTCAGTGACTATCACTGAGTAGCTGTATGTCAGAATGAGAACTTGAGACTGACACTAAGCTGACTATCCCTGAAGAAGTAGGCCTAGGATTGTGGTTAGGAACATAAAAGTGTAAACTTTCTATAATGAACCTAAACATAACAGAATATAACTTTCTCACAAACACACTTACTTACTTTGTTGCTAATGCTACTGACTGGGACTCATGGCCTTTCTAAGATTCTAACTTGAATCTAAGAATATCATGAGATTCTCACTGGGGTCTAAGCTCAGAAGTAAGCATTGTTTTACAAGCAGCAAATGCATTCGAAGATCAGTGACATCTTCCTTAAATTCTTAGTTCCAACAAATCCACAGGTTAACATTGTAATTTCTGGTGATTCTGTGAATGATCATCTGCTGCTGGTCTTTGCTATATACGACCTGGATAAACTAAAATTAGTTTTTTAACAGTCTTTTGGAGGCTTCTCCATTTTTATCTCATGTCTCTCCCTGAGTATTTTCCCTAATTAATATTTTAGTTCCTCCCTTATGTTCTCTGCCCAGAATTCATATCTCTTCTCTTGTTGTTCATCCTGTTCTATAAGTTGCTGTGTCTACTGTTCAAGATTCTGCTTCTACATTTTAATAAATGTATTTCTGATATTCTGATATCTTTCATTTTGATTAAGTTTTAAAGATTCTCCCAAAGCCTTTCTTCCAATCCTCATTATCTTCTCTCTGCTTCTTAGTCTGGTCTGTGGGATGACTGATCCTTTATTCTAGAGGCTTCTCCAGCTCCTGTCTCCAACTTTCAATTGTGTTTCTTTATTGTTCATCTTGACCTATAAATTCCTTTACCTTTAGTTCTAGTGATTCCTATAGTTGTCTTCAGTTTTTCTCTCTCTGTTTTTCATTTTGCTCTATAAACTCCTGTGTCTTCTGTTCTAGACCTGCTTCCATAATTTTACTTTTTGTTATATTGTCATTCTAATATTGTATTTTCTAACTTATTTTGATTTACTAACTCTAAAAAAATCATCCTCTAGGCTCTCTTTCCAAATATTAATGCTCTCTGTTAAGTCTGAAAAATAAAAATTATGTACATTTTTCTCGAATCTTTTCCAGCTACTGAGTGCAAACTTCATTTTCCTCTATTTTTTGTTGTATAAAATATTCTAATCTCCTTTAAAGACTCATGTTTTTTGTTAAGGACCTGTCTTGTGAGAAGACGTGGTAAACCAAGATATTTAACATTGTAATAATGATGACTGACAAGGTGTTCATTTCTTTTAAATTCATTTTGAACCATTCAAATTAATATTCCATAAAACCCAAAAGGTATCTATTTTCATCTTCAGGTGTGTGTCTGTGCTTGTGTGTTTTCTTCTTACCTGAGTCAAAGCTGTTTGTGCCTTTGTCTCCCTCTTGTGTTCAATCAGGATACTGCAGTACTCTCCAAATCTTCATTTTCAGGGAGGAGCTAATTGTACAAGGACCCACAAGCATCAGTAATTCTGAGCCATCTCTGTCTCTGTTTGGATGGCTGCTGGCAGCATGTGGGCCAATCTCAGGCAGTCTGCAGTACATGCAGTCTGTAGAGAAGGTCGGGCTGTTCAATGTCCTGTTTAGACATGGAAGATAAAGAAAGTGAGCACAGGAAGACTTGCTAATGGAAATTCCCCGATCAGCCTACGGTACCTGTGAGAAGTCTCTGGAAAGAAGCTGCTATTTTTTCACCTCTTGATTCTCAGCTGTGAGGGCTGCTTCACAGGCAGTTCTGCCCCAGAGTCTTTGATCCTCCTTTAGACTCAGAGAACCCTAACCTTGTTGTGACACTGGTGCTGGCTAAGTCCCAGCTCTGGGATTGGTTGCTGCCTCCTGAAGCCATGATTTGCGTGGGGCTAAGGGAGGGAGCTTCAGAGGTTTTCACTGCTGTCTAAAGTTTTCCTGAGGATCTCACTAGGGTCTGAAGCCATGTCCTGAATATCACTGGGGCCTACAGCCTTTCGTAGCTGTCTCTGGGCCTTCATTCTATAACACCTTTAATGGGTAATAAGGCTACTCCTGGTTATAACTAGAGACTAAGGTTTCTTCACATTCTCACTGGGGTCTTAAGACTTTTCCTGAGCTCTCTATGTTCTGGCCTGTCTAGGGACAAAGGGCTTCACTAGAACCTAACTGAGCCCTAGACTTTTCCAGGTTCTTACTGGTATCATATATCAGCTATTAATACTCACAAGCCCCTAAGGCCTTTCAAGGTTTTACTGTGACCTGGGGACTTTCAGGTTCACTGGAGCTCAAGCTCTTCCCTGGTACATAACAAGGACATAATGCCTGGCCAGGTTTTCATTGGGTCCTAAAACCTTCCCCAATAGGGTCTAAGTTTGTCTCCTGTATATAACCAGAGCTAAGAACTTCTCATGGCTTCACTAGAAACTAAGGCTTTCCACCAAAACTTATTAGGCTCTAAGGACTTCCCTGAATGTCACTGGTGTCTCAGTCTTTCTCATGTTCTGTCAGGGACCTAAGGCTTTTCCAAAATACTAAGGGGGCCAATGACCTTGGGCAAATTCTCACTGGGGTCAACAGCCATCTCTAGGACAACACTGAGTTTAAGACCTCCTCTGTTTTCACTGGGTCATAAGACCTCCATCTGGTTCAAATTCTAACCCTTTCCCTGCATCACACTGGAACCTCATATCTTAGTGAGTTATTACTGGGCCTGTGCCATTCCCCAGATTCTCACTGAGGCCTAGGCCTTCCCAGTTTCTCATTGGTAATCAAGGTCTCCTCAGAATATCAGTATGGTAAGGCCTTCCTCCATATTATTTCCTTTCAGACTAATGAATTTTTGAGTACTCACTGGATCCCAGGGCCTTTACTCAGAGCTCTACAGAGGCCTTCCTGAGATTCTAATTCAGTCCTAAGGCCTTCTAGGCAATTCACTGGGACCTCAGACCTTCTCCTGCATTTTACTTGAATCTAAGGAGTTTCTCAATTCTAAATGGCACCTCAATCCTTACCTAGTTTATTTTGGGGCAGAAGGTCTCCGGAAGGCTGTGTCTTAAAGCTTTCCCCATTATCTCACTAGGTCTAGTGCTGACCCTGGGACTTACTGGAGCCCAAAGCCTTCTTTAGTTCCTCACTGGGACAAGGCCTTCCAGAGAGCTTACAGGAGTCTGGGGACTTTCAAGGTTCTAGAACCTAAGGCTGTTCCTAGTGTTAAGCTTACAGCTGGTTTCACCATGACATTCCAGGGACTTAGCAAATGCTTACATCATAAACTGTCACTGACACAAAGTGTGCCAAATATGGGAGATGTTTAAAAGGACTGCCCACCACTACAGCTCTCTCTATATATGTTATCATGTGTTCTCTTCCTCCTTCCATCCTTCACTTTCTTTCTTGCTCCTTCGCCACGTCTCTCTCCTCTGTCTGTCTGTTACAAATTTTCAATTCCTTTCTCTCCATTCCTAGCAGGTCTCCCTCTCCCCCTTTCTGTCCTTCTCTGTGCCTCCCTCCTCTCTGACTCCTGACTCTGACCCCATCCTTCTGCCTGTCTACATGTCCACTCATCTGCCTCTTCCCATTCTCAATGTCCTCACTTCAATATTGCACATCCTCATGGCTCACTCCTCATCTTCACATCCCCAGGTCCTCACTCCTCTCCTGTCCCCAAATAAGTCCCTTTATACAGGATCTGTTGAGTGGAATGAGTACTCATAGGCACACTTTGCCATGATCCCACCAGACATTCTTTACTGACTTAATCCTTTTTCAGATGCACCCTGCATCTCAGTTCATCCCCAGTGTCTACTGAGTCCTATGTTCTTCCTAAATTCTCACTGGGCCTTAGTTTTCCCAGATCTTTACTGGTGTCTTAGCCCTTCTGGGGGTTCTCACTGGGACCTAAGGCCTCACAAGTTTGTCACTCATCTTACAGCCTCTCCAGGGTTTTCACTCTAGCTGAAGCCTAAAGTGAGAAATTCACTGAAGCATATAAATATTACCAAGTTCTCACAGCATCTAAGGTAATTACCACGCTATTCTTAGTCTGAAGAATGTCCCCTTCTTTTTCTAGCCCATTTGGCAGGTTGTCTCACCGCAGCCAGTGACCTTCTCCAGGTCCTTATTGTTCCTTAAGACTTTCTAACTTTTTTATTCATTTCTCTCTTCCTAGCAGCTCTATCTCACCCTTATGGCCTTCTCTTTGCCTCCCTCTTCTCTGGCCTCCTCAATACTGTGGTGCCTGAGGTCTGTGGAACTATTAAGTTCTGGGACCCAGTTACACTTCAAGTGTTAAAATCTTCACTAAGTCTCACTGGGACCTAAGGACTAAGGATCTGAATGGAGCCTATGACCTTCCTGAGGTGCTCACAGGAGAATGAAGTGTTCTTGAATTTCACACTAGAGCCAAATGTCTTCTTCAGGTTCTTTGGAGCCTGAGGCCTCTGCTGAGTCTCACTAGGATCTAAGGCCTTCTCCGGTACTCACTGGTACCTAAGGCATTTCCAAGGTTCTCATTGGGTCTAAATCCTTTCCAAGACTAATCAGTCTATGATTCTGCCACATTCTATTTGCCCTCTACAGTTTCCATGTGTTCTTACTGTGGGGTGACCATGTAACCTGTGGTCAAAAGGCTTCACCAGGACTCAGGGAGCATTAAGATTTCTCCAAGTTACTCACTATGGCCCAGGTCTTTCTAAAGTTCTCACTGAGGTCTAATGCCATCTCCAGAATAAACCCATCCAGAATCTTTCTGGGACCAAAGATCTTCCCCATGTCTCCCTTGGGCATCAAGACTTTGCTAGTTGCTGACTGGTACCTAAGGGCTTATCTAGTCCTTCCTTGCTGCCTATGCCTTGATCTCAGAGAGATGTAATGTCTTCCCAGGTTCTCATGGGGTACTAGGGCTACATCAGTATCTTAATGTGGACAAAGGTTTCTCCACATTCTCACTGGAATCATAGGCTTTCCCTGGGTTCTCTCTGTGTCTTATGGCCTAATTCTCTATGGTTCAAGGGCTTCCCTAGGTTCTCATAAGCCTGAAGTCTTTGCCAGATCTGAATAGTGTGGTAATAAAAATTCACAAGGCACTAGCCCTGGCAAGGTATTTACTGTGGTCTGGGGCCTTTTCAGGTTCACTGGGGCACAAAGGACTCCCTGTATATCACTGAGACTTAATGCCTTTGCAGCATTACATTGTGGCCTAAAACCTTCCCAAGTAAGATCTAAGGTTTTCCCCAGAATGTAACTGGAAACTAATGTCTTCTAAAGGATTCACTGGTTCCCAAAACTTCCTTCCAAATCACTGTGATTTCAAGTCTTTCCTCTGTTTTACTGATATCTCAGCCTTTTAAAGTAATATCAGGACCCAAGGCTTTCTCCAAGATACTCATGGGGACTATGGCCTTCCCAAATTCTCACTGGTGTCGAATACCATCTTCAGAATAGCACTGGGTCTTAAGGATTTTTGAGGATTCACTGGGCCATAAGACCTCCCTGTGGTCCTCACCAGGCATAGCTTTTCCTTAGATTGCACTGGATGCTCACAGTTTTGAAGTTTGAACTGGGACCTTTGCCTTAGAGACCTAGACATTCACCAAATCTTCAATGATGTGTAAAATCATTCTCTGAGTATTAATATAATAAGGCATTCTCCCAGGTTATCACTGAGGCCTAAGGCGTTATTCTGACATGGGTCTCAATAGGTTTCTTTAGTGTTTCCTAGGTACTTATAGGCATTAAAGACTTTCCAATGGTTTCTCTGTAGTCTGAGGCCTTCTCTACCATTATACCATGAAACAAGTCCTCCCTGAGTATCTCAATGAAACCTAATGCTTTTTCCAGGATACCATTGTCGTCTAAAGGGTTCTTTAGGTTCTGAGTGATGCCTAAGGAATACGCACATTCTGACTAAGCCATCAGGCATTTACTACACACTCCTAATAGTCCAAGGACTTCTCTGCTAATATTCTCAGTTGTACAGAAAGGTTTGCTGGGTTCAGTGGCCCCTCAGGCATTTCCCAAATATTCACTGGGTATAAAGTTTTTTATTAGATTCTGAGTCATGTGTAGCTTTCCCCAGGATCACACTGCATCTTAAAGCCTTGTCCAGTAATTCACTAGGACATGAGCCCTTCCCAGGTTCTAACTGGCACCCCGGGCTTTTCTGATATATCCACTGAGTCCTAAGGTCTTCCCCAAGTTCACATTTGGCCTCATTGGCTCCCTCAGTTTCTCACTGGGCCTAATCTGTCTGCATATTCTCACTCTCAGTAGGGACTAAGGCTTTCCCATAATTGTCATTAATGTCTGTGGCTTTCCCAAGTGTTTCCCTGCAACTAAGGGAGTTGTATCATTTCTCGGCGAGCTTTAAGGTGTTCTTTAGGATTTCCTACTGGTGTAATGTCTTTCTTGGAATCAAGTCCTTCTCCAGTAATCAGTGGGATTTGTTGCCTTCCCATAATTTCACTAGGGCCCAGTGATTTCTACAGGCCTAATACCTATTACTAGGTATCATGGAAGTGTGAGGTGGTCCCTATTAAGTGTAAAGAGTTCCCCAGAATGTAGCTGGGACTTAATGTCCTCTCACAGTGTTTCTGGGGCCTAATGACTTCCTAGGTAAAAGTACTTTCTAATGACTTTGAGTCTGACTAGTGCCTCAGGCATTTTCAATGTTCAGTGAGATCTAAGGCTTCCAAAGTTATTCATTGTGCACTATGAGCTAGAAAGTATCCATGTACACTGGTTATAAAAATAGTTGTGTTTTCCTACGCTCAGGGTCTTCACTTAAGATTTACAGCCTCCTGAATGAGGTATTTAAGCCAATACTTGGTTTCTTTCTCTGTCTCTCTCTCTCTCTCTCTCTCTCTCTCTCTCTCTCTCTCTCTCTCTCTCTCTCTCTCTCTTACTGTAGGCTCCAGTTCAAGAGTCAGGATCCTAGTGGAGAATCTCCTGCAACAGATCAACATGGTGTCTCTCCAGTGTTTTCAGCAGTCCTGAAAGAACAAAGTGATATGCATTGTTCTTGGTCTTTGCTTATACACTGTCACACTGGCAGTGTGGCCTTCTGTAGGTGATAACTGGGTACCAAGGCCTCACAAGTTTGTCACCCATCTTACAGCCTGTTCACAGTTTTCAATGAGGACAAAAGCTAAAATGAGAGATACATTGAAGCTTAAAAAATACTCCCAGTCTCTCACAGTATCTCTAAGTCCATTTCCAGTTCTTATGAGTTCTTAATCAGGAGAAGGATGAAGAGAGTGGGAGGCATATGGCCCATGGAGGTGCGGCAAGGCCTGGGGGCAAGGGAGATGCCTCTGGGGGGGCCCATGTTGGGAATCCCTTCCCCCTGAGGGACCAGCCACACAACAGTATAGTACAGACTAGAGTTTATTCAGGTCATGGGAGAGTTAAGAGGGTGGTAGAGGCGGGGTGGGGGAATAGAGGAGTAGAAGCCAGCCATGAGCACATGGAGGGAGAGGGGGTAAGGGAAAGAAAGTGGAGAGGTAGGGGTGGGAGAGCAAGGCTGCAAGAGCACAAGAGCAAGAGAGAAAAGAGGGGTCAAGCAGTTCCTTTTATAGTGTCAGGTCACTGTGGCAGAGCTTACCTGGCTACTGCTGGGTAATTGAGGGGTGGGGTATACCTGGCTGTTGCTAGGTAACTGGGGGTGGGGCTTACAGAATCCCAACAGTCCCCATTCTTCTTATTTGGCCTAAGAGTTCTGACATCATGTCACTGAGAACAGAGGCCTTCTCCATGTTCTTAGTCATCTCTACTGCCTTTTCCAAAGTTCTTTTGAGCCCTTCTGTCTTCTCCCAAATCTTACTTTACCCTGAAACCTTCTACAGGCTCTCACTCTAGTTTAAGCTTTTGTCCACATTATACCTTGTTGTAAGATAGTTTATAATATATAGAAAACCTAATTGTCAACAAAATATAAAAGCCTTCTTAGAGCTCAGTAAAAACAGAAAAGGTTTAAGACCCAGTATTATTCTGAAGATGGTCTTGTACCCTAGATAAATTTTGGGAAGGCAAACTAGTCAAACAAACCCTAATTTTTCAAGCTATTCACACCTTGAGGGATGTTGGCCAAAGCTTGAGTCCATTCTGAAATTATAGGCTCCAGTTCAAGGGTCAGGATCTCAAGGGAGACTCTTCAGACACAGAGACGATCGACATGGTGTCACTTAAATCTTGGAAAAGCCTTAGATCCTGGGGAGAACCTGGGAAGGTCTGAGACAACAGTGACAGCCAGAGGAGGTTTAGATACTAGTTAAATTTTGAGAAAACTTTCTGTCCCAGTGAGGGCCTGAGAAGGCCTTAGGTGGCAGTTACACGCTGGGAACAACCTTAGACCACTGGTGAAGGCTTTAGATCCCAGTGAAAACCTGACAAGACATTATGACCCAGTGATATACTGGGGAAAGCACTGTGTCCCAGAGAACAAGAAAAGGCCCAAGATCACTGTAAAAATGTATAATTAATGTTTTTCTTTGTTCTCACTAGGACTCAAGTCCTTCTCCAGTATCTCCATGGAAACTGTTCCCTCTCCTTGATTTCACTAGGGTCAAAGCTTTCCCCAAGTATTGAAAGAGGCCTAATACTTTTCAGAATTTCACTGAAGTTTAATTGGTCCCCACTGTGAGAGATGGTCCTCTCACAGTCTCACTGGGGCCTAATGACTTCCCTAAGTTCAAACTAGGTTCTAAGGACTTCCCTGTGTCTCACTGCAGTCTCTGGCCATTCCTGGGCTCACTCAGTGCTAAAGCCTCCCCTCCACTTTTCACTACATATTTCACTAGAAAATGTCCAGGCACAGCTGTTATAACAAAAGCTGTGTTTTCTTATGCTGAGGGTCTTCAAATACCTCAGGTTTCTAACTAAGGTCCTACCTTATCTCCCCACACTGCTGACCTGCATGAAGTATCTTATCTAAAGCTTGGGTCTATTCTCTCATGGTAGGTTCCATTTCACAGGTCTAGATAGAAGGGGAGCCACTTCAGACGCAGGGAGGATGAACATAGTGTCTACTTCAATGTCTTCATCATTCCTGAAGGACCACAGTGATACGCATTTGTCCTGGTCTCTGCTCTTATACTGTAAGTGGACAGGACAGCACTGTTTGCTCATGCACTGGTAAGTCTAGTTATCTTTAGTAAATGACGTTACTGGTTATTGGTTATCAGAAGAAGCCTTGGATATACTGAGGTTGCTGTTTAAGTTTTTTTTTTTTTTTTTTTTTTTGCCTCATGATTAAAAAGCATTTTCTATTTTTGTAAATTATGCTTGTCACACTGAGAAAGTTGTTTGGCTTCTGTGACAATCACTAAGTGGCTGTAGCCACTATTGAAAACTGGGACTGCCACAAAGCTGACCATCCCTGAAGAGATAGGTCTAGGATTCTGGTAGGAATTTATGATGTCAATTTTCTGTAAAGAACCTAAACATGACAAAATATAACATTGATACAAGTACACTTACTTACTTTCCTGTTAATAATAGTTATTAGGACATATGACCTTCTTAAGATTCTGACTTGAATCTAGGGTGTTCCTAAGATTCTCACTGGAGTCTCATTCCAAGAATTCAGCATCTGTTTTACAAACAGCAAATGCATTCCAAAATTAGTGTCACCTCACTTCAATTTCCTTAGTTCCAACAAATCCACAGGTTGTGATTATAATTCCTGATGATTCTGTGCATGATCATCATCTGCAGGGCTTTGCTGTACACGACCTGGATAAACCAAACTTTGTTTTCTAACAGTCTTTTCTTAGCTTTCTCTAATTTTCTCTTCTGTCTCTCCCTAACTTCTGTGCCCATAAGTTAAAACTCTCCTTTTATTGTTCAACCTCTTCCATAAGTTCCTTTATCTGCTGTTCAAGATTCGGCTTCTAAATTTTAATTACTGTAATTCTGATATTCTGATGGCTCTTTTATTTTGATTGGTTAATTTTAAAAGGTCTTCTTAAGATCCTCATGTTTTCAATCCTCATTATTTTCTCTCTGCAGCTCAGTCTGATCTGTGAGATGTCTCACCCTTTGTTCTAGTGCCTTCCCCAGCCCTTGTCTCCAACCTTCACTTGCCTTTCTTTGTTTATCTTGACCTATGAATTCCTGTACCTTTAGTTCTAGTTTTTCCTCTAGACCCTGTTGCTAAGTCTGAAACTTCTCTCTATGTTGTTCATGTTGACCTATAAATTCCTGTATCTTCTGTTCTAGGTCCTGCTTCCATACTTTTACTTTTTGTGATATTGTCATTCTGATATTGTATTTATTACCTTATTTTGATTTACTAACTCTAGTAAAGCATTGTCTAAACACTGCTTCCAAACTTCATTGCTATCTTTTTCAGTCTGATAATTGAAATTCTGTACCATTTTTTTAGCATCTTTTCCAGCTACTGGGTGAAACCTTCACTTTCCTCATTTTTATTTGTATAAAATCGTTTAATCTCCTTTAGAGGCTCATTTTTTTTTACCAATGCCCCCTGTCTTCTGAGAAGACATAGTAAACAAAGACTCTTAACATTGGAATAATGGTAACTGGCAAGGTGTCAATTTCTTTTACATCCATTCATCTTGAAGCATTCAAACTAGTATTCCATAAAACCCCAAAGGTATCTATTGTGTTTCTCATCTTCATGTGTGTGTTAATACACACACTAACACACAACCAAACACACATATATATATTAATATATTCTTATTACCTGATTCAGAGCTGTTTGTGTCTCTGTCTCCCTCTTGTGTTCAATTCAGGACACTGCAGTCCTCTCCAATTCTTCATTTGCAGGTAGAAGCTATTTATTTGTAGAAGGACCCACAGCATGTATACCTCTGAGCCATCTGTCTTTGAATAGCTGCAGGCACCACATGTGCCGATCTCAGGCAGCCTACAGTACACATACTCTGTGCAGCAGGTCTGGCTGTTCTCTGTCCTCTTTAGACATGGAAGATAAGGAAAGCAGGCAGTTTTGGGACCTGGAACTGCATAGATTCAGGGACACAGGCCTCGTGAGACAGCACAAAGTGCAGAGGGCTAATCAGGACATGTGGAAAACACAGCCCTCCGGTTCAGTGGAGCCAGAACTCTGGCATAGGGACTCGGGATTCACCCAAAAAGCCCTGGTTCAAAGCCTGGGTAAAGCACAGGCCCTGGTCAGTGGGAGCCGGGTTTGTCCCGGAAAGGAAGTGCTTGAAGTTGAACTCTACAGATGCTCTTACTCCTGGACCAGAGGGGAGTCTGACACATAAGCCCAGGGAGAGCGCATTGGGAGTCCTAAGAGAGCAGAAAGTACTGTGCTATCAGGAAAAGGGTCCGTTTTGGCCTAGAGAGAGAGACAGGGCTCTGCCAATAGTACTCAGGATGTATGGGCACAGGGCTGAGCTACCAGAACAGCCTCAAAAGAGCTCCCACATATGAGCCCACAGAGACAGAGCTGAGTCACTGCTACCAGAACTCACTGATTGCCCACTAAAAGCCCAACACTCAGAAGCAATTTTCTTTCTGAACCCATGGAACCTCAGGTCCAGGGGAGAGACAGGGACCAATCACTGACAAAAAGACCACGTATAATCACAGACAACAAGATGGCAAGAGAAAAACAAAAGGACTTAAGCAATGGAAAACAAGACAGCCTGGCAACATTGGAACCCAGCTCTCCTACCACAGCAAGCAGGGGATTGCCAAACACTCCAGAAAAAGAAGACTCAGACCTGAAATCATACCTCAAGATCACGATGGAGATCTTTGAGAAGAGCAATCCCTTAAACAAGAATGGGAGGACAACCATAAACAAATAGAAGCTTTTAAAGAAGAAACATGACAAACACTCAAAGAAATAAAAGAACTACAGGAAAACAGAACCAGAGAGATGAAGGAATTGAAAATATAAATATAAGCAATAAAGAAAACCAAAAAAGAGACAAACCTGGAGATGGAAAACCTAAAAAAGAAGAGAGAAGTCACAGATGCAAGCTTCTCCAAAAAACTACAAGAGATGGAAGAGAGATTCTCAGGGCCTGAATACAACATTTAAAACATATACAAAACATTTAGAGAAGATGCAAAAATTGAAAAGCTCCTAACCCAAAATGTCCAGGAGATCCAGGACACAATGAGAAGACCGAACCTAAGGATAATAGGAATAGAAGAGGGCAAAGAATATCAACTAAGAGGCTCAGTAAATATCTTCAACAAAATTGTAGAAGAAAACTTCCCTACGCTTAAGAATGATATGACCATGAGCATAAAAGAAGCCTACAGAATTCCAAATAGATTGGACCAGAAAAGAAATTCTTCCTGACACATAATAGTCAAAACACCAAGTGTTCAAAACAAAGAAAGAATACTAAAAGCAGTAAGGGGAAAATGTCATGTAACATATAAAGGCAGAGCAATCAGAATTGCACGTGACTTCTCAACAGAGACTATGAAAGCTAGAAGATCCTGGACAGATATCATACAGACCCTAAGAGAACACAAATGTCAGCCCAGGCTGCTATACCCAGCAAAACTCTCAATCACCATAGATGGAGAGATCAAGATATTCCAGGGCAAAACTAAATTTAAACAATATCTGACCATAAATCCAGCCCTACAAAGAATAATAGATGGAAAACCCAACACAAGGAAAAATAAAGAAACACACAAGAAAATAACTAAGCAAGAAAACCAAAAGAAAAAAGACACACAGACACAATTCTAACTCTAAAAGCAAAAATAGCAGGAAAGAGAAAACCACTATTCCTTAATATCTCTTAACATAGATGGACTCAATTCCAATAAAGAGATATAGGCTATCAGACTGGATACATAAACAGAATCAAGCATTTTGCTGCATACAGGAAACTCATCTCAGAGACAAAGACAAACACTATCTCAGAGTAAAAGGCTGGGAGAAAACATTCCAAGTAAACGGCCCCAAGAAACAAGCTGGAGTAGCCATTCTAATATCGAATAAAGTAGATTTTCAACCAAAAGTTATCAAAAAAAGATTTAAAAAAAAAACACTTTTTAATCATTACAGGAAAAATTTATAAGGAAGAACTCTAAATCCTTAACATATATGCTCCAAATACAAGAGCACCCATATTCATACAAGAAACCATACTAAAGCTCAAAACATACATTACACCAAACACAATAATAGTGGGAGACTTCAACACCCCACTCTCATCAATGGACAGATCATGGAAGCAGAAACTGAACAAAGACACAGTGAAACTAGCAGAGGTTATGAACCAATTGGAATTAATAGACATCTACAAAATATTTCACCCTAAAACAAAAGAATACACCTTCTTCTAAGCACCTTAAGGCACCTTCTCCAAAATTGACCATAGTGTTGGTCACAAAACAAGCCTCAATAGATATAATAAGATTGAAAAACTCCCATGCATCCTATCATACCACCATGGACTAAGGCTGGTCTTTAATAACAACAAAGACAACAAAAAGTCCATATATATGGAAGCTAAACAATGCTCTACTAAACCATAGCATGGTCAAAGAAGAAACAAAGAAAGAAATGAAGGATCTTCAAGAATTTAATGAAAATTAAAGCACAACATAACCAAACCTATGGGATGCAATGAAAGCAGTACTAAGAAGAAAACTCAACTCTGAGTGCTTCCAAAAACAAACTGGAGAGAGCATACACTACCAACTTAACAGCACAGTTGAAAGCTCTAGAACAAAAGAAAGCTGATACACCCAACAGGAGCAGATGTCAAGAAATAATCATACTCAAAGAAGAAATTTACCAAATAGAAACATAAAGGACCATTCAAAGAATCAACAAAACCAAAAGCTGGTGCTTTGAGAAAATTAACAAGATTGATAAACCCTTACCCAGACTAATTAAAGGGCAAAGAGTGAGTATCGAAATTAACAAAATCAGAAATAAAAGTGGAGACATAACAACTGAAACTGAGAAAATTCAAGAAATCATCAGATCCTACTACAAAAGCCTATACTCAACAAAACTGGAAAATCTAAAAGAAATGGATGAATTCCTAGACAGATACCAGATACTAAAGTTAAACCAGGACCAGGTAAACCATCTAAATAATTCCATGTCACCTAAAGAAAGCAGTCATCAAAAGCCTCCCAACCAAAAAAAGTCCAGGAACAGAAGGGTTCCGTGCAGAATTCTATCAGACATTTATTGATGACCTAATACCAATACTCTCCAAACTATTCCACAAAATAGAGTCAGATGGAACACTACCTAACTCATTTTCTGACGCCACAATAACCCTCATTTTTAACCACACAAAGACCCTACAAGGAAAGAGAATGGCAGACCAATCTCACTTATGAACATTGAGGCAAAAATGCTCAACAAAATCCTTACAAACAGAGTTCAAGAACACATCGAAATGATCATTTAACATGACCAAGTAGGCTGCATCCCTGGGATGCAAGGATGGTTTAATATACAAAAATCCATCAACATAATCCACCATATAAACAAACTCAAAGAAAAAAAACCCACATGGTCATCTCACTAGATGCTGAGAAAGCATTGGACAAAATTCAACACCCCTTCATGTTAAAAATCTTGGAAAAAAACAGGAATCCAGGCCAATACCTAAACATAATAAAAGCATTATACAGCAAACCAATAACCAACATCAAACTTAATGGTTAGAAACTTGAAGCAATCCCACTAAAATCAGGGACTAGACAAGGCTGCCCACTCTCCCCCTACCTATTGAACATAGTATTGGAAGTCCTGGCCGGAGCAATTAGACAGCAAAAGGAAATCAAAGGAATAGAAATCAGAAAGGAAGAAGTAAAAATATCACTATTTTCAGATGACATAATAATATACTTAAGTGACCCCAAAATATACACCAGAGAACTTTTACTGCTGATAAACAAATTCATCAAAGTGGCTGGATATAAAATTAACTCAAACAAATCAGTAGCCTTCCTCTACTCAAAGGACAAACATTCGGAGAAAGAAACTAGAGAAAAGATACCCTTCACAATAGACACAAACAATATGAAATACCTTGGTGTGACTCTAACTAAGCTAGTGAAGGGCCTGTATGACAAGATTTTCAAATCTCTGAAGAAGAAAATTGAGGAAGATCTCAGCAGATGGAAAGATCTCCCATGCTCATGGATTGGAAGGATCAATATTGTAAAAATGCCAATCACACTAAAGCAATCTACAAATTCAATGCAATCCCCATCAAAATTCATCTGGAATAACTAAAAACCTAGAATATTGAAATCCATCCTCAACAAGAAAACATCTGCAAGAATCACCATCCCTGACCTCAAGGTATATAACAAGGCAATTGTGCTAAAAACTGCATGGTACTGGTACAGAGATAGGCACATGGATCAATGGAACAGAATAGAAGGTCCAGAAATGAACCATCACACATATGGTCACTTGATTTTTGACAAAGGCTGTAAACATTCAATGGAAAAAAGACAGCCTCTTCAACAAACGGTGTTTGTTAAAATGACACTCAGCATCCAGAAAAACGAAAATAGACCCTTTATTATCTCCTTGTACAAAGTTCAAGGTCAAGTGGCTCAAAGATCTCCACATTAAACCAGTTACACTGAAACTATTCTAAGAGAATGTAGGGAAAACCTTACAACACATAGCCACAGGGGAAATTTTCCTAAACAGAACACCAATGGCATGTACTCTAAGGTCAAAGATTGAGAAATGAGACTTTAAAAGATTGCAAAGTTTCAGTAAGGCTAAGGACACTGTCCAGAAAACAAAACAGCAGCCTACAGATTAGGAAAAGGTCTTTACCAACCCCACATCTGATAGAGGCCTAATATCCAAGGTATACAAAGAACTCAAGAAGTTAGACTCCAGAGAATCAAACAATCCTATTTAAAAATGGGGTACAGAGCTAAACAAAAAATCTCAATTGAGGAATATCAAATGGCTGAGTAGCATTTAAGGAAGTGCTTGACACCCCTAGTCATCAGGGAAATGCAAATCAAAACAACCCTGAGATTCCACCTCTCACCAGTCAGAATGGCTAAGATCAAAAACTCAGATGACAGCAGATGCTGGCGAGGATGCAAAGAAAAAGAAACACTCCTTCACTGTTGGTGGGGTTGTAAACTGGTACAACCACTCTTGAAATCAGTCTGGCGGTTCCTCAGAAAATTGGACAAAGTCCTACCTGAAGAACCAGTTATTCTACTTCTGGGCATATACCCCAGAGATGCTCCAATATACAATAAGGGCACATGCACCACAATGTTCATAGCAGCCCTATTTATAATATAGCCAAAAGCTGGAAAGGACCCCGATGTCCTTCAGTAGATGAATGGATACAAAAATTGTGGTATATTTATACAATGGAGTACTACTCAGCTATTAGAAACAATGACTTTATAAAATTTCTAAGAAAATGGATGCATCTGGAGAATATCATCCTTAGTGAGTTAAACCAGTCACAAAAGAACAGACATAATATGCAGTCACTGCTAATTGGACACTAGCCACAGAAAGCCCTGAATACCCCAGAAACTACTCAAAGGCCATATGAAGCTCAAGAAAAACAAAGGTCAAAAATGAAAGCCTCAGTCCTTCTTAGAAAAAGGATAAATGTATAGCACACTCTCAGAGTGCGGTACACCTGGACCTTAAACCATTATTAACACAAGAGCTAAGAATATAGCCTTGTGGAAATTTTTGGTATTCAAAGATCATTATGCTAAACTATACTCACCAAGCACACTGTTTCCATGTTATGTTCTGTCCTACATGTACTTTATGCTTATGGTAACTAGTGGGATTTCAATGCATGCTATGAAACCTCTGAAAGAATTAAGTACTGACAAAAAATATTCATACAGTGTTATGCCAAAATGCCTTTTAAAATCTGTATATGTATCCCTCTTTTTAAAAAATAAAGTTGTAAGAGAGGGGAAAAAAAAGGAAAGCAAGCACAGAAAGGTTTGCTCATGGAGTTACCTGATCAGCCTGCTGTGCCTGTGAGAAGTCTCTGGAAAGAAGCTGCTATTTTTTTCACCTCTTGATCCTCAGCTGTGAGGGCTGCTTCACAGGCAGTTCTGACCCAGAGTCTTTGATCCTCCTTTAGACTCAGGAAACCCCAACCTTGTTGTGACACTGGTGCTGACTAAGTCCCAGCTCTGGGATTGGTTGTTGCCTCCTGAAGCCATGATTTGCATGCGGCTTAGGGAGGGAGCTTCAGAGGTTTGTCACTGCTGTGTAAAGTCTTCCTGAGGTTCTCACTAGGGTCTGAAGCCATGTCCAGAATATCACTGGGACCTACAGCCTTCCCTAGCTGTCTCTAAGCCTTCAAGATATCACACCCTTAATGGGTAATGAGCCTACACCAGTTTTTCACTACCGACTTAGGCTTCTTCAAATTCTCATTGGGGTTTTAAGACTTTCCTTGAGCTCTCTCTATATGTTCTGGCCTAATTTTCTGGAGACTGAGGGCTTAACGAAATCTCACTGAGTCCCAGACTTTTCCAGGTTCTTATTGGTACCATATAACAGCTATCAGAACTCACAAGTTTCTAAGCTTCCCAAGGTTTTACTGTGACCTGGGGCCTTTCTGGTACACTGGAGCACAAGGCATACCCCAGTATATCACTAGGACATGATGCCTTTCCAGGTTTTCATTGTGTCCTAAAACCTTCCCCAATAGGGTCTAAGCTTGTCTCCAGTATGTAACTGGAATCTAAGGTCATATCATGGCTTCACTAGAACCTATGGCTTTCCCCCAAAACTCACAAGAATCTAAAAACTTCCGTGAATGTCACTGGTGTCTCAGTCTTTCAGGTTCTCTCAGGGACTTAAGGCTTTCTCAAGAAACTCATGGAGCCTATAGCCTGACCCAAATTCTCACTGGGGTCTACAGCCATCTCCAGGATACTACTGGGTTTAAGACCTTCTGTTTTTACTGGGTCATAAAACCTCCAACTGGATCTCAAATTCTTACCCTTTCCCTGAATTTCACTGGATCCTCATATCTTAGCAGGTTTTTACAGGGCCTGTGCCCTTCCCAAGATTCTCACTGAAGTTTAGACCTTCCCAGATTCTCATTGTTGTCCAAGGTCATCCTCAGAATATCAGTGTGGTAAGGTCTTCCTCCATATTATTTCTGGGGACCAAGACAGTATTTTACCTAAAGTTTTATCACAGGAGACTGGGTTTTCTAAGGCCTTCCACAGGTTCTTGTAGTGTCTAAAGGCTGTCCAAGATTTTCACTGTAACTTGAGGCTTTTGCAAGGGTTATATGAAATCCAGGCCTTCCCAACTATCTCAAAGTAACCTAAGGCTTTTTCCAGGTGCCTACGGCTTTCTCCTGTATTACAACACCACCTAAGGTTTTTCTAGATTCTCATTAGTGTCTAAGGCTTTCTCCAGGTTCTCAGTAGAACCTAAAGATTCACCTACATTCTGAATGGGTCATAAAGCTTTACTAAACCCTCAGAGGCCAAAGGCCTTCTACAGGTTCTCATTGGTGGAGAAAGATTTGCTAGGATCACACTGGTCCTCCAGGTCTTTCTCAAGTACTCATTGGGCTAAGGTTTTCACTAGATTCTCAGTCAGATCTAAGGATTGCTCCAGAATAACACAGAATCTTAAAGCCTTCAACAACTCCCTAAAATATAAAGAATTTCAGGGTTTTTACTGGTAACGAAGGCTTTCAAAAGTTATTCACTAAGCCCTAAGGCCTCTCACACCTCATTGTGGCTATGGACTTCCCCAGTTTCTACATGGTCCTACCTCTGTCTCCATATTCTCTTTTTTATTTTGTTAAAGTTTTATTTATTTTATTTCATATATGTGAGTACACTGTTGCTCTCTTAAGACACATCAGAAGAGGTTATCAGATTCTGTTACAGATGGTTGTGAGCCACCATGTGGTTGTTGGGAATTGAACTCGGGACCTCTGGAAGTGCTCTTAACGGTTGAGCCATCTCTCCAGTCCTGTCTCCATATTCTCACTGGGAAATAAATTATAACATAATTCACACATATTTCTATGATTTCTGAAGATTTTCCCTGGGATCTAAGGATTGTATCAAAGATTCTCACCCAGTCTTCAAATTTTCCTTAGGACCTCTTGAGTTTTAATGTTATCCTTGATTCTCAGATGGGCTCAATCCATCTGTGTTTAACTTGAACCTGTTGACTTTCCATAATTTCACTAGGGCTCACAGCATCCCCTGGTTTTTCAGGGGCCTAGTACGTCCCATAGATTTTCACTGATATGTCACGATGCTCCCACAATATACCTTGAACCTCATGTTCTCTCAGAGTCTCACTGAGGCCTAATAACATCCCCAGATTAAACTAGGTTCTAAGAACATCCCTGTGTCTAACAGAGTCTTATGCCATCCCAGGATGTCACCAAGAGCTAAGACCTTATCCTAGATCACAATATGCAATATCCACTGCATATTGTGATCTAGATGGTAGGTATGCACAGTTGGGGTAACAAAACTTGTATTTTCTTATGTTGAAGATTTTCAAATGAGGTATACACCCCAAGTTCCTAACAAAGGTACTAACCCTCTTTCCCTAAGCTGCTCACCTGCATGAGGTATGGTATCCAAAGCTCTGTCCATTCTCTTATGGGAGGCTCCAGTTCAAGGTCAGGATCCCAGGGGAGACTCTCCAGCCATAGGGAAGACCAATATAGTGTCTACTCCAATGTCTTCACTCTTCCTGTGGGGACAAAGTGACATGCATAGCTCTAGGTCTCTGCTTATCTACTATCAAGTTGGCAGATGGCATTGTCATTTAATGCAGTCACATATCTGATAATGTTTAGTCAGTGATGTCATCGGTTTTTTTGATGAGCAGCCTGGGTGTAGTGGGTTTCCTGACTGAGCTCTTTTGTCATGATTAAAAGACTTTTTTTTTCTTAATATATCTGTCATACTAAGGAAGTAGTGTGTGTTCAGTGAGACAACTCATGACTGTAGCACTAATGAAAACATGGGACGGCCATTAACCTGACCAGTCTTGAAGAGATAGGCCTAGGAGTGTGGTTAGGAATACAGAGTGTGAACCATGTTTAAAAAACCTTCATCTAACAAATATACTCTTTGGTACAAGTACAAATACCTAACTTCTTGTTAATGAACTCACTGGGATTTATGAGCTTCTTAAGAGTCTAAGTTTAATCTAAATTTAATGAGATTCATACTGAGTCTATGCCTTGCCCTAGGATTGCCATTTGGACTAATGTCTTCTTGAGAACCTACTGGGTCCCAAAGCCTTCCCCAGTACTCAGAGCTCTACAAAGGCCTTCCTGAGATTCTAATTCAGTCCTAAGGCCTCCTTAGCATCTCACTGGGACCTCAGACCTTCCCTGGCATTTCACTTGAGCCTAAGGATTTTCTCAATTCTCATTAGCACCTCAATCCTTACCTAGTTTATTCCTGGTCAGAAGGCCTTCCCAGGGTCTCAGAAAGGCTGTGTCTTAAAGCTTTCCCCATTATCTCACAGGGTCTAAGACTGACCCTGGGACTTACTGGAGCCCAAAGCCTTCTTTAGTTCCTCACTGGGACAAGGCCTTCCAAACTGATTATAGGAGTCTGTGGACTTTCCCAGGTTCTAGAACCTAAGGCTATTCCTAGTGTTAAGCTTACAGGTGATGCCACCATGTCATTCCAGGGACTTAGCAAATGCTTACATCATAAACTGCTACAACCACAAATTGTGCCCATTATGGGGGATGTCTAAAAAGACTGCCCACCACTACAGCTCTCTATATATATATGTTATCATGTGTTCTTTTTCTCCATCCATCTTTTTCTTTCTTGCTTGCTCCTTCCACTGTCCCTCTCCTTCTCTGTCTCTGTTCCAAATTTTGGATTCGTTTCTCATCATTCCTAGCAGGACTCCCTCTCCCCCTTTCTGTCCTTCTCTGTGCCTCCCTCCTCTCTGACTCCTGACTCTGCCCCCATCCTTCTGCCTGTCCACATATCCACTCATCTGCCTCTTCCCATTCTCCATGTCCTCACTTCAATACCACACGTCCTCATGGCTCACTCTCTGCATCTTCACATCCCCAGGTCCTCACTCCTCTCCTGTCCCCAGATAAGTCCCTTTGTACAAGATCTGTTGAGTGGAATGAGTACTCATAGGCACACTTTGCCATGATCCCACCAGACGTTCTTTACTGACTAAATCCTTTTTCAGATGCACCCTGCATCTCAGTTCATCCCCAGTGTCTACTGAGTCCTATGTTCTTCCTAAATTCTCACTGGGCCTTGGTTTTCCCATCTTTACTGGCATCGTAGCCCTTCTAAGTGTTCTCACTGGGACCTAAGGCCTCATATATTTGTCAGTCATTTTACAGTCTAGACAGTGTTTGCACTGTGACCTAAGGCTAAACTGAAGGATTCATTGAAGATGAAAATATTGATAAGTTCTCACAGTATCTATAAATAATTTACCAGACTACAAGGTAGTCTGAAATTTTTTCCTCTTCTTTTACTACCCCAGGTTCTCTCACTGCTGCCAGGGACCTTCTTCAGGTTCTCATGGTTCTTACGACATTCTCAAATTTCCTTGATCTTTTCTGTATGCTCCCAATTTATTCTGTGTCCTATGACATTCTACACTTTCTAACTCAAGTGTATGGTTTTCTCCAGGTTGTACCTTCTTGAAGGATATTTGATTATTTCACATAAGAAAGCTAATTCTCAGCAAAATATAAACTTACACAGATATTGCATGTTTTCAGATCTGAAGCATCTGGGCTCACTTTCATGGATCTAAAGCTCCTAGTTTGCTTCTTTATTCTGGTGTTATCAGACATGCTGGGGACTATACTTCTTAGTAGTTTTCTTGTTTATATAACTCAGAGTTTGGGGTGTTTTTTTATTATTATTACTTTTTCCAATAATGTATCTGCCATTCTCACAGGAGATCCACCAAGTCTCATGGTTTTCCTGCACCATCAGCTCTTCCTATGGCGAGGGCAGCACTTCCTTCAAATGTTGGGACTCAACTGGTGTTGACATACCTCATCTTGCTTTCCAGATTCTCCAAATTCTCAGTGATTTTTCCCTTCTTTCCAGATCTCTCTAAAGAGCTCTGGCTACTTCTGTACCTGTGATGTAGTAATATTGTATGACCAGAAGCTCACTGCCAATTTAATGAAATTAAAATGGTCAGGACAGATATAGTTCGTAGGGTTCAGTTTCCTACTCACGACCCTACTTTAAAGGTGGAATTCTGTCAACTATGCAAACTGTCATCTGTCATAAGTGTCTTAAGGCCTGGAAAAAGAGACAGAGGTCAGACACAATTTGATTCCAAAGCTGATTCACTACAATTGAAGCATCAGTCCACAACACACCCATGTGGTACGTGACTCACAAGGATGTGGTACCTGACACAGAAGCAAGCAGCAGAGAGGCTTGCACACAAGACTGAGCTCTGTCTGTCATTTCATGATTTACGTGATGGCTCCTTCCTCTGGGTTCTTTTACTTGATGCAGCCTAGGCAGCACATTCAGTTGTCCTCTAGTCAGAGAGCAAGATGACTGTCTTCACTGTCACAGCATCAACATTTCTGCCTGCCTGCTACAGCCTCTGCTTTTAGTAGCTACAGAGGAGAGTCACATTCTAGCCAATCACACTCTAGCGTTGGTTACATCATGGGTTATTACCTCATTCTCCTCTGCTCCACACAGCTGACATGAGCTGGCTGCTCATCACTGCAACATCCAACTCCATCCAGATCTCCTTATTGACACGCTCACTACAGTGGTGCTGAGTCTGTGGAATTATTTTACACCCTGAGTGCTAAAATCTTCACTAGGTCTCACTGTTGTGTAAGGGCTAAGAGTGTCAATGGAGCCTATGACCTTCCTGAGGTACTCACAGAAGCATAAAGTCTTCTTGAACTTCACACTAGATCCAAATGTCTGCTGCAGGTTCTTAGTGGAGCCTGAGGCCTCTGCTGAGTCTCTCTAGGACCTAAGGCCTTCACAGGTGCTCACTGGTACCTAAGGCATTTCCAAGGTTCTCATTGGAGTCAACATCCTTTCTAAGACTCATCAGTCTATGATTCTGCCACATTCTATTTAGCTCTATAATTTCCACATGTTCTTACTGTGTGGTAACCATGTAACCTATGGTCAAAGGGCTTCACTAGAAACTCAGGGAGAATTAAGATATATCCAATTTACTCACTGTGGCCGAAGATCTTCCTAAAGTTCTCACTGGGGTCTGATGTTATCCTCAAAATATGCATATGGCCTCAGATCCTTCCAAAACTCTCTAGGACCTAAGATCTCCCCCCCCCCCATGTCTCTCTTGGGCCTAAGAACTTTGGTAGTTATTCACTGGTAACTAAAGGCTTATTTATCTACTTCGGCCTTGCCACATACACCTTGGTAACATAAAAGACCTAATATCTTTCCGGGTTCTCATGGGGTTCTCGGGCTACATCAGTTTCTCAATGGAAACAAAGTTTTCTTCACACTCTCACTGGGATCTTAGGCTTTCCCTGGGTTCTCTCTGTATCTTAGGGCCTAATTCTCTATGGTTCAAGGTCTTCCCTAGGTTCCCATAGTTCGGAAGTCTCTCCCAGATTCAGACTGTGGTGGTATACCAGCAATAAGGACTCACAGACACTAAGGTCTTACAAGGTGTTTACTGTGATCTGGGGCTTTTTCAGGTTCACTGGGGAATGAGGTCTTCACTGTATATCACTGAGACTTAATGTCTTTCCAGGTTTTCATTGGGGCCTAAAACCTTCCCAAGGAAGATCCAAGGCTGTCCCCAGGATGTAACTCGTAACTAATGGCTTCTCAAGGCTTCACAGGTACCAATGAATTTCCTCCAAATATCACTGGGATCTCAAGTCTTCCCTGTGTTTTACTTATATCTCGACTTTTTCAGGTTTACACCAGGACCTTAGGATTTCCCAAGAAATTCATGGGTCCTGTGGCCTTCGCAAATTCTCACTAAGGCTGAAGAATATCTCAGAAAAGCACTGGGTGTTAAGGACATGTCAGGACTCACTGAGGCATAAAATCTCCCTGTGGTCCTCAGCATGCTAAGACTTTCCTTGGATTACCCTGGACGCTCATAGTTTGACAGGTTTTGACTGGGTCCTTTTCCCTTCCCCAGGATCCCTATGACACCTAGACCTTCAGCAAATTCTCAATGATGTGTAAGTCATTCTCTGAATATTAATATTCTAAGGCCTTCCCCCAGGTTATCACTGAGGCCTAAGCCTTTATTCTACCTTGGTTCTCACTGGGTTTCTTTAGGCTTCCTAGGCACTTATACAAGCTAAATTCCTTCCAAGGTTTTTACTGTAGTCTGAGGCCTTCTTCATGTTTATAGCATGGACCAAGGCCGCCCTGAGTATACCAATGGAACCTAATGCTTTCTCCAGGATATCATTGTAGTCTAAAATTTTCTTGAGCTTCTGAGGGCAAAGGAATACACACATTCTGACGAGGTCATCAAGCCTTTACTACCCACTCTGAATAGGCCAAGGCCTCCTCTGTTAATTATCTAGTTATAGAGAAAGGTTTGCTGGGTTCACAGTGGTCCCTAAGGGCTTTCCCAAGTATTCACTGCATTTAAGGTTTTTTTATTAGATTCTCAGTCATGTGTAGCTTTCCCCAGGATCACACTGCATCCTAAAGCCTTGTCCAGTTCCTCACTGGAACCTGAGTCCTTCTCAGTTTCCTACTGGTACCAAGGGCTTTTCAAACATATCCACTGAGACCTAAGGCTTTTCTCAATTCACATGGTGGCTCATGGCCTCCCCCAGTTTATCACTGGCCCTAAATCCATCTCCATATTCTCGAACTCAATGGTGTCTAAGGCCTTACCATGATTCTCCATCATGTCTATGGTTTTCCTGAGTGGTTCCCTGCAACTAAGGGTGTTTCATCAGTTGTCAGCAAGTCTTAAGGTCTTTAGGATCTCCTAGTGGTGTAATGTTTGCCTTGGGCTCAAGTCCTTCTCCAGTGTTCACTGGAATTTGTTGCCTTCCCAAAATTTTGGATCCAATCACTACTCCAGGCCTAATACCTTTTTCAGGTTATCACTGATGTGTAAGGTATTCCCCAGGATGTAACTGGGACTTAATGTCCTCTCACAGTGTCTATGAGGCCTGATGATCTTCTAGATTCAAAGTTCTTTCTAAGGACATCCTTGTGTCTCACTGGTGATTCAGGCATTTTCAATATCCTACCTGAGGCCTCCCCAGTTATTTATTCACTGTGTTCTGTGATCTAGTAAGTATCTATGTACAGTTGGTGTAACAAAAGTTGTGTTTTCTTATGCTTAGAGTCTTAAAATAAGCTTTATACCCAAAGCTCCTAACTCTAATCCTATCTCCCCAAGATGCTTACCTGCATGAGGTATACTTGGCTTCTGTCTCTCACTGTAGGCTCCAGGTCAAGGGTCAGGATCACAGGGAAGAATCTCCAGCTATAGAGCAGATCAAGATGGTGTTTCTCCAGTTATTCAGCAGTCCTGAAAGTACAAAGTGGTATGCACTGTTCTTGGTCTCTGCTTATATACTGTCACGGGGCCATGGTGGCCTTCTGTAGGTAATAACTGGGACCTAAGGCCTCACAAGTTTGTCAGTCATCTTATAGCCTGTCTGGGGTTTTCACTGAGGACTAAACCTAACTGAGAGATTCATTAAAACCTGAAAATACTCCCAGCATCTCACAGCATCTCTAAGTCCATTTCCAGGTTTTTGTGGAGCCTGAAGACTTCCCCTTTCTTCTTTTCTTCCTCTTCTTCCTCTTCACCCTCTTCTTCTCCTCCTCCTTTTGGCCTATGAATTTTGACATGTTCTCACTGAAAATAGATGTCTTCTCCAGGTTCTCAGTCATCTTTACTGTATTTTACAAAGTTCCTGTGAGCCATTCTGTCTTCTCGCAATTCTCACTTTACCTTAAATACTTTACAGTCTCTCACTGAAGTTTAAGCTTTTATCCACATTCTTTCTTGTGGTAAGATATTTAATTACTGTACATAGAAAACCTAATTGTCAACAAAATATAAAAGCCTAAAGGAAATTGCATTTGTCAGATGCACTTTCAGTATGATCCTCAAACTCTCTGTAGATTAGAATGTTAAAAACTGGAATGTTCCTGCCTCGCTGAAGTCATGTTCCTTGCAAGAGGTCTTCTTGTCTTCGTTTTATGACTAGAGTAAAAATCAACAAGGTGGTTCAAGGCACCCAAACAAAAAATGGAAAGGATTCAAGACCCAAGACTTTGCTTGAAGCCCCCACTACCATAATGCTGTCTACCAAGGGTATAGCAGAGAAACTATATATTTCTTCTAAATGAAGTAGATATTTGATAGATTTCTCTCTTGCTGTCTGTCTGTTTCTCTGTCTTGCTCTGTTTATCTCTCAGGCTCATTCTGTCTGTCTTTCTCTATTACTCTTTCTTTCTGCGTCCTGGAAGAGCCTTTATAGAAGAAGTTCAAGCTAAGAGGCGGTGTGTTGATTTTTTTTTTTCAAAACTCACATTAATAAGGGTTCGTAATTGCATTAACCTCCCTTTTAGCACACCACCCACCAGAGGTAGTAGAAACAAAAGATTATTAGAACATGAAGGAAGTTAACTTATTTATAAATAGTTCTCTGGGGTGATTACAATCCCCAATAGAAAATTTCCATCAGTGAAGAAATTTCTGGAGACCTTAGGTAATGATTGGAAGAACCAGAGACAAGCATCTGCCACAGCAGGTAAAACAGTACTGTATGAAAGAGAGCTATGGAATCCTTTTAGGTTTGAAAGAACTTAAGGGAAATTTGGACTAGGTAGGTAGAAAGGTACAAATAGTAAGAGATTGGCACAGAGTTATTAGTTTAGCTGTAGAATCAGGCTTATAAAATATATATCTAATTCTATCTTTTGTCTCTCACTGAGTATCTTCCCTGATTAATACTTTAAATTCTTTCCTTAAAGTCTAGCCCATGTTTCATCTCTCTCCTCTTCTTGTTTATCCTCTTCCATGAGTTCCTTTATCTGCTGTTCAAGATCCTGGTTCTACATTTTAATTACTGTAATTATAATAATCTGGTGTCTATTTCATGTTTAGGTTGATGAATTTTTAAAGGTTCTCCCAAGCCTTGCTTCTAATCCTCAGTATGTTCTCCCAGCTGCTCAGTCTGATGTGTGAGATGTCCCATCCTTTGTTCTGGAGCCTTCTCCAGCTCCTATCTCCAAACTTCACTTTCTTTTCTTTGTTTATTTTGACCTATATATTCCTGTACCTTTGGTTCGTGTTTCCTCTTGACCCTGTTGCCTACTCTTAAATGTCTCTTTCTTGTTCATTTGTATTCCTGTATTTTCCCTTCTAAGCCCTGCTGTTGTAAATTTTATATTTCTTTATTTTGCCATTGTGATATAGTAATATCTAACTTATTTTGATTTGCTATCTTTAGTAAATTATCCTCTAGAATCTCCTTTCAATTTTTATTGCTATTTCTTGTCTCTCTATTGTTCAGTCTGATATATGAAATTCTGTATCTTTTGTTCTAGTACGTTTTCCAACTGCTATCTCCAACCTGTATTATACTGGCCTTTTGTTTTACTTTTGTTTTTGTTATTGTTCTTCATCTTCTGTAAAGCATTTTAATCTCCCTTAAGGACACCTAAGATTTTATCTAAGGCCCGGCCTTGTGAGAAGACATAGTAATACAAGATACTTGACATTGTAATAATAATTCTGTCATTATAGGCTCCAGTTCAAGGGTCAGAATCTCAGGAGAGACTATCCAACAGCACAGATGATCGACATGGTGTCTCTTCAATCTTGGGAAAGCCCTAGATCCTTGTGATGACCCGAAAAGGCCTAAGGTGCCAGTTACAGGCTGGGGAAAACCATAGATTATGTTAGTGAAAACCTGGCAAGGCATTATGACCCAGTGATATACTGGGGAAGACACTGTATCCCAGAGAACAAGAAGAGGCCACAGATCACAGTAAACATTTGTAATGAATGTTTTACTTGGTTCTCACTTGGACTCAAGTCCTTCTCCAGTATCTCTATAGGAACTATTGTCTCTCCATGATTTGACAAGGGCCCAAAGCTTTCCCCAAGTATTGACAGGGCCTAATAACTTTTCAGATTTTCAATGAAGTTTAAGATGGTCCCCAGAATGTAAGTGAGCACTAATGTACCCTCACAGTGTCACTGGGGCATAATGACTTCCCTAGGTTCAAACTAGGCTCTAAGGATTTCCCTGTGTCTCACTGCAGTCTCTGGCCATAACAGGACCTCACTGAGTCCTAAAGCCTTCCCCCCACTTTTAACTACATATTGTGATCTAGAAGATGGGCAGGCACACCTGGGATAACAAAAGTTGTGTTTTCTTATGCTGAGAGTCTTCTAATACCTCAGGTTTCTAACTAAGGTCCTACCTTATCTCCCCAAGCTGCTCACCTGCATGAGGGATCTCATCAAAAGCTTGGGTCCATTCTCTCATGGGAGGCTGCAGTTCTCAGGTCTGGATAGAAGGGGAGACTCTCCAGACACAGTAAAGATCACCATGGAGTCTGCTCCAATGTCTTCATCATTCCTGAAGAAGCAAAGGGATATGTATTTCTTTGTCTCTGCTCATATACTGTAAGTGGGCAGGGCAGCACTGTTTGCTCATGCACTGCTAAGCCTAGTTATCTTTAGTAAATGACGTCACTGGTTATTGGTTATCAGAAGCAGCCTTTAATATACTGCGGTTCTTGATTAAGCTTTCTTATTTAACCTCATGATTAAAAGACATTTTCTATTTTTGGAAATTATGCTTGTCACACTGAGAAAGTTCTTTGGCTTCAATGAGAAATACAGAGTGGCTCTAGGCCCTTGTCAAATCTTGGGACTGCCACAAAGCTGACCATATGTAAGAGGTAAGCCTAGGATTGTGGTTAGGAACTTAAGAAAGTGAACTTTCTGTTAAAAAAAAAAAAAAAACTTAACATAACAAAATATAACTTTGTTACAATTACACTTACTTTCTTGCAAATGATACTTACTGGGACCTCATAGCCTTCCTAAGATTCTAACTTGAATCTACCAATTTCCTGAGATTCTCACTGGGGTCTAAGCCCAGAAGTCAGCATTTGTTTTACAAACAGCAAATGCATTGCAAAGTCAGTGACACCGCCCTTAAATTTTCTTACTTTCAAAAAATCCATAGGTTGCCATTATAATTCCTACTGATTCTGTGCGTGATCATCAGCTGCTGGTCTTTGCTGTACACGACCTGGATGAACTAAACTTTGTTTTCTAACAACTTTTGGTTGGCCTTCTCTAATTTTATCTTCTATATCTCCCTGAGTATTTTCTCTAATTAATATTTTAGTTCCTCCCTTAAGTTCTCTGCCCAGAATTCATATCTCTCCTCTTGTTGTTCATCCTGTTCTATAAGTTGCGGTAACTGCTGTTCAAGATTCTGCTTCTACATTTTAATAAATGTAGTTCTGATATTCTGATTTTTATTTTGAATTTTAAGGTTCTTCACCAAGCTTTGCTTCCAATCCTCCTTGTTTCTCTGCAGCTCAGTCTGACTTTGAGATGTCTCACACTTTGTTCTAGTGCCTTCCCCAGCTCTTGTCTCCAACTTTCACTTACCTTTCTTTGTTTACCTTGACCTATAAATTCCTGTACATTTAGTTCTAGTGTTTCCTCTAGACCCTGATGCCCAGTCTGAAATTTCTCTCTCTGTTGTTTATGTTGCTCTATAAATTCCTTTAACTTCAGTTCTATACCCTGCTTCTATACATTTTATTTTTCTTTATGTTGTCATTCTGATATTTAGAATCTACCTTATTTTGGTTTACCATCTTTAGTAAACTAGCCTCTAGGCTCTGTTTCCAAAGTTTATTGCTATCACTCTGTCTCTGTGTTCTTTAGTCTGATATATGAAACTCTGTATCTTTTGTCCTAGCATCTTTACCAGTTCCTGTCTGCAACCTTTATTATCATATATTTTGTTCTATAAAATCTTCTAATCTCTTTTAAAGACTCACAGTTTCTTTCTTGGGTGCTGTCTTGTGAGAAGACATAGTAAACCAAGACACTTGACCTTGTAATGATAAATGGCAAGGTGTCAACTTCTTTTACATCCATTTATTTCAATCCATTCAAATTAGCATTCCATAAAACCAAAGGGTATTTTTTGATTTTCTCCTTCTTAGAGGTGTGTGTGTATTTGTTTGTGTGTGTGTGTGTGTGTGTGTGTGTGTGTGTGTGTGTGTGTGTGTAAAATCACTGTATAATTCTTATTACCGGATCAGGACCTTCTTATGCCTTTGTCTCCCTCTGGTGTTCAATTCAGGGATCTGCAGTACTCTCCAATTCTTTTATTTGCAAGGAGGACCTAAGTATAGAGGGACATACATCATCTGTGCTTCTGAACCATCTCTGTCTTTGTTTGGGTTGCTTCAGCGAAACATTCTTCCACATCTCTATTTAATGATTCTTTCCCATGTCTACTTTTTTTCATCTTTTCACCAGTGTCTGCCTCAGCAAAACAGCATTATGGCCTAACTGTGTCTCCAGAAATTTTCACTTCATTAGAGAATTTCTCTTTGGGTTTGCAGAAACCATAGAAAAGCATCTAGCAGGCACAGGTAAAAGAGGATTCTGGGAAAGAGAACTAAGTAGCCCTCTTGTGACTGACAGAGCTCAAGGGAAAGGTAGGCTAGCCAGGTAGAATGACACAGAGTTCTACAGAGCTGGTAGCTTAGGTATAGAACCAGGCTTGTAGAAACATTTTGTATTTAGTCAGGAAATAAAGCTACCTATGGAACGAGCAGGTTTTTCCCTCAGTTAAAGCTCCCATGTTGTCATAGGTATAAATACTGGATAATGTAAATGGCTGCACTGACTGTGACTTGGACTTTCTCCCACAGACACAATGAAGCCTGAGCTTTCACCTAGGTTCTCACTGGGCTTCACATGTTAGCACTGTGGCCTACAGCTTCCCAAAACTGTTTCTGTGTCTTAATGCCTGGCTCAGGTTCTCACTAGTACCTATGCCCAGGGCTTAAAGGGCGCCTTAAAATTATCTTTAAGTCCTCTTGGAATGTAAAAGCCATCACCAGATTTTCAGTGGCCCTGAAGACTTTCCTCATGTTCTCATTGTGACCTATGACATTCCACGGGTTCTCAATGTGGCTACTGGCCTTCTTCAAAGTCTTGAAGAGACATTTTGCCTTCCTTAAGTTCTTTTTGGAAAATACAGTATGTTACATTTTTTTTCACTGTGCCTTAAGTCTTTTGGATGTTCAAACTGTTATCTAAGACCTTCCTGAGAAACTCACAAGGCCTAAGGCCTTCCCAAGGATCTCTGTTGTTCCAAAGACTATTCACAGGTTCACACTGGAGCCTGAGACCTTCCATGATTCTCACTGTTGTCTAAGAGCTTCACAGGTTCTCAGTGGAACCTAAGGACTTCCCAGGTGGTCAATAAGGCCTAAACCATTCTATCCTTCCCCAAGTTCTCATTGGATCACAAAGCCTGGCCAAGGTTCTCTGTCATACCTAAGGTATTAGAGTCTAATTGGTGCCTAAATTTTTTTCCAAAATTACTAGGGTTTACAAAGCTTTGTATGGCTGTTTACTAGGTCTGAAATCACTCCCTTGTTCCAGGTATAGTAAAAATTGTACAATTTCTGGTTTATGCTAAAAGTTGTTACTAGGTATTCACTACAGTCTGAGGTTGTCTCCAAAGTTTTTGAGGCATTAAGCCTTCTCCAGATTCTCAACAAAGCCTAAAACATTTTATAGATTTAACTGGGCATAAGAACTGGTCAGGGATCTGACTATTAGGCCATTTTTCAAATTATTTATGAAGCCTAAGGCCTTCCCCAATTCTCATTATGGCCTAAAACCCACTCGGTGGAGTTCAAGGCCTTGTAAGGTCACTGTAGTCTAAATCTTCTCCATGTTCTCCCTCTGTCTTAAATCTTTGACCATGTTCTCACTGGAACCTGAAGCTTTAAGAGTCTCATTGGAGCCTAATGTAGAGGAATGATGTGAGGGGATTACTCCTAGCTTCCAGACAACCTAGAAAGGCTGTTTTTGTCATCCTCAGCAGACTGAGACTTAGGAGGCAAACATTCTCAAGCAAAGAATCCTGGTGTTTTGACAAGAAAGTTGCAAGCCTGAGGAAATGACCCTTAAGAATCTGTTCTCATGAGAAGGTAACATTGTTTATAGTTTAATTAGACATCACATTATAGAGTTAGACTGTACACAGATGCCTCAGTCTGTAAGGAGGGTTGTGTCACCTTGAACCAAGAGAAGCTATAGGTAAACAGCACCTGCTGGGAATGAGAAACCATGGGAAATCTTTATTTTGCTCTCTGTATAAGAGATGTAGAAACTTTGAATGAAGTGTGCATCAGCTGACTTTGGTTGTGTACCACCTAAGACCTGGTTAAGGAAGCTCTACCTTTGGAGCCCCAACTCACTACACGATACCTCCAAAATTTTTAACAGGTTCTCAGGCCTTTTTAATATTTTCACTTGGACTTAAAATGTTTCCAGGTTTCAACAGCAGCCCAATGCCTCTACCAGGTTTTCACCAAGGCTTAATTAAACAGTATACAAGCTGTCTCTAGGGCTAAAGCCTTATCAGATTTCTCACTAGGAACTAAGGCCTTCCACAGTCAGTTGGGGTCTTAGTCCTAAACCCATGGGTTTTCACTGTGGCCTTCAAAGGTTTTTAAAGAAGCTAATAAAATTGCTCAGTGTCACAAAAGGTACTAGATTTTCCCCATGTTTTCATTAGGGGTTAAAGAATCACATATGTCACTATGAGTTAATGTCATCCTTACATCTTCATTTGTTCAAAAGCCTTGCCTATGTTCTCACTGGAACCTAAGGCCTCCTTAGGTTCTCAACGGGACCTAACACATTCCACATCTTTTTCCTGGGCCTTAAGCCCTTTTATCAGTTTACACTGTGTCTAAAGGCCTTCCTCACATTCTCAATGTCTAAAATGCCATCTCCAAGTCACACTGAGGCCTTCGGCCTTTCCCTGGTTTTCACCGTGCACTAAAACCTTCTTACTGGTTTTCTGTTGAGCTTAAGTCATTCCTCAAAGTCTCACTGGAGTCTAAGCCCTTTCCCATGCTCTTACTAGGTCTTAAAGTTTCCACAGGTTCTGTGTAGCACCTAAGACCTTTCTCGGGTTTTAACTTGGGTGGGGGTCTTCCCTCTCTTTCCGTTGGAAAAGTCTAAGCCCTTCCTAGGAAATCACTAGGGTCTATGGCTTTCCCTTATGTTCTCACTTGGTCTTCAAGAATTTTTCAGGTTCTCACTGGATCCTAAAGCATTAGGCAAGTCTCACTGGGCATCACAAATTTCCCAAGTTCTCATGTGTTCTACAAGGCCTTCAGCAGGTTTTGACTAGATATGAAAACCTTCCTGTGTTCTCCCTGTGGCTGAAACTTTCTTCAGGTTCTTGGTGGTGCTAAAGGTCTTCTTCAGAATATCACCTTGATTGGAGGCCTTCATCAAATATTCATTGAATCCTAAGGCATTCTCCAGGTTTTCCCGGGATACTAGAACATTCTTTAGTTCTCATTCCGGCTTTAGGTTTTCACCAGATCTCCAATGCCTTTTTGAGGCTGAAGGAATTTCCCAGGGATTCATTATGCCTAAGTCCTTTTCAATTTTTAACAAGGTGTTGAAGGCCTTATAAAGGTACTTAGATCACACCTAAGACTTTGACAGTCTGTCATTCAGTCTTAAACCCTTGCCTAGGATCTCACTGTAGTCTTGAGACACTGCTCAAGCATTCACTGGGGCCTGAAAATCTTCCATGTTTGCACGGGAACTATAAGGCCATCTCAGGATTTTCACTGGGGCTACAGACTTTCCCCATGTTCTCACTGTGATTTTAAACTTTTGACAAGTTCTATTTGGGCTGAAGGCCTTTCAACATTCTCACTTAGAACTTAGAAATTCTCCAGCCACTCTGAAGTTTTCACTGTGGCCTACAACCTTTTATAGGCTCTAACCTCAGATTAAGGCATTCCTCAGGCTCTTAATGGGACCAAAGGTTTTTAATGAACCTTCAAGTGTACCCAGGATGTCATTTCAGCTAAGGCCTTTCACATGTTATTGGGAACTGTGCCTTCCAATAATGTTCATCTGACCTGAGGTCTTTCTAGATTCTTCGCGCTATCTAAGGCTTACTCAGGTTATCATTGGATCAAAACATCCTCTCACCTGTTACTCCTGTGAGTACTTCAGCAAAACATTCTTTCAAGTGTCTGCTTCAAGAAAAGCTTCTTTCCCATGTCTGCTTTAGCAAAACATCTGTTCACTTGTCCACCCCTGCAAAACATCATGAGATAACTGAGTTTCCAAAGAAACCAGAATTTTCTACTTCAGATCTATTTGCTTTCTTCTACATGCAGACATCCAGTTTGACCAGCACCATTTGTTGAAGATGCTTCCTTTTTTCCATATGTATTTCCAGCTTGTTTATAAAAAAATTAGGTTTCCATTGGTGTGTGGAGTGATGTTTTGCTCCTTGGTTTGATTTCCTTGATCAATGTATCTGTGTTTATCCTACTCCCATGCATTTGTACTCTGTAGCTCTCTGCAGTACAACTTACAGACAGGCACGGTGTGACTTCCTGCAGTTCTGTACTGACAAGGCTGTGTTAGCTATCCTGGATTGTTGATTTTTAGATGTGAAGTAGAGAATTGTTCTTTCAGGGTCTGCAAGGAATTGTGTTGGAATTTCGATGGAGATTACATTAAATCTGCATATTGCTTTTGATATGGTGGCCATTTTTACTGTTAATCCTATTGATCCATGAGCATGGGAAATCTTACCTCTTCTGATATCTTCTTCAAATTATTTCTTCAAAGACCTGAAGTATCATCATACCAGAATATAGAAGGGATACTGATTTTTTTTTTCTTTTTAGTAATCTTATCTTTTATTCAGCTTCTTTTTGAAAGTGTTTATCAGATTTAGAAGTTCTTTAGTGTACTGTTTAGAATTATTTATGTATATAATAATGTCATCTCCAAATAATGATACTTTCACTTTTCCCTTTTCAATCTGTATCACTTTAGTTTTCTACAGTTCTTTGATTTCTCTAGCTAAAATTTCAACTACTAAATTGAACATATACAAAGAGATAAACATTTTCTTATTTTTGATTTTAGAAGAATTGCTTTGGCTTCCTCTCTGTTTAATTTGATACTAGCAACAGAATTAGTGTAAATTACCTTCATTGTGTTTACATATGTGAATTGTATCTCTGATCTCTTTACAACTCTCTTTAGAACTTTAATAAGGAAGCAGTGTGGATTTTGTCAAAGGCCTTTTTTTAATCTAATGAGTTGATCATATTTTTTTCTTTCAGTTTGCTTATATGGTCGATTACATTTGGTGATTTTCCCATATTGAACCATCCTTGGATCTCTGCAGTGAAGCCTAGTATCATGGTGGGGTAGCTACAGGTTGTTTTAACAAATTTTCCAATGTTTGATTTTACAAATAACAACTAGGGTGCCAAAGGCCTGCAAACCTGGTCTTCAGCTTTGTGGTAGTTTGAATGTTGTGCCATGTGAAACAGCACCACTGTGATGTGTGAGCTTATTGATGAGGGTTAGTCTTGTGAGAGAATGTGTGTTAGTACAGAGGTGGGGCTTCAAGGTCTTATTGACAGGCCTAAGTATGATCAAGAGTCTTCTACAGGCTGCCTTAGCATCAAGATGCAGAATGCATAACTCCTCCCATACCATGCCTGCCTGGACACTGCCACAGTTCCCCATTAATAACAGACTAACCTCAGACCACTTAAATGATGTCCTTGCAAAGAGTTACCTTGTATGGTGTCTCTTCACAGCAACAGAATCACAAAATAAGAGGCCCTTGTTAAAACTAAATCTTATCTTTACCTACTTAATTCTAAGGACCCAAGGAAATACTCAGAGTCTAAGTGGATCCTAAATTTGTTCCTTGTTCTCAAGGTTTTATGTGGTCATTGATAGGTTTCTCACTAGGTCTGAAGCCCTTCCCCATGTTCTTATTGTAGCCTATAACAATCTGCAGAATCTGGGCATCCTCTAGGTTCTGCCTGCAATCTAAGGCCTATGTCTTCTCCAATTGCACATTAAGTCCTATGGTGTTTCCATGTTACAACTACGGCTGAAAAGCTTCCAAAGTTAGGCATTCATCAGTCCTAAGGCCTTAGCAGGTTGTCATTGTTTCAAAGGCTTTCCTCCCTAGGTCCTCACTGGGAACTGAGGCCATTTATAGAATATCACTAGGAACTCAGATTTTCCAGGTTCTCACTAGGATCTAATGCTTCTCGTATTTCTCTCACTTTGACTTAAGAACTTTATTAAATTTTCAGTGATGCCTAAGGCTTTACATAATTTGTCACTGTGGTCTAAGACTTCCCAAGGTCTCACTGGGACCTAATGCTTTCCCAGTTAATTTTGGGATACTAGGCCTAACCCAGTTTCTCACTAAGGACTAAGGTTTCTCCAGATTCTCACTGGGGTCTTACAGTGTTTGATCTCTCTCTGTATAATAACTACTAATTAAGTATGGTCTAAGGGCTTCCTTGGAAGCTCACAAGAATGCAAAATTTTCCTGGTTCTATATGGGGACATATTCCATTTTTAAGTACTCACAAGATCCAAAAGAAGGCTTAAAGACTTGGTGGGAATCTGAGAATAGCTCTGAGATCCCAGAAAAATTCTAGGGAAAGCCCCAGACATGAGTGAAAATCAGGATGCCTTAGATCCTACTGAGAAAACTGATACAGCCTTAGGGCCAGGGAAAGCGGAGGAAGGCCTTAGATCCCAGTGAGTATTTTGGAAAGCCTTGGGTACCACTAAAAACCTAGAAATGCCTTAGGTCTCAGGGAGGTACTGGAGAAGACTTTAAGATGCAGTGAGATCCTGAGAAAACCTTAAGACATGACAGAAAATATAGGCTCAGTGAATACTTGGGAAAGCCCTGAGGACCCAGTGTGATCCTAGAAAACCTTTCCTAGAACCGTGTTACTGCAGAAGACCTTGGGCAACTGAGAGTGTGTGTGAAAAAGGCTTTATGACCCAATCATAATTCATGTAAATCCTTATGTACTATTGAGAACCTAGAGATAACCTTGGACCCTAATGAGAATCTGGAAAATGTCTTACAGGCTCTTGAGATGCTGTAGAAAGCCATAGGACCTTGGAGAAAGCCTTAGATGCAGATTTAATAGTTGGTAAGGCCTTGGGTCCCAGTATAATCCTGGAGGAGGCCTGAGACATCAGTGAAAAATTGGAAGACCTTCAGTCCCTATAAGTACCAGAGTAGGCCTTAAGATCAAGTAAGAACCTAGGTAGAATAAAGCCTTAGGTCCTTAGGAGGAAGGCATTATGATAGTTATATTCTGAGAATGCCATTAAATACCTTAGAAAAAATAGAAAAGGTCTAGGCCTCATAAAGAATCTGGGGAAATACAAAGGTCCCAGGAAAAACCTGAAAAGTTCTGAGGCTCCAATAAGGTTCACAGACAGGCTTAAAATAGTAAGAACAGGAGGGAGGTCTTAGAGCTCAGTGAAAACAGAAAAGGCTTTAAAACCCAGACGTATTCTAAAGATGGTCTTGACCTCAGTGAAAATTTGAGGGAGGCAAACTAGTCCAACAAACCCTAATTCCCCAATCTGCTCATACCTGGAGGTATGTTGGCCAACGCTTGAGTCCATTCTGACATTATAGGATCCAGTTCAACAAGGGTCAGGAACTCAGGGGAGACACTCCAGCCTTAAGGAAGATGAACATAGTGTCTGCTCCAATGTCTTCAGCAGTCCTGAAGGACCAAAATATATGCATTTCTCTTAGTCTCTGCTTGTATACTCTCAGTGGGCAGGGCAGCATTGTCTTCTCATGCACTCAAATGTCTACTTATCTTTAGTAAATGATGTCATGGGTTTTTGGTTATCAGAAGAAGCCATGGATATAGTGGGATTTTAGATCAACCTTTTCTTAAACCTCATAATTAAAAGGCATTTTCTATTCATGGAAATTATGCTTGTCACACTGAGGAAGTTCTTCAGCTTCAGTGACTATCACTGAGTAGCTGTATGTCAGAATGAGAACTTGAGACTGACACTAAGTTGACTATCCCTGAAGAAGTAGGCCTAGGATAGTGGTTAGGAATATAAAAGTGTAAACTTTCTATAAAGAACCTAAACATAACAGAATATAACTTTCTTACAAGCACACTTACTTACTTTGTTGCTAATGTTACTGACTGGGACTCAAGGTCTTCCTGAGACTCTAACTCGAATCTAAGCATATCCTGAGATTCTCACTGGGGTCTAAGCTCAGAAGTCAGCATTTGTTTTACAAACAGCAAATGCATTGCAAAATCAGTGACACCTTCCTTAAGTTTTTAGTTCCAACAAATCCACAGGTTGCCATTATAATTCCTGATAATTCTGCGCATGATCATCAGCTGCTGGTCTATGCTGTACACAACCTGGATGAACTAAACTTTGTTTTCTAACAACTTTTGGTGGCCTCTCCAATTTTAACTCATGTCTCTCCCTGAGTATTTTCCCTAATTAATATTTTAAGTTCCTCCCATAGGATCTATGCCCAGAATTCGTATCTCTCCTCTTGTTGTTCATCATGGTCTATAAGTTGCAGTGTCTGCTGTTCAAGATTCTGCTTCTACATTTTAATAAATGCAATTCTGATATTCTGATGTCTATTTTATTTTGATTGATTAATTTTTAAAGGTTCTCCACCAACCCTTGTTTCCAATCCTCCTTACTTCCTCTCTGCAGCTTACCCTGACCTGTGAGATGTCTCACCCTTTGTTCTAGAGTCTTCTCCAGCTCCTGTCTCCAACCTTCACTTGCCTCTCTTTGTAGTTCATCTTGACTTATGAATTCCGGTACTTTTAGTTCTAGTGTTTCCTATAGACCCTGTTGTCTTCAGTTTTTCTCTCTCTGTTGTTGATTTTGAGCTATAAATTCCTGTATCTTCTGTTCTAGGCCCCGCTTCCATAATTTTACTTTTTGTGATATTGTCTTTCTGATATTGTATTTTCTACCTTATTTTGACTTACTAACTCTAGTAAATCAGCCTCTAGGCTCTCCTTCCAAATATTATTCCTATCTCTCTATTGTTAAGTCTGATAAATAAAATTCCGTACCTTCTTTTTTATTTCACATCTTTTCCAGCTACTGCATGCAACCTTCATTTTCCTCTATTTTTTGTTGTATAAAATATTCTAATCTCCTTTAAAGACTCAGGTTTTTTGCTAAGGACCTGTCTTGTGAGAAGACGTGGTAAACCAAGAGATTTAATATTGTAATAATGATAACTGACAAGGTGTTCATTTCTTTTAAATTAGTTCATTTTGAACCATTCAAATTAATATTCTATAAAACCCAAAAGGTATCTATTTTCATCTCCAGGTGTAGATGTGGGTGTATGTGTGTGTGTGTGTTTCTGTGTATTCTTATTACCTGAGTCAGAGCTTCTTATGCCTTTGTCTCCCTCTTGTGTTCAATTAAGGACACTGCAGTACGCTCCAATTTTTGAATTACCGGAGATTGTAGGACGCACAAGCATTTGTACTTCTGAGCCATCTCTGCCTTTGTTGGGATAGCTGCAGGAAGCACATGTGCCAATCTCTGGCAGCCTGTAGTGCAAGCAGTGTGTAGCGCAGGTGTGGCTGTCCTCTGTCCTGTTTAGACATGGAAGATAAGGAAAGTGAGAACAGAAAAGTCTGCTCATGGAGTTACCAGATCAGCCTGGTGTACCTGTAAGAAGTCTCTGGAAAGAAGCTGCTATTTTTTCACCTCTTGATCCTCAGCTGTGAGGGCTGCTTCACAGGCAGTTCTGATTCAGAGTCTTTGATCCTCCTTTAGGTTCAGGGAACCCCAACCTTGTTGTGACACTGGTTCTGGCTAAGTCCCAGCTCTGGAATTGGTTGCTGCCTCTGGATGACATGATTTGCATGGGGCTTAAGGAGGGAGCTTCAGAGGTTTGTCACTGCTGTCTAAAGTCTTCTTGAGGTTCTCACTAGGGTCTGAAGCCATGTCCAGAATATCACTGGGACCTACAGCCTTCCCTAGCTATCTCTGGGCCTTCGGACTATTGCAGGTCCTTAATGGGCAATAAGCTTACTCCAGTTTCTCACTAGAGACTAAGGCTTCTTCACATTTTCATTGGGGTTTTAAGACTTTCCCTGAGCTCTCTCTATATGTTCTGGCCTAATTGTCTAGGGACTGAGGGATGCTCTGGGATCTCACTGAGCCCCAGACTTTTCCAGGTTCTTAATGGTACCATATAACAGCTATTAGCACTCACAAGACCCTAAGGCCTTCCAAGATTTTACTGTGACCTGGGACCTTTCAGGTTCACTGGAGCACAAGCCCTTCCCTAGTATATCGCTTGGATATAATGCCTTGCTAAGTCTTCACTGGGTACTAAAGCTTTCCTCAGTATGGTTTAAGTTTGTCTCCAGTATGTAAATGGATCGTAAGGGCTTCTCATGGCTTCGCTAGAACCTAAGGCTTTCAACCAAAACTTACTACGATCTAAGGACTTCCCTGAATGTCACTGGTGTCTTAGTCTTTCTGAGGTTCTTTCAGGGACATAAGGCTTTTCCAAGATACTAAGGGGGTCAATGGCCTTGTAAATTCTCATTGGGGTCTACAGCCATCTCCAGGATACCACTAGGTTTAAGGCCTTCTCTGTTTTCACTGGGTCCTAAGACATGCATCTGGTTCTCAAATTCTAACCCTTTCCCTGAATCTCACTGGAGCCTCATACCTTAGCGGGTTTTTACTGGGCCTGTGCCCTTCCCCAGATTCTCACTGAGGCCTAGACCTTCCCAGATTCTCATTGTTTTCCAAGGTCATTCTCAGAATGTCAGTATGGTAAGACCTTCCTCTATATTCTTTCTAGGGACCAAGGCTTTATTTTACCTAACGTTTTTTCACATGGGACTAAGATTTCTAAGGACTTCTGCAAGTTCTTGTAGTGTCCAAAGGCTGTCCAAGGTTTTCACGTAACCTGAGCATTCACCAGGGTTATTCTGAGGCCCAGGCCTTTCAAACAATCTCACAGGAACCTAAGGCTTTTTCCAGGGGCCTATGGCTTTGTACTGTACCTCAACAACGCCTGGGTTTTTTCAAGGTTCTCATTAGGGTCCAAGACTTTCTCCAGGTTCTCAGTAGTACCTATGATTTTTTCCTATGTACTCACTGGGTCAAAAAGCCTTAATTAAACACACTCACAGGCCCAAGGCCTTCTCCAGGATCTCATTTGTAAAGTAAGATTTGCTAGAATCACACTGGGCCTCTGAACTTTCCCAAGTACTCCTTGAGCTTAAGTTTTCCCTTGATTATCAGTTGGGTCTAAGGATTTCCTCAGGATCACACAGCATCGTAAATTTCTCCAACAACTCCCTGGGATATAAGAACTTTCCAGGCTCTTAATGGCACCCAAGGCTTTCAAAAGTTAGTCACTGAGACTTAAGGCCTTCCCTAAATTCTCATTGAGACTTAAGGCCTTCCTCAGTTTCTAACTGTTCCTAACTCTGTCTCCATATTCTCAATGGAGAATGAATTATTTCCTGATTCTCACCCATTTCTATGACTTTCCAGATATTTTCCCTGGGAACTAAGGGCTATCTAAGATTATCACCAAGTCTTAAATTTTTCCCTAGAAACTACTAGGGGTTTAATGTTTTCCTTGGTTCTCACTTGGGATTAATCCTTCTTCAATGTTTCACTTGGACTTATTGGCTTTCCATTCTTTTACTAGCACCCATAGCTTTCCCCAGGCACTTACAGGAGCCTAGTATTATTACTTGATTCTCACTGAGGTATCAGGTTGTCTCCAAATTACCTCATGTTCTCTACAGTCTCAATAAGGCCTAATAACATCACCAGATTCAAACTAAGTTTGAAGAACTTTCCTGTGTCCAACTGGAGCCTCATACCATCCCAGGGTCTCAGAGACTTAATGCCTTCCCCAGTTATTCACTGCATATTGTGATCTAGATGGTAGGTGTTCACAGTGGTACAACAGAACATTTATTTTCTTATGCTGGGGGTCTTAACATAAAGTGTACACCCAAGTTCCTAAAAAGATGCTAACCCTATCTCCCCAGACTGCTCACCTGCATGAGGCATCTTATCCAGAGCTCTGGTCAATTCTCTCATGGGAGGCTCCAGTTCAAGGGTCAGGATCCCAGCAGACACTCTCCAGCCAGAGGGAAGACCAACATAGTGTCTACTGCAATGCCTTCAGCAGTCCTGAAGGGACAAAGTGATATGCATTGCTCTAGATCTCAGCTTACACTCTGTCAATTTGGCAGGTGGCGTTGTCAGTTTATGTAGTCACATGTCTGATTATCTTTACTAAGTGATGTCACTAAGTTTTGCTTATCAGGAGCAGACTGGGTACACTGGGTTTCCTAACATATCCTTTCTTCCTCATGATTAAAAGGCTTTGTTTTTGTTTTGTTTTTTTTTTTGTTGTTGTTGTTGTTTTTTTTTTTTTTTTTTTTTTAATTATGCTTGTCATACTGAGGAAGATGTGTGGGCTCTGTGAGAACCACTGTGTGGCTGTAGCACTAATGAAACCTTGGGACGGCCATAAAGCTGACCAGCCTAGAAGAGGTAGGCCTAGGATGGTGGTTAGGAATTAAGAGTGTGACCCATGGGTGAAAAACCTCAGCTTAACAAAATATTACTTCTGGTATACGTACAAATACCTAAGTTTTTGCTCATGACACTTACTAGAATTATGGCCTTCTTAGGATTCTAACTTGAGTCTAAATTTCCTGAGATTATCACTGGGTCTAAGCCTTGCCCTAGGATTGCCTTTTGGACTAATGTCTTCTTGAGAACTCACCGGGTCCCAGGGCCTTCCCTAGTACTCAGACCTCTACAGAGGCCTTCCTGAGATTCTAATTCAGTCCTAAGGCCTCCTCAGCATCTCAATGGGACCTCAGACCTTCCCTTGCTTTTCACTTGAGCCTAAGGAGTTTCTCAATTCTCATTGGCACCTCAATCCTTACCTAGTTTATTCCTGGGCATAAGGCCTTCCCAGGGTCTCAGGAAGGCTGTGTCTTAAAGCTTTCCCTATTATCTCACTGGGTCTAGTGCTGACCCTGGGACTGACTGGAGCCCAAAGACTTCTTTAGTTTCTCACTGGGACAAGGCCTTCCAGAGAGCTTACAGGAGTCTGTGGACTTCCCTAGGTTCTAGAACCTAAGGCTGTTCCTAGTGTTATGCTTACAGGTGATTCCACCATGTCATTCCAGGGACTTAGCAAATGCTTACATTATAAACTGTCACTGCCACCAATTGTGCCCACTATGGAAGATGTAAAAAAGGACTGCCCACCACTACAGCTTTCTTTCTTTCCATTTTCATGTGTTCTTTTCATCCCTCAATCCTTCTCTCCATCTCTTCCTCCCTCCCCCAATCTCTCTCCTTCTCTGTCTGTCTCTGTTCCAAATATTCTCTTCCTTTCACTCCATTTTTAGCAGGCCTCCTTCTCCCCCTTTCTGTCCTTCTCTGTGCCTCCCTCCTCTCTGACTCCTGACTCTGTCCCCATCCTTCTGCCTGTCCACATGTCCACTCATCTGCCTCTTCCCATTCTCCATGTCCTCACTTCAATATCGCACTGTCCTCATGCCTCACTCCTCATCTTCACATCCCCAGGTCCTCAATCCTCTCCTGTCCCCAAATAAGTCCCTTTATACAGGATCTGTTGAGTGGAATGAGTACTCATAGGCACACTTTGCCATGATCCCACTAGACGTTCTTTACTGACTAAATCCTTTTTCAGATGCACACTGTCATCTCAGTTTATCCGCAGTGTCTACTGAGTCCTATGTTCTTCCTAAATTCTCACTGGGCCTTAGTTTTCCCATCTTTACTGGTGTCTTAGCCCTTCTGGGGGTTCTCACTGGGACCTAAGGCCTCACAAGTTTGTCACTCATCTTACAGCCTCTTCAGGGTTTTCACTCTTGCTGAAGGCTAAAGTGAGGAATTCACTGAAGCATAAAAATATTACCAAGTTCTCACCGCATCTAAGGTAATTACCACGCTATTCTTAGTCTGAAGAATGTCCCCTTCTTTTTCTAACCCATTTGGCAGGTTGTCTCACTGCAGCCAGAGACCTTTTCCAGGTCCATATTGGTCCATAAGACCTTCTGGAAATATTCTTGAGTCCTTCTGTCTTCTCCCAGTTCTTACTGTGGCCTATAACATTCTGAACTTTCTCACTAACATTTATGGTTTTCTCCAGGTTCTACCTTGTTTTAGGATATTTAATTATGTTACATAGAAAAGCAAAATATAAAAGCTTAAGCAGATGCTGCATTTTTTCAGATGCAGTTTATGTGTAACCCAATGCCTATGTATATTAGAATCCTTAAGAAGGAAATGTTCCTGCCTATTTTAAGGCAAATTGCTTAGAAGGGGACTTCTTTTCTTTGTTTTCTGGCCAGAGGCAAAGTCAACAGTGGGGTTTCAAGGAACTCAACCAAAAAGATGAAATGGTTCAGTCTTTCCTGGCTTGGCTTAGCGCACTTCCAATCATTATGGTGACAAGGTTCAACTTGCCAATGTTGCAGAAGAGGACCTGGAGACTCCTCCTATAGCAAGTGGACTATGATAGATCTCTGTATGTCTCCATGTATGTGTATCTCTGTATCTCTCCATCTTGTTCTCTGTTTCTGACATTGTCTCTCTCTCTCTCTCTCTCTCTCTCTCTCTCTCTCTCTCTCTCTCTCTCTCTCTCTCTCTCTTGGAAAAGCCTTTACAGAAGGAGTTCCAGGTAAGCAATATGGTGTTAGCTTATACCTGTCAAAACTTAATGTGTTAGCCTCCCTTCTAGCCAACCACCCACCAGCAGTATTAGAAAAGAATGGTTCAGGGACAAGGGCATGGGAAACGGTCCCGTTTAGAAGCAGTTTTTGGGCGACTGCAATCCTTGTTGTTGGGATGTCGGCAGTACCACCTACCAGCTCACCACCAAACGTGCACCTGCAGCTTCCTTCCAGTCCATTGGACAGACAGCACATGAGTCAGCAGTGGGAGCTTGATCCTGAATAAACAGAGTGGGCCCTCTGGATCGGAGAGAGAACTTGGAAGCCACAGAAGCTGCAGGAATATCACAAGAAGTTCTTCGGCGAGTTATTCTCTGTGAAGTCAAAAGCAAATATCAGCAACTCTGTATAAGGGAAACCAATACATTAGAGCCATCAGTGATGACCGGTGTGCTGGAGCAAGGCAAGCCAACGCCAGAGCCTCCTCCAACTGTCTGCCGGTTTATATTTAGACCCTTCCTATACCTCATGGCTCCTGGCACCTATGTCTGCTTCACCAAAACATTTATTCACCTATCTGCGTCAGGATTCTCTCCTACGTCTGCTTTAGCAAACATCCTGTAACTTGTATCTGCTTCAGCAAAGCATCATTAGGACCTAACTGAGTCTCCAGAAATTTCCACTTTGATAGTGATTTTTCTCTTTGGGCTTACAGGTAACACAGAAGAGTGTCTGGCAGACATAGATAAAACAGGAATCTAAGAAAGAATGAAAGGAGCCCTCTTGGGTCTGAAAGAGCTCAAGGGAAATGTAGACTGACCAGACAGAATAACACAGAAAGTTCTACAGAGGTAGTAGTTTAGTTTAGATTATAAAATCAAGCTTGTAAAAATATCTTGAATATAGTTCTGAAAATACAGTTACCTACTGAACTAGCAGGTTTTTAACCTCAGTTTATGCCTCCCATGCATTTATTGGTATAAATACTGGATAATTTAAGTAGTTCCACTAACTGGTTTAAAACCTTTTCCAAAGATACAGTGAAGCCTCAGTCTTTGCCCCACTCTCTCACTGGGGACTCAGGTCATCACTCTGGCCAACAACTTTACCAAGGTTTTTCTGGGTCTTAATGCCTGGTACAGGTTCTCACCAGACCCTGTGCACAGGATTTCAATTGCCCATAAATATTTATTCAAGTTCTCATGGAATCTAGAAAACCATCACCAGATATTCACTAGGTCTGAAGACTTTCCTCATGTTCTCTTTGTGACCTATAACATTCCATGGGTTCTCAATGTGGCTAATGGCCTTCTTCAACGTCTTAAAGAGACATTTTGCCTTCTTTAAGTTCTTTTTCAAACATAAAAGATCTTATCTTTTTTCACTGTACCCTAAAGCTTTTTTCGGGTTCTAACTGTTATCTAAGGCCTTTCTGAGAAATACAACAAAGCCTAAGGTCTGGGGTCTACATAAGTAGTCCCACATGGCAAGCTTGCTTGAGGGATAGCCTTGTAAGAGAAAGTGTGTTACTGTGGAGTTGGGGATTTAAAATCTCATATTTAATTTATATATTTAGTTGTACTAAAATATATCTCTGTATATTCCATTGTTATTTCTGTACGCGCAGAGAGTTTAATGCTAGAAGGATTTATGTGTTGTCATTTATATGTCTACCATCATGTTTTCTAGTTCGTAAATACTTTTCTTCCTCACCTGCCTAAAGACAATCTAGACTGGTATCAGAGGTTGCCTCACTGCTGACTGGATATAATAAAGATCTGATGGCAAACAGCAGAACTGTTTGGGGGCAGAACTTCCAAGAGGTAGGGAGCTCCTGGGAGAAGAAAGCACATGTCAGAAATTTGGGAGGATGTTGCATGAAACACCACTGGCAAGGTACCTGCGGACAGGCGGAACTGTTCTCAGCCCCACAGACTCTGACTCGGACCCCACCCGGCTCTCTCCACCCCACTCCTACGTTCCCACGGTGGGCTGTTGCCAGGCACGCCACAGGCTCCCAAATTCCCGGGGTGCCGCCCCCCCCACCCCCCCACCCTGTACCTTTCTCTGGAACGCTGTTGAATCTCCCGCCACGTGAAGGAAAACACACAATCTTAGTTTAGAATCGACAAGTAACACAATCGCTGGGCTCAGACACTACCATCTTAATATTTTAAGTTACTTAAGTTATAAATCCTCCTGTGGCCGCTTGCTACCTACATTGTGTCTCCGTGTTCTTTCCAGTCCAAAAAAAAAAACTTTCTCCTGTCTCCAACTTCCTCTCTCCAACCGGGAAGTCCCGCCTTCTCGTCCAGTGATTGGTCCCTTGAAATCTTTATTCATTAGATGAAGGTTCTGTCTCTGGAGGGGTCTTGAAAAGGAACAGACGCAGCCTGCAAGGGAGCACTGAGGCATAGATGTTTTCCCATGGTCCGGGAATAGGCAAGATAATTAAAAGAAGTTAGATTAGCTAGCTGAGAGACTGCCCAAGCAAAAGGTCTAAGCCTTAAGGTATAACGACTCCATATCTTTATTTATGCCACTGGAGTCTCCAAGAAATCCTGTTACACTTCTCTATGTTATCACTTAACTTAAAGACTTGCCCAGGTTCACACCTGAGGAGAAGCCATTGCCCAGGGTCTCAACAGGACCTAAACATTTTCACTGCTTTTCTGATTTGCAAAGGTTCAACAGGTTTCCAATGGAATAAACATTTCCTTTTATCTCCTCCACTATGGTCTGCAACCTTCTTCAGGTTGTCAGTGTGGCTGAGGGTTTTCCCCACATTCTCACTGCTAGCTAAAACCTACTCTAATGTCTCATTTAGACCTTAGACCTTACCCAGGATCTCACTGGAGTCTAAAAACTTCTACAGGTCTCACTGGCTTAAGGCTTTCTCCAGTGTGTCACTGCCTTCCATAGGTTCACCATGGCCTAAAACCTTCTCTAGATTATTATTGGAACCTAAGGCCTGTCTCGCGTTCTCACTGTGCCTTAAAGCTTTAACCAGGTTCACTGGAGCCTAAGGAGTTGCCTTAGGTAGGTTTTCCATTGCTGTGAACAGACACCATGACCAAGGCACCTTTTATAAGGACAACGTATAATTTGGGCTGGTTTATGGGTTCAGAGATTCAGCCCATTATCATCAGTGTGGGAGCATGGTGCAGCAGAAGCTAAGAGCTCAGACTCTTGTTTCCAAGGCAAACTGGAGAAGAATGGCATCCTCAGGCAGCCAGCAGGAAGTTCTCACATTCCACACCCACAGTGACCCCCTTCCCCCAACAAAGCCACACCTCCAAATAGTGCCAAATATGTGAATGAATATCTCATGTATAAATCTCACATGTTTTCACTGGATCTGAAGGCTAGAACACCTTCTAAAGATTCTGATGTGTTCTAAATTATTATAATTTCCTATATTGCTGCTGGGGTCTAAGAGCTTCCCTCAGTTCTGACTGAGTCTTAAGCCTGGCCAGTGTTCTCACTGTGATATAAGCCATAACCTTGAATTTTACTGGGTCCTAAAACAGAGCCCCAAATTCTTACAGGTTTTGTAAGTCTCCAACCAGTTTCACTGAGTCTGAAGGCTTTCCCCGTGTTCTAACAATGGCCTAAAGACTGTTGTGTGTTCTGTGACATGAGGCCTTCTCTTAAAACTCATTGAAACCTCAGGGTTCTCAATGTGCCTAAAATCATTCTACAAGTTCTCACTTGGCCTTAAGACATATTTGAGGGTTTCCAATGCTGCCTAAAATCTTTCCCACAGTCTCACTGTGTGCTATAGTTCTTCCGGTTATCAGTGAGCTTTAAGGGTTTCCCTTGGTTATCACTGGAGCTTAGGCTCTGACCAGGATGTCACTGAAGCCTAAGGCCTTCCAATATTTTCACTGGTGTGTAAAAAGTTTTGCACAGTATCCATGTGGCCTAATGTTTCCCCTAATTGTCACTAGGTCTAAGATTTTACTTATGGCCTCATGTTTTAAAGCCTTGCCCAGTATTTTACTGGAGCCTAAGGCATTATGCAGAGTCTAACAGGTTACTATTTTTTTTTCCATTTCTGTCAACAAGATTTACTAGGCCTTACACAAGTTTTTATTGGGTCTGAAGGCCTTATTCAGGTTTTTTTCTTTATTATTCACTTTACATTCTGCTCACTGCCTCCTCCAGGTCAACCCCTCTCACAATCCTTCCCCCTTTCTCCCTCCTCTACTCTTGGAACAGGAATAGGTCCCATGGGTATCTCCTTATCCTGGCACTTCATGTCTCTAGGTGTTTCCTCTACCATTGAGGCCAGACAATACAACCAACTTTAAAAAATAAACAAAAACCCATGTACAGGTAACAGCTTTTGAGATAGCCCTGCTCCACTTGTTCAGGACTCATATAAAGACCAAGCGTCACATCTGCTACACATGTATGGGGAGGCTTAGGTCCAGCCCATGAATGCTCATTAGTTGGCTGTTCAGACACAACTCTTGTAGCAAGAAAGAAACCCCAGAGTGATACACACACAAACCTATCAACAAAACCTTCAACCCAAAGTTTATTCTGTCTACAAGAAGGATAGGCATGGAGGAGGGTGCAGAGGCTGAAGGAATGGCCAACCAATAGCCAGACCAACTTGAGACCCATCCCATGGGCAAGCAACAATCCTTAACACTATTCACGATACTCAGTTATGCTTTTAAACAGCAGCAAGGTATCCTCTGAGGATCCACACAGCCACTGACTCAGATACAGAAACCATTACAATGGATGGAGTTTAGGGACTATTATGGAAGAATAGGAGGAAAGATTTCAGGTCCCTAAGGGGATAGGAACTCCAGAAGAAGAGCAACAGAATCTACTAGCCTGGACCTTCCCAGGTTCTTACCAGAACCTAAGTCATTCTGTGCAAGCTCACTAAGACCTAAAGATGTTCCAGTATACCACTGAGACTTATACCCTTCCCTGTGTTCTCACTAAGTGTTATTCATACTGGTGCCTAAGGAATAACCCAGGCTTCCAGTGGGTCTTTAAGCTTTCCACAACTTCTCATGGGTTCCATGAGATTTTTCATTGTTTTCAGTGTGTTTGAAAGCTTTTCTTGTTTACAATGTGGCCTAAAATATGTAACAGGTTCTCACTGGGGCTGAAGGTCTTTTGCATTGTTTGTAATCTAATTCCTGCCCCCAAAGATTCACAAAATTCTAACGCATTCTCCATATTCTCCCTGGGGCCTGAAATCTACAAGATCACACTGTGGCCTAAGGACTTTTCAAGATTCAACTGGGCTATAAGACTTCCTCTAAAATCTTATCAATGCCTTTGCCCTGACCCAGGTTCTCACTGAATCTTAAAGCTTTTTCCCAGGTCACATTGAAATTTAGGCATTAATCAGATTGTCACTGGGGCCTTAACATTTTGCTGCATTCTCATAGGATATATAATGGCTCAAAAAGGTTTTCAGTAGATGTGAAGACTTTCCCCTTTTCTTACTGTGCCCTAAAACCTTCCACAGCTTCTCACTGGATCTTAAGGGATTTTTTTAGGTTCTCAATGGGGACTAAGGTCTATCCCATGTAATCACTGGGTCTTAAAGGTTTACTAGGTCCTAACTGAAGTTCTATCCCAAGTATACTGAATAACTTTCTGTCAACTTGATACAAACCTTAAATATCAAGGTAAAAGGTACCTCAATTCACAAAATATCTCCCTAAGATTAGGTGTGGCAAAGCTTATACAGCATTTCCTTAATTAGTGATTGACTGTGAAGGGCACAGCCCATTGTAGTTTGTGCTATGGGTTCCATACAAATGCACGCTATATAAGCCAACAGGCAGCACCCTCTGTTGTAGTATATGTAAGTCATAATTGTCTTTATTGACTTTATTTTAGTTTTTGGTACACAAAGAAAATCATGTTCATATACATCATGAACAACAATAAATACAACAACAACAACAAAAAAAAAAACTTAAAAAGGCAGGACTAGAAGACACGTGTCCTTCACCAAGCAAAGCTGTGCTAAAGGTTTTAAACATTTCAATTTTTAAAATAAATATTTTCATTTGCTGATGTTTATTTTCATGTCTTCAGAGTGTCACAGGAGCCATCAATAAGTTAAAATCATGTTTAGTGTCCAAGCTCACTGTGTTGGGAAACTTGCCATTCCACACCCAGCTTGGTTTGGAGGAGGTATTCAGGGGGAGGAGCTTGTCCTTGAGGAAGCTGAGGACCAAATGCACCCATCTGAGCAGCAGGTGATTGATGTACTCCAAATCCTTGTTGGTTCCATGCCTGCCCATATACTCCATAGGGAGGTACTTGCCATATATTGATGGTACTGTTGTGGGTTTCCATACACTTGGCTCCATTGGCTCCACCGACTGTAGTCAACCTGTTGGAAATTTTTAGTCATATCAGGATTTTCTTTACCCCAATACCATTTAACAACATGTCAATTGCAGTACAGTACACAGAAACAATGGTGTGGGCTGCACATTCATGGGTTGAAAATCTGACAAATGAATAGCTCTTCTCTGGAAAAAAACTCTTATTTCCATAATTTGTCCAAATGGTGAAAATGTTTGTCTCATAACTGACCTGTTAGCCCCGAAGCAAGTCCTCCACAGTACACAGTACAGTTTCTTGGATTTGACTGGTTTACTACATCTTCAAATCTCACTTGCTTAGTGTTAGTTTCTTGTGTACTTTTAGGAGCAGATGGTACCTCCCAATCACTGACACCCCATATGCACAATTGCATTCTCTGCATCCAGTTTGCTATAAAAAGATACAAAACCATAGCCTTTGGACTTTCCAGTTGCCATACCTTTAACTACCCGGGCTTCTGATATTTTACCAAAGGGGGAAAATGCTGATTTGATATCTTCTGTTGTAAGTCTTAGACTGAAATCCCAAACAAACACATGGAAGTGATTGGAAATACATTTTTCTGGCTACTTGGTGTTGTTGCCCAATTTACTTTGACCTCCTTTCCCAAAATTTTTCTCCCATTCATAGCAGCTAATACAGCAGCTGCATCTCTGTGTTCATAAAATTCCACAAAGCAATATGTGCCACTGCTAATATGCTCTGTTATCATGTTACAGCTTTTACAGTGTCCAATCTGATTGAATAACTACAAAATAAAGACTTCTGTCATATCTCTGGAGAGTTTACCTACATATCTAGGCAATAAACACCATATTGTTTTCTGAAGATAACCATATGTCTTAACTTGGATGTATAGAGTCTGGGGCTGTCTGTCATCTTCCGTCGTGGTGGTTGTGACGGGTTGCAGTATATTTGATCACAATGAGATTGTGTACTGGCAAGACCTGTCTTTAGGAGTTGTGTGGCTCATCCCTAGTACACATCTTTAACCTCAGAGTGTTCCAGGATATTTAACAAAAACTGTGAGACTATACACTTGAAAAACCAGTTTCTAATTGTGGTATAGCTCAACCATTACAAATGACTTTTCCCAAGAGTTTTCTGCTTATTGTAAATAAGATTGAATAAGACCAACCATAAGTAAAGAGGCAGAGGAAGCAGCTAGTTGACAGGGGGCAAATCTAGGACAAAACCATCGAGTGAAAGGAAATCAGGATGGATAGAGAGACACACAGGAAGTTGAAAGTAAAGTTATTCAGTTGGAAGGGTTTTTAAGACAGTGTGAATCAGGAGAAAGGGTATTTTACTTCTGGGACACTGGTTGAGAGGGAAGATCAACCTGCTGCTTGCTCTGAATTCCTGAGCTAGCAGGCTTTCACCATGGGGTCTGGCCCCTAAATTTTCATTTGGTAAAATCCAGCAATTAGGATTTGGTTTTGTTTTCTTAATTATTTTTAATTATTTTAGGATTTGGTTTTGAAAGCAGTACCCCTCCATGACCTTTGCATCAGCTTCTGCTTCCAAGTTCCTGCCCTGTTTTGAGTTCCTCTACTAACTTCCCTTGATCATGAAAAACAATATAGAAGTGTAAGTTAAAAAAAGAACACTTTAATCAAGACCTTTCTTTTGGTCATGGTGTTTCACTGCAACATGGAAACCCTAATTAAGACACCATATAATAATAGAGCCTCACAGACTTAGGTTTTCACTGGGGTGTGTGGCCTTTTCAGATTCTCACTAGTGTCTAAGGAAGGCCTTCTGCAGTCCTCTATATGGACTAAGTTCCACATAGGTTGTCACTGGAGTCTCAGGATTGCCCTGTATTATTACTGGGTCATAAAGCCTTGCCCAGATTCTCACTAGAGACTAAGGTATCACCATGTGAATGACTTAGATTGAAGCAAAAACCCGGAACAATCATTAAGCAGTGGTGTGAACTTGTAGACTATTTTATGTCCACAGAAAGAACATGGAGAAGTTCTTTATACCCAATGAAAACCTGTTTTCATCCTTATAGATTCTGAGAGAACTAGGATAAGATGGCCTATGAACCTTTGAGACTGTGGGAAAGAGTTTAGGTCGCAGTGAATCTTTAGGGAAATGCCTAATATAACATTTAGAACACAGAGAGAGACTTGAGACCCTATGAGAACCTATACTAGGTTTTACTGTATAATGATAAACTGGAGAGGTCTTGTCCTTCAAGAATAATTTGGAAAAGTCCTTAAATTCCACGGAGAATCTTGAGAAGGCCTTTAGACGCAATAAGAACCTATAGAAAATTTGAAGTTACAGTAGAAACATGGAAAAAATCCTCAGAGCCAGTATTTTGGGGAAGGTCTTATAGTTCCTATGAAAACATAAAGGTCCAAGTAGATCCTGAAGATTGCCATAAGCTCCATTTGGAAAGTGGGCAAGGCTTTATGACTCAGTAATAACCTGAGAAATCCTGACACCCCAGTAGAAACCCACAGAAGGCCTAACGCAATAGTAAAGAAGCCAGGAAGTTCTTAGGAGACAGTGAGAACCAGGGAAGAACCTTAAGGTATGATTAAGACATTGGGAAAGGCCTTCAGAGAATCTCTTGAATGTCTTAGGGTACAGTGAGAACATGAGGGGAGGCCTACAGGCCCAGTTAAAATATATTAAAGGACTTAAAGAAATTGTGAGAACTTCAGAGAAATCTTAGGTGCCAGTGAAACCCTGGAAAATGCCCCAGGCTCCACTGAGCAACTTGGCAAGACTTCAGAGAACCAGTGAGACCCTGGAAAATGCCCCAGGCTCCACTGAGCAACTTGGCAAGACTTCAGAGAACCAGTGAGACCCTGGAAAATGCCCCAGAATCCAATGAGCAACTGGGAAAGACTTCAGAGAACCAGTGAGACCAGCAAGGACACATTTTAACCCAGTGATAACCTGGGATAGCCTTAGATGCCAGTGAGTACCTGTAGAATGTTTTAGACCACACTGTGAACCTGGGAAGATCATAGACTTCTGTAATATCCTAAATACAGTTTTATGATCCAGTGAGAAACTGAGGAATCTTTAAAACCCAATGAGAAATGGAAAAGTGCTTTATCTCCATTGAGACACTGAAGAATGCCTTAAACAAACAGTGGAAACCTGAGGAAGGCTTAAGACTTTAATGAGACACTGGAGAAATCCTTTTTTACAGTATGAACCTGGGGAAGCCAGTAAGTCCAGCTGAAGCCTTTTAAGTATATTAAGCCCCACTATGGCCTAACATATTCAACAGGTTCTCTGTCAAAATTCCTCAATAATTCACTGGGGCCTAAGTATTTCCCATGTTTGCCTGGGTCTTCATACCTTGCACACACCTCACAGGAGCCTAAAGATTTCCCATAGGATTCAATGGTCTAATATTTTGTGAAATTCTCACAATTTTTATTAGGACACAAAGAGCTTTCATTGGGTCTGAAGACTTTTCTAATTTCTTACTGTGGCCTAAAAGTTACTGCAGGTTCCATTTGGTCCTGATACCTCTTCCAGGCTCTAACTATGAATTAAGGACCTCAGCAAATTCTCATTGAGGCCTAAGGCTTCCCAAAGGTTTCAGTGATGTCTGAAGCATTCTACAAGTATTTACTAAGGAGTAAGATTTCTCAGTTTCTTGATGATATCTAAGCCTTTTCTACGTTCTCACTGCATCTTAATGCCTTACCCAGGTTCTTGGTAGAGCTACAGGTATTTATTCAGGGTTTCTTAGGGCCTAAAATATTGTACAAGTTCTCATAGGGTCTTTTAAGCCATTGGTGGTCTTACACTGGGTTTGAGTCCTTCCCCATGTTCTTGCTGTGACCCAAAATATTCTAAAAATACCCTCTGATCCTAAAGAACTCCACGACTCATTGACTTTCTATGAATTGTCACTGAGACCATAGGTTTTCTCCATAGTCTTCGCGAAGCCTAAAAGTTTCTCTAGGCCAGTTTGTTAGCCTGGGACTTTCTTCAGGATTGAACTATAGCAGCCTGCTGAAAAGTACTAGACTGGTAGCTGCTGGTTTGTGCCTGGTGTCCACCTGACTAGAGGGCTTACTTCTGCTGCTGCTAAGTAGTATTTGGTGTTGTCTATGAGACTGAATTGCTGCCAAGGATGATTGAGCTTACTCCCAAACAACTATTGCTCAACAGGTTCATTTCCCCCATGTTCTAATAATTTTTCTCTTCGATAACCTCTTCTTGGTGATTGTGTAGAGGAGCTGTTGAAACCTTATTAAAAGTAGGTTTTAAAAATTTATGCATGTATATATATACAAACCATTCCTAAGGTTCTCATCAGGGCATAACCACCTACAGTCCTAAGTGACTGTCACTAAAGTCTTGCCAAGTTTCTTATTAGAGACTAAGGAATTACTCTGTCTCTCACTATTGCCCAATATCTTTCGAAAGTGTGTAGAGGATGTTAATCCTGCAACATCTTTGTTCTGGAAAGGGATAACAACGAAAAACCTTCTGAGTACGAATGATCTGGCTGGAATGCAGACAGTGCCTTACTGCGGTCCTATGTGTTTAGTCTGTGAGCCCTGACTTTCCAGGTGGATCCCCAGTCCCTCTGCCAGAGTCCGGCCCTACTGTGGACCCAACGTTTTCCCAGTGCTCCAACTAGCCGTGTGATTTGGTTACTCACAGCACAATCTCACCTGATCTGTGCCCCTGGATCTCTGCTGTTCCAGGTGGCAAAGCCCCTGAGCATTGGACCATCCACATGGGCTTTTGTGCAGAGCCCCAAAGCTACTTAAAATGATGCAGTGCTAAGCCTAAGGTAAGATATTTGAGTAACACACAAATATACTATTATTTATTGTAGCTAAAGGGGATCAAACATACATGGTCTACAGCTCTACAGCCTGAGCCAGGATCTCACAGAAACAAACACAGGCAAGTTTCTCTGAGAATGAAAATAGGAGGGAACATGCTATTGTTAATCTTAGCACTGAAAAGGCTGCTGGGTCAGGAGAATCTTGATTTTCAGCCTAACAAGAGAAACGCAACCGTTTCTAGGAGAGGTATACAACATAGAAAGACCTTTCTATCTTTTTAACACACATTTTTATTTTATTATGGCAATGTTTAAAATACATATTCTTTAAAACAGCAACCAGTAAAATGTATCTCCAAAATAAATCAGTCCAAAACAAGTCTGTTTCAGAATTTAAAGGAAAAAGAAAAGAAACCCTTAACATGAGTTTTTAGATCCTATTTTAAAACAGGAAAAAGGAAAGCAGTCTGGGTTCAAGCCTCCCTCCTCTGGACATCAGACACGAGGCTCCTGGGTCCTGTTGCTCGTGCGGATTTGCTCGGTTGTTTAGCTGGTGTCCATCATTTCATTATAAGCATCAAGCTGGGCATCCAACTCCTCTGCAGAAAGCTGGGCTTTGAGTCTCTGCCTGTGCCTCTACCTCTTCCCCTGGTGCCTCCACGTGTCCCTCTCCTGGTGCCTCCACCACCAAAACCCCCGGAGCCACCATTTCTTGTCATGCCACCTCTGTTTATGCTTTGTGCGGGTCTTCGCCTTGTATCGATCTGTGATGTGACGAGCTGGATGTTCATAGGGCGGCCATTCAAAGGGACACCATTGTACTGCTTCATAGCCTTCAGGGCATCGGCTTTCCATTCAAAGTGCACAAGTGCTGTCCCTACACTTCGTCCAGAGTGATCATAGCACACAGCGGCTTTGTTCAAGGTTCCAAATTCGGCAGAGTTCCTGAATATCAGCATCAGACACTCCGACGTTCAGGTTTGACAAAAGCAGCTTCCCACAGGTCTCCACACAGGCTCCATCCCCTAAGCAGCGGTCCAATAGGTCATGCTGCCTCCACTTTTCCTGAAGTTGTTTAGGTCTGTTGTATGCTGCCAGCCTGTTCCTGCCACCTCTGCCACCTGCGAAGCCTTGGAAGATGGCTGGCCGGTTCCACATAGGCCTGCTGCCTCCATTCACCTGCACAGGGGCCTGCTCTGTGCTGCCTCAGCTGCCATTGGACCCCCGTCCTGCCGCGACCCAGGCCCCCACCGCGGCCTACTGGCTGGCTCCGGTTCAGCTGAATGATGTCCTCCAAAGACATGTCCATTTTGTCTTCCATGGTGGGCACAGATTCGGGCCTCGTATCCATAGAACGACCTTTTAACAAAATCAAGCATAATAATGATATCAACAGGCTAACATTGATGTGAAGCTAAAATCTCACTTGGAATTACATCTAAGGTCTTCAATGGGTTCCTCTAAGGAGGCAGAAATGACAATTGTGGTCCTATTAAGGAATATAAACTTGTCTATGTCAAACTACTGACCCAAGGAAATCCAGTTACATACCAGTTCTGAGCACTGCAGATAGGTCTCTGAGTCCCAAGCAAACCAGGCAGCTGTCAAGGCTCCACTTCTGAGTGTGATCTCTGGCTTCTTGAAGGTTTTATATACCTCTCTGCTCGCCCCGCCCTATTGTAGCCACACGCTCAACTTCAACCTGGAAGTGGATTAGTTGGTTACATTCCACATTACTTTAATCTCTATGTAACATTCATCCACTTCATTCATTGAATCAGAGCTCTCTGTGAAAATATCTCCACACCACACCATCTCTCAAGTATTTCCCTTGTTAATTAAAAAAAAAAAAATCACTGGATCTGAGGATTTTTTTCTTCCGTTGCTTAATTGTTACATGATTTAGAGTGTGGTACAGGACGTAGTCTTGCTGTGAAGCAAGGGTTGTTTCAGAACTCTAGGTTCTAGCAATCCTCTTGCAAGATCCTACCCACCTAAGTTTAGATCCAGGCACGGTGATACACACTTTAATCCCAGAATATAAAGTCAAGCAGATTTCTGAGTTAAAGATCAGCCTGAGATAGGGAAAGGTCTAGGTGAAGAAAAGCTTAAATCCAGGATGGTGGTACACACCTTTAATCCTTAGAGATAAGCCTGCAGTTTTCTGAGTTCAAGGTCAATCAACAGAGCAAGATCCAGTACAGCTGAGCTTAATCAATGAAGGACCTCAAAAAGAGGAAGCAAGGGACAGTGTAACAGAACAAGAGGGCCATTTTCAAGCTTCTGCAAGCAGAAGAACTTGACAACTTTGGCTATGTGTTTCTGGCGTTATAGCCAAGAGTAGAGGAGGCTATTGGATAATTGATTTGGGCGATCTGGAACTGAGACACCAGAGGTGATGAAGAACAGACTGAGGTCGAATCTTCTGGGAAGTGTTTCCTGAGAGCAGGAAGAAGTGTGTTTCAGAGAAAGCCAGGGTTGTATCTCATGCTGCAGCTGTACTTGGTGATATTTAAGAGTCACCCATGTGCCACTGGTTTTGAAGGTGTCATGAAAGACAGCTGAGGCTTGGCACTGTGAGAGGCCATGGAATGCCACTGAAGAAAGTACAATGTTGCTAGGAGCCAGCCCCAGCATCAGGGTTTGTCTTTCTTCTTGAGACAGTGGAAGAGGAAGAGCTTTAGTGGAAGGTAAGATTTAGTCTTATGAGATTCAAGGGTAAGACCGAGTCTTATGAAATATTTATGGGTTGCTGTATACTAAAAGTTTATTATCTAAGTTACTATGCTATTGTACCTGACCTGCTTTCTGTGATCTCCTGAGGCCAGAGACTGTAGTCTCTGTCACTTAGCACCTCTTCCTAAACAGCAAGGGATTAAGTAAATAGACTTTGTACTCACTCCAGTGAAACTGCAGACCTCTAACTTTTAGTCTGCTAATAGATAGTCACAGAAAAAAAAAAGGAACACTTAACAAAGTGATTATAATGTTAATTACTATGTGGTAAATGTGTCTTATGAAAACCCTCCAAAAAGGGAAAGGAGGAGTGGGGAGATAGAATAAATGACTTCTCTTTGTCCTCCATACCCATACATTTTTCAGAATACATGATCTCATGTTAAAAAGTTTATCACAAGTTCACGCCAAAAGTCAAATCATGCATTGAAAATAAAGTCTACAACAGAGAATTTCACAAGCATATCCATTAGGAGCGATTATCTGGCTAAACTTGCATCACGTGTCTCAGCTCCACAGGTTCACTGAAGTCTTAAAACCAGAACTAAGCTTTCAGTGAAGCTTTGTATAGATAGATAAATACAGTCAATATTTTATTCTCTGTACTAGCACCTATAATAAATCATGGGTTCCCTTTTTATGACCTTTGGTTAATTGTTTTGCAACCTCTTGGAATGTGCTCTGAGTAGGAGAAAGTCTGGTGACAATCTAAGAGTAATTAACAGGTGTCACTTAGGAGACTGGCAAAGTTCTCATTGCAGTTTTGGCTCTCAGATCTGACCTAATGGCAGTCTCACTATAAAAGAGCTTAATAATCAGTTATAAGTTTAGGAATCTTATGGCTCATCCTTATGACTTAAGTCATTTTAAGTCTATTTATCATCACTACAAGAAAGTACAACTTCAGATATCTGCAGAAATCTGCTCTAAAGGGGTGTGCTAGAACTTAATGATTGTTATATATGTTTAATAATAATGGGAAAAGCATATTAATAGCCAGGATCTTTCCTAAATTGAATCCCTTACACATTTCCTCAAAGAGGGTGAACCAGTCCCAGACTATATAATAACCTAAGGCTGGCCATCTCAGGATGATCACCTACTAGTTATTAACTTGTTCTGTTATGGCTAATGACAAGTTATAATTGTAAATCCAGGAATGAAAAATACATGCAAAAGACTTAAGTCTTGGCACGTTGAAGGGAACCCGGAAGAGGCAATTGGTGAGGTCACTTGCAGTGGAAGACCCCAGGGTATTGGAGATGCCTGTACTATCTATGGATGATCACCAAAACAAAAAAAAATTGTGGTTCAACCTGATCTTAAAGTGCTACAGAGGGCAGAGCTTGAGAAATGATGCCAGCCCTTTGAAGCAATCCAGAAGATCATGTGTGGTTCCCCCATATTGAAACCAGAAGCTGCATCATTGAAGCTGCCTTGGAGACTGAAAGATGTTGAAGACCTGTCTCAGGATAGCAGCCAAGGAAAGCTGTGAAGGAGAAGTGGAACCAGCTCAGGAGAAAGAAATTTGTTGCAATCGACAAAGATGAAAAAGGAGTTGGAGATCTGAAGACTGCTTTGATATCAGACATGGAGATGGCAGGGTTTGGAGTTTCCCCAGCTGCTTTCCTGTCTTGCTCTGAATTCAAGTTAAATGATTGGATGGATCTTAGAAGAGACTTTGAACTTTGCACTTCTAACATTGTTGAGACTGCTGCAGATTATGGGGACTTTGGAAGATGAGCTAAATGTACTTTTTCATTCTGCTATGTTTAGGTGTGGCCCCCCATAGGCTCATGTGTTTGAACAAGCCTATGTGGGCCAGGGAGTGGAATGTGGTGGTTGGTATATGCTTAGCACAGAGGATGGAAGGATTACAAACTGTGGCCTTGCTGGAGCAAGTGTGTCACAGTGCGGGTGGGCTAGCAGACCCTCCTCAAAGCTGCCTGAGGTTATCCAGTCTGTACCTGGCTTCCTTTGGATAAGAATGTAGAACTCTCATCTCCTCCTGCACAATGCCTGCCTGTTGCTGCCATGCTCCTGCCTTGATGATAATGGACTGAACCTCTGAATGTTCAAGCTGGCCACAATTAAATATTGTTATTGATGAGACTTGCCTTGGTCATGGTGTCTGTTCATTGAAGTAAACCCTAACAAAGACATGATCTACTCCTACACCTTTGCTCTATGCCCAGTAACAACTGAGAATCTCTACATGCCCAGTGATCCTATCTTTCTGAAATGCCCTCCAACATTCTAAAACCCAGGGTTTCCATGTGCCTCCATAAACTACATTTTAAATTGTTTTGAGAACATCTTAATTCAGTGCTAGCTTGCCTCACACCTTCTATTAAAGCCAAAATGTCATTGGATTTCTCAGCCTTTACACAGACTTACATGTTCTAGGAATACAGGCTTGCCTCCATCTGTCCCAATTATGCCGTGATATGTAAATACTGGTTTTGTAAATGCCAAGCAAAAAATTCACAGCATGAGTTACAGGGTTTTTTCAAGGAAATGTCAGTGATCATCCCCCCAAAACACACACACATACACAAACCCTTCTGTGTGGATCAATATTGAACTCCCACTATGTAGAATGATGAAAGTGGGTTCCTACCGTTTTCAACCTTTTCCCAGCCCCAAAAGAGACCCTATCCAAAACCAAAGCTATTTTTTATACAACTTTATTTTAAAAAGAGAGATCCATGTACAGATTTTTTAAAAGCATTTTGTCATAAAACTATGTGAATATATTTTTGTCAGCACTTAATTCTTTTAGAGGTTTCATAGTATGCATTGAAATCTTACTAGTTACCATAAAGATAAAGTATATGTAGAACAACACATAACTTGTAAACAGTCAGAGTTTTCCTGGTGACTTAGTCAGGGTTTCTATCCCTGCACAAACATCATGACCAAGGAGCAAGCTGCGGAGAAAGAGGTTTATTCAGCTTATGCTTCCATATTGCTGTTCATCATTAGAGGAAGTCAGAACAGGAACTGAAGCAGGTCAGGAAGCAGGAGCTGATGCAGCGGCCATGGAGAGATGGCACTTACAGGCTTGCTTCCTCTGGCTTGCTCAGCTTGCTTTCTTATAGAACCCGGTCTACCAGCACAGGGATGGCACCACACACAATGGCTCGGCCCTCTCCCCTTGATCACTATTTGAGAAAATGCCTTAAAGCTGGATCTCATGGAGGCATTTCCTCAACTGAGGCTCCTTTCTCTGTGATAACTCCAGCATGTGTCAAGTTGACGAAAATCTAGCCAGTACAATTAGTGTGTATAGATTAAACATGATAATTTTTGAATACCAAAACTTGAAAGAAGACTATATTCTTAGCTCTTGAATTATTGATTTGAGGTCCAGGTATACCATACTCTGAGAGGGTACTTTACACTTATTTTTTCTCCTAAGAAGGACTGACTCTTTCCCTTTTTGGGCTTTAGATTTTCGTCTTGTTTTTGTTGTTGTTGTTTTGAGCTTCATATGGCCTGTGAGTAGTTTCTGGGGAATTCAGAGCTTTCTGTGGCTAGTATCCAATTATCAGTGACTGCATATTATGTCTGTTCTTTTGTGGCTGGGTTACCTCACTCAGGATGATATTCTCTAGATGCATCCATTTTCCTAGGAATTTCATAAAGCCATTGTTTCTAATAGCTGAATACTAGTCCACTCTGTAAATATACCACAATTTTGTATCCATTCATCTGAATGTGGGTTCTGTCCAGCTTCTGGCTATTATAAATAGGGCTGGTATGAACACGGTGGTGCATGTGTCCTTATTATATGTTGGAGCATCTCTTGGGTATATGGCCAGAAGTGGAATTACTTGGTCTTCAGTTAGGACTATGTCCAGTTTTCTGAGGAACCGCAAGACCAATTTCCAGAGTGGTTGTACCCGCTGACAACCCCAACAACACTGGAGGAGTATTCATTCAAGAAGTGAGTTCTGTCTGCAGTGATTCAGCTCTGTCATTGTAGTCTCAGGTGTGTGAGCTCTTTTGAGACTTCTCGGGGAACTCAGCCCTGTACCCACAGGTCCTGAGTACTACTGGCAGGGACCTGGCTTTTTCCCTAGACCAAAGAGCACACTTTGGCAGATAGCACAGTACTTTCTGCTCTCTGAGAGCTCCCAGTGTGCTCTCCCTGGACCTATGAGCCTGGTTACCATCTGGTCTAGGTGGAAGAGGATCTGTAGAGTTGAACATTAAGCACTGCCTTTCCACGGCAGACCTGGGTTCCCACTGACTAGGGCCTGTGCCTAACTGTGGGCCTGTGAGTTTAGTCAGGAGCCCAAGCTTTCAAGGAAGATTCCCATTCCCTCTGCCAGTATCTGGCCCTATTGTGGCAGGCACCTTTTCCCGAGTGCTCCAACTGCCCCTCTCTGTGCTTTGGTTACTCACAGCACAATCTCAGCTGACCTGTGCTCCCGGATCTCTGCTGTTCCAGGTGGAAAAGCCCCTGAGCATTGGACCAAGCACATGGGCTTTCCGGGCGGATCCCCCAAAGCTATTTTAAAATGATGCAGTGCAAAGCCTAAGGTAAGGTATTTGAGTAACACACAAATATGCTTTTATTTATTGTAGCTAAAGAGGATCAAACATACATGGTCTACAGCTCTACAGCCTGAGCCAGGATCTCACAGAAACAAACACAGGCAAGTTTTTCTGAGAATGAAAATAGGAGGGAACATGCTATTGTTAATCTTAGCACTCAAGAGGCTGCTTAGTCAGCGGAATCTTGATTTCCAGCCTACCTAGAGAAACGCGGCCGTTTCTAGAAGAGTTACTCAACATAGGAAGACCTTTCTATTTTTTTAACACACATTTTTATTTTATTATGGCAAAGTTGAAAGTACCACCTTCTTTACAACAGCGACCAGTAAAATGTATCTCCAATACAATTCACTACAAAACAATCTGTTTCAGAATTAAAGGGAAAAAGAAAAGAAACCCTTTACATGAGTCCTTAGTTCCCATTTCATAACAGGAAAACAGGAAAAGAAAAGAAAAACAAATCCACCACTGTCTGCACTGTCCGGGTTCAAGCCTCTCTCCTCTGGACCTCAGACAAGAGGCTCCTGGGTCCTGTTGCTCGTGCGGATATGCTCGGTTGTTTAGCTGGTGTTCATCATTTCATTATAAGCATCAAGCTGGGCATCCAACTCCTCTGCAGAAAGCTGCTGCTTTGAGTCTCTGCCTGTGCCTCTACCTCTTCCCCTGGTGCCTCCACGAGTCCCTCTCCTGGTGCCTCCACCACCAAAACCCCCGAAGCCACCATTTCTTGTCATGCCACCTCTGTTTATGCTTTGTGCTCGTCTTCGCCTTGTATCGACCTGTGATGTGACCAGTTGGATGTTCATAGGGCGGCCATCCAAAGGGACACCATTGTACTGCTTCATAGCCTTCAGGGCATCGGCTTTCCGTTCAAAGTACACAAGTGCTGTCCCTACACTCCGTCCAGAGCGATCATAGCACACAGCGGCTTTGTTCAAGGTTCCAAATTCGGCAAAGAGTTTCTGTATATCAGCGTCTGACACTCCGAAGTCCAGGTTTGACACCAGCAGCTTCCCACAGGTCTCCACACCGGCTCCACCCCGGAAGCCGCGGGTCAATAGGTCATGCTGCCTACACTTGTCCTGAAGGCATTTAGGTCTGCAGTATGCTGCTGGCGGGTTCCTGCCACCTCTGCCACCTGCGAAGCCTGGGCAGATGGCGGGCCGGTTCCACCTAGGCCTGCTGCCTCCTTTCACCTGCACAGGTGCCTGCTCTGCGCTGCCTTGGTCGCCCTTGGACCTGGTCCTGCCGCGACCCCGGCCCCCACCGCGGCCTCCTGGCTGGCTCCTGTTCAGCTGAATGATGTCCTCCAAAGACATGTCCATTTTGTCTTCCATGGTGGACATAGATTCGGGCCTCAGATCCATAGAACGACCTTTTAACAAAATCAAGCATAATAATGTTATCAACAGGCTAACATTGATGTGAAGCTAAAATCTCACTTGGAATTACATCTAAGGTCTTCAATGGGTTCCTCTAAGGAGGCAGAAATGACCATTTTGGTCTTATTCTGGAATCTAAATTTGTCTATGTCAAACTACCTGACCCAAGGAAATCCAATTACTTACCAGTTCTGAGCACTGCAGATAGGTCTCTGAGTCCCAACCAAACCAGGCAGCTGTCAAGGCTCCACGTCTGAGTGTGATCTCTGGCTCCAATGAAGGTTTCATATACCTCTCTGCTCGCCCCGCCCTATTTTAGCCACACCCTCAACCTCATCCTGGAAGTGGATTAGTTGGTTACATTCCACATTACTTTAATCTCTATGTAACATTCATCCACTTCATTCATTGAATCAGAGTTCTCTGTGAGAATATCTCCACACCACACCATCTCTCAAGTATTTCTCTTGTTAATTAAAAAAAAATCACTGAAACTGAGGATTATTTTTCTTCAGTTGCTTAATTGTTAAGTGCTTTTGAGTGTGGTATAGGAAGTGGTCTTGCTGTGAAGCAAGGGTTGTTTCAGAACTCTAAGTTCTAGCAATCCTCTTGCAAGATCCTACCCACCTAAGTTTAGATCCAGGCATGGTGATACACACTTTAATCCCAGGAGATAAAGTCAAGCAGATTTCTGAGTTAAAGGCCAGCCTGATACAGGGAAAGGTCTAGGTGAAGAGGAGCTTAAATCCAGGATGGTGGTACACACCTTTAATCCTTAGAGATAAGCCTGCAGGTTTCTGAGTTCAAGGTCAATCAACAGAGCAAGATCCAGTACAGCTGAACTTAGTCAATGAAGGACCTGAAAAGAGGAAGCAAGGGACAATGTAACAGAACAAGAGGGCCATTTTCCAGCTTTTGCAATAGAAGGACTTGACAACTTTGGCTATGTGTTTCTGGCTTTATGGTTAAGAGTAGAAGAGCCCTATAGATAATTGAAGCCTGCCATCTGGAACTGATCGATTAGAGGGGATGAAGAACAGACTGTGGTCGAATCTTCTGGGAAGTGTTTTCTGACAGCACAAATAAGTTGGGTTTCAAGATAGCCAGGGTTGTACCTCATACTGCAACTGTACTTGGTAATATTTAAAAGTCACCCATGTGCCACTGGTTTTGATGGTGTCAGGAAAGACAGCTGAGGCTTGGCTCTGTGAGAGACCATGGAATCTCACTGATGAAAGTACATTGTTGCTAGGATCCAGCCCCAGCATGGGGGCACTTCTTTCTTCTTGAGACGAGAGAGGAGGAAGAGCTTGGGTGGTGGTTAAAATTTGGACGAGATATTGAGGGTTGCTGTAAAATAAATTTTACTATCTAAGTCTAAGTTACTATGCTATTGTGGCTGTCCTGCCCTCTGTGGTCTCTTGAGTCAGAGACTGCAGTCTCTGTCACTTAGCACCTCTTCCTAAAACAGCAAGGGATTAAGTAAATAGACTTTGTACTAGCTCAGCTGAAACTGCTGACCTCTAACTTTTAGTCTGCTAGAAGGTAGTCACAGGAAAAAAAGGGACACTTAGAAAAGTGATTATAATGTTAATTGCTAAGTAGTAAAAGTGTCCTATGAAAATCCTCCAAAGGGAATGTGTGGGGGTTGTGGGGGGATAGAATGAATAACTTCTCCTTGTTCTAAATACCCATACATCTTTCAGAATACATGATCACATGTTACAAAGCTTATCACAAGTTCACACCAAAAGTCAAATCATAAATTGAAATAGAATTCTACAACAGAGAATTTTACAAGCATATCCATTAGGAGCGATTATCTGGCTAAACTTGCATCACGTGTCTCAGCTCCACAGGTTCACTGAAGTCTTAAAACTAGAACTAAGTTATCACTGAAGCTTTGTATAGATAGATAAACAGTCAATATTTTATACTCTGCACTAGCACCTATAATAAATTGTAGGTTCCCTTTTTATGACCTTTGGTTAATAATAATACATCCTCTTGGAATGTGCTCTGAGTAGGAGAAAGTCTGGTGACAATCTAAGACTAATTAACAGGTGTCACTTAGGAGACTGGCAAAGTTCTCATTGCAGTTTTGGCTCTCAGATCTGACCTAATGGCAGTCTCACTATAAAAGAGCTTAATAATCAGTTATAAGTTTAGGAATCTTATGGCTCATCCTTATGACTTAAGTCATTTTAAGTCTATTTATCATCACTACAAGAAAGTACATCTTCAGAGATCGGCAGAAATCTGCTCTAAAGGGGTGTGCTGGAACTTAATGATTGTTATATATGTTTAATAATAGTGGAAAAGGCATATTAATAGCAGGGATCTTTCCTAAAATGAATTCCTAACATCCTTGTTCAAAGAGGACGAACCAGTCGCAGACTATATAGTAACCTGAGGCTGGCAATCTCAGGATGATCACCTGCTAGTTATTAGCTTGTTCTGTTATGGCTCCCGACAAGTTGTAGTTGAAAATCCAGGAATGAAGGGGACATGCAAAAGATTTGAGGCTTGGCACCTTGAAGGGAACCCGTGAGAGGATATTGGTGAGGCTACTTGCATTGGAAGACCCCAGGGTATTGGAGATACCGGTACCATGGATGATCACCAAAACCAACAAAAACAGTATAGTGCATCATCCTGAGCTTAAAGTGACACAGAGGGCAGAGCTTGAGAAATGATGCCAGCCCTTTGAAGCAATCCAGAAGATCATGTGTGGTTCCCAGATATTGAAACCAGAAGCTGCATCATTGAAGCTGCCTTGGAGACTGAAAGATGTTGAAGACCTGTCTCATGATAGCTGCCAAGGAAAGCTGTGAAGGAAAGGTGGAACCAGCTCAGGAGAAAGAAATTTGTTGCAGTCAACAAAGATGAAAAAGGAGTTGGAGATCTGAAGACTGCTTTGATATCAGACATGGAGATGGCAGGGTTTGAAGTTTCCCCAGCTGCTTTCCTGTCTTGCTCTGAATTCAAGTTAAATGATTGGATGGATCTTAGAAGAGACTTTGAACTTTGCACTTCTAACATTGTTGAGACTGCTGCAGACTATGGGGACTTTGAAAGATGAGCTAAATGTACTTTTTCATTCTGCTATGTTTAGGTGTGGCCCCCCATAGGCTCATGTGTTTAAACAAGCCTATGTGGGCCAGGGAGTGGAATGTGGTGTTTGGCATATGCTTGGCCCAGAGGGTGGAACTATTACAAACTGTGGCCTTGCTGGAGCAAGTGTGTCACAGTGGGGGTAGGTTAGCAGACCCTGCTCCAAGCTGCCTGAGGTTATCCAGTCTGTACTTGGCTTCCTTTGGATGAAAATGTAGAACTCTCATTTCCTCCTGCACAATGCCTGCCTGTTGCTGCCATGCTCCTGCCTTGATGATAATGGACTGAACCTCTGAACTTTCAAGAAGGCCACAATTAAATATTGTTATTGATGAGACTTGCCTTGGTCATGGTGTCTGTTCATAGCAGTAAACCCTAACAAAGACATCATCTAATCCTAAGAATCTCTACAATCCCAGTGATCCTATCTTTCTGAAATGCCCTCCAACATTCTAAAACCCAAGTTTTGCATGTCCCTTCATAACATACTTTCTAAACTGTTTTGAGAACATCTTAATTCAGTGCTAGCTTGCCTCACACTTTCTATTGAAGCAAAAGATGACATTGGATTTCTCAGCCTTTACACAGACTTACACGTTCTAGTAATACAGGCGGGCCTACATCAGTCTCAATTATGCAGTGATATGTAAATTTTGGTTTTGTGGATGCCAAGCAAGGAGTTCACTGCGTGAGTTACAGGGTTTTTCCAGGGAAATGTCAGTGATCACCACCCCCAAACACACACACATACACAAACCCACGTGTTGTGGATCAATATTGAATTCCCACTATGTAGAATGATGAAAGTGGGTTCCTACAGTTTTCAACCTTTTCCCAGCCTCAAAACAGACCCTATCCAAAACCAAAGCTGTTTTTTATACAACTTCATTTTAAAAAGAGAGATCCATGTACAGATTTTTTAAAGCATTTTGTCATAAAACTATATGAATATATTTTTGTCAGCACTTAATTCTTTTAGAGGTTGCATAGTATGCATTGAAATCTTACTAGTTACCATAAAGATAAAGTATATGTAGAACAACACATAACTTGTAAACAGTCAGAGTTTTCCTGGTGACTTAGTCAGGGTTTCTATCCCTGCACAAACATCATGACCAAGGAGCAAGTTGCGGAGGAAGAGGTTTATTCAGCTTATGCTTCCATATTGCTGTTCATCATTAGAGGAAGTCAGAACAGGAACTGAAGCAGGTCAGGAAGCAGGAGCTGATGCAGCGTCCATGGAGAGATGTTACTTACTAGCTTGCTTCCTCTGGCTTGCTCAACTTGCGCAGCTTGCTTTCTTAGATAACCAGGTCTACCAGCACAGGGATGGCACCACACACAATGGCTCGGCCCTTGCCCCTTGATCACTAGTTGAGAAAAATGCCTTACAGCTGGATCTCATGGAGGCATTTCCTCAACTGAGGCTCCTTTCTCTGTGATAACTCCAGCATGTGTCAAGTTGACGAAAATCTAGCCAGTACAATTAGTGTGTATAGATTAAACATGATAATTTTTGAATACCAGAACTTGAAAGAAGACTATATTCTTAGCTCTTGAATTATTAATGATTTGAGGTCCAGGTATACCATACTCTGAGAGGGTACTTTACACTTATTTTTTCTCCGAAGAAGGACTGACTCTTTCCCTTTTGGCCTTTAGATTTTCTTCTTGTTTTTGTTGTTGTTGTTGTTTGGAGCTTCATATGGCCTGTGAGTAGTTTCTGGGGTAATCAGAGCTTTCTGTGGCAAGTATCCAGTTATCAGTGACTGCATATTATGTCTGTTCTTTTGTGGCTGGGTTACCTCACTCAGGATGATATTCTCTAGATGCATCCATTTTCCTAGGAATTTCATAAAGTCATTGTTTCTAATAGCTGAATACTAGTCCACTCTAAATATACCACAATTTTTGTATCCATTCATCTGAATGTGGGTTCTTTCCAGCTTCTGGCTATTATAAATAGGGCTGGTATGAACACGGTGGTGGATGTGTCCTTATTATGTGTTGGAGCATCTCTTGGGTATATGACCAGAAGTGGAATTACTTGGTCTTCAGTTAGGACTATGTCCAATGTTCTCAGGAACCGCCAGACCGATTTCCAGAGTTGTTGTACCCGCTGACAACCCCAACAACACTGGAGGAGTATTCATTCAAGAAGTGAGTTCTGTTTCCGCTGATTCAGCTCTGTCATTGTGGGCTCAAGTGTGGGAGCTCTTGTGAGACTGTTCTTGGAGCTCAGCCCTGTACCCACAGGTCCTGAGTACTACTGGCAGGGACCTGGCTTTTTCTCTAGGCCAAAGAGCACACTTTTGCAGATAGCACAGTACTTTCTGCTCTCTGAGAGCTCCCAGTGTGCTCTCCCTGGACCTATGAGCCAGGTTACCATCTGGTCCAGGTGGAAGAGGATCTGTAGAGTTGAACATTAAGCACTGCCTTTCCAGGGCAGACCTGGGTTCCCACTGACTAGGGCCTGTGCCTAACTGTGGGCCTGTGAGTTTAGTCAGCGAGCCCAAGATTTCAAGGAGATTCCCAGTCCCTCTGCCAGAGTCCGGCCCTACTGTGGGTAGCACATTTTCCCCAGTGCTCCAACTACCCCTCTCTGTGCTTTGGTTACTCACAGCACAATCTCACCTGACCTGTGCTCCCGGGTCTCTGCTGTTCCAGATGGAAAAGCCCCTGAGCATTGGATCAAGCACATGGGCTTTCCGGGCAGATCTCCCAAAGCTATTTTAAAATGATGCAGTGCTAAGCCTAAGGTAAGGTATTTGAGTAACACACAAATATGCTTTTATTTAATGTAGCTAAAGAGGGTCAAACATACATGGTCAACAGCTCTACAGTCTGAGCCAGGAGCTCAGAGAAACAAACACAGGCAAGCTTTTCTGAGAATGAAAATAGGAGGGAACATGCTATTGTTAATCTTAGCACTGAAGAGGCTGCTGAGTCAGCGGAATCTTGATTTCAAGCCTACCTAGAGAAATGCAGCCGTTTCTAGGAGAGGTATACAACATAGGAAGACCTTTCTATTTTTTTAACACACATTTTTATTTTATTATGACAAAGTTGAAGAAAGTACCACCTTCTTTACAACAGCGAACAGTAAAATGTATCTCCAATATAATTCAATACAAAGCAATCTGTTTCAGAATTTGAGGGAAAAAGAAAAGAAACCCTTAACATGAGTCCTTAGATCCTATTTCAAAACAGGAAAAAACGAAAAGTAAAGAAAAACCAATCCACCACTGTCTGCACTGACCGCGTTCAAGCCTCCCTCTTCTGGACATCAGACACGAGGCTCCTGGGTCCTGTTGCTCGTGCGGATATGCTCGGTTGTTTAGCTGGTGTCCATCATTTCATTATAAGCATCAAGCTGGGCATCCAACTCCTCTGCAGAAAGCTGCTGCTTTGAGTCTCTGCCTGTGCCTCTACCTCTTCCCCTGGTGCCTCCACGAGTCCCTCTCCTGGTGCCTCCACCACCAAAACCCCCGGAGCCACCATTTCTTGTCATGCCACCTCTGTTTATGCTTTGTGCGGGTCTTCGCCTTGTATCGATCTGTGATGTGACGAGCTGGATGTGCATAGGGCGGCCATCGAAAGGGACACCATTGTACTGCTTCATAGCCTTCAGGGCATCGGCTTTCCATTCAAAGTGCAAAAGTGCTGTCCCTACACTTCGTCCAGAGCGGTCATAGCACACAGCGGCTTTGTTCAAGGTTCCAAATTCGGCAAAGAGTTCCTGTATATCAGCGTCTGACACTCCGAAGTCCAGGTTTGACACCAGCAGCTTCCCACAGGTCTCCACACCGGCTCCACCCCGGAAGCCGCGGTCCAATAGGTCATGCTGCCTCCACTTGTCCTGAAGGCGTTTAGGTCTGCTGTATGCTGCTGGCCGGTTCCTGCAACCTCTGCCACCTGCGAAGCCTCGGAAGATGGCGGGCCGGTTCCACCTAGGCCTGCTGCCTCCTTTCACCTGCACAGGTGCCTGCTCTGCACTACCTTGGTCGCCCTTGGACCCAGTCCTGCCCAGACTCTGGTCAACACCGCGGCCTCCTGGCTGGCTCCTGTTCAGCTGAATGATGTCCTCCAAAGACATGTCCATTTTCTCTTCCATGGTGGGCACAGATTCGGGCCTCGTATCCATAGAACGACCTTTTAACAAAATCAAGCATAATAATGATATAAACAGGCTAACATTGATGTGAAGCTAAAATCTCATTTGGAATTACATCTAAGGTCTTCTATCGGTTCCTCTAAGGAGGCAGAAATGACCATTTTGGTCCTATTCTGGAGTCTAAATTTGTCTATGTCAAACTACCTGACCCAAGGAAATCCAATTACTTACCAGTTCTGAGCACTGCAGATAGGTCTCTGAGTCCCAAGCAAACCAGGCAGCCGTCAAGGCTCCACGTCTGAGTGTGATCTCTGGCTCCAATGAAGGTTTTATATACCTCTCTGCTCGCCCCGCCCTATTGTAGCCACACCCTAAACCTCAACCTGGAAATGGATTAGTTGGTTACATTCCACATTACTTTAATCTCTAAGTAACATTCATCCTCTTCAGTCATTGAATCAGAGCTCTCTGTGAAAATATCTCCACACCACACCATCTCTCAAGTATTTCCCTTGTTAATTAAAAAAAAAAAAATCACTGAAACTGAGGATTATTTTTCTTCCGTTGCTTAATTGTCACGTGCTTTTGAGTGTGGTACAGGAAGTGGTCTTGCTGTGAAGCAAGGGTTGTTTCAGAAATCTAAGTTCTAGCAATCCTTTTGCAAGATCCTACCCACCTAAGTTTAGATCCGGGCATGGTCATACACACTTTAATCCCAGGAGATAAAGTTAAGCAGATTTCTGAGTTAAAGATCAGCCTGAGACAGGAAACCTCTGGGTGAAGAGAAGCTTAAATCCAGGATGGTGGTACACACCTTTAATCCTTAGAGATAAGTCTGCAGGTTTCTGAGTTCAAGGTCAATCGACAGAGCAAGATCCAGTACAGCTGAGCTTAATCAATGAAGGACCTGGAAAAGAGGAAGCAAGGGACAATGTAACAGAACTAGAGGGCCATTTTCCAGCTTCTGCAAGCAGAAGGACTTGGCAATTTTGGCTATGTGTTTCTGGCTTTATAGTGAAGGGTAGATGGAGGCTATTAGATAATTGATGCGGGCGATCTGGAACTGAAACTTTAGAGGGGATGAAGAACAGACTGAGGTTGAATCTTCTGGGAAGTGTTTCCTGAGAGCAGGAAGAAGTGTGTTTCAGAGAAAGCCAGGGTTGTACCTCATGCTGCAGCTGTACTTTGTGATATTTAAGAGTCACCCATGTGCCACTGGTCTTGAAGGTGTCATGAAAGACAGCTGAGGCTTGGCACTGTGCAAGTCCATGGAAGGCCACTGATGAAAGGATAAGGTTGATAGGAGCCAGCCCCAGCATGTGGGGCTCATTCTTCTTGTGACAGCCAAGGAGGAAGAGCTTTGCTGGAGGGTGAGATTTGGTCTTATGAGATTCAAGGAAAAGGTCAAGTTTTGGAGATATTGAGGATTGCAGTATAATAAATTTTACTATCTAAGTCTAAGTTACTATGCTATTGTACCTGACCTGCCTTCTGTGGTCTCTTGAGGCCAGAGAGTGCAGTCTCTGTCACTTAGCACCTCTTCCTAAAACAGCAAGGGATTAAGTAAATAGACTTTGTACTAGCTCAGCTGAAACTGCAGACCTCTAACTTTTAGTCAGCTAGTGGGTAGTCACAGGAAGAAAATGGGACACTTAGATAAGTGATTATAATGTTAATTGCTAAGTAGTAAAAGTGTCCTATGAAAATCCTCCATAGGGACCGGGTGGGGGTGGGGAGACAGAATGAATAACTTCTTGTCCTCCATACCCATACATCTTTCAGAATACACGATCACATGTTAAAAAGTTCATCACAAGTTCACACCAAAAGTCAAATCATAAATTGAAAATAAAGTCTACTACAGAGAATTTCACAAGCATATCCATTAGGAGTGATTATCTGGCTAATCTTGCATCAGGTGTCTCAGCTCCACAGATTCACTGAAGTTTTAAAACCAGAAGTAAATTTTCAGTGAAGCTTTGTATAGATAGATAAACCCAGTCAATATTTTATTCTCTGTACTAGCACCTATAATAAATCATGGGTTCCCTTTTTATGACCTTTGGTTAATTGTTTTACACCTCTTGGAATGTGCTCTGAGTAGGAGAAAGTCTGGTGACAATCTAAGAGTAATAACAGGTGTCACTTAGGAGACTGGCAAAGTTCTCATTGCAGTTTTGGCTCTCAGATCTGACCTAATGGCAGTCTCACTGTAAAAGAGCTTAATAATCAGTTATAGTTTAGGAATCTTATGGCTCATCCTTATGACTTAAGTCATTTTAAGTCTATTTATCATCACTACAAGAAAGTACATCTTCAGAGATCTGCAGAGATCTGCTCTAAAGGGGTGTGCTAGAACTTAATGATTGTTATGTATGTTTAATAATAATGGGAAAAGCATATTAATACCCGGGATCTTTCCTAATTTGAATCCCTTACACATTTCCTCAAAGAGGGTGAGCCAGTCCCAGACTATATAATAACCTAAGGCTGGCCATCTCAGGATGATCACCTGCTAGTTATTAGCTTGTCCTGTATGGCTAAGGACAAGTTATAGTGGAAAATCCAGGAAGGAAGAAGACATGCAAAAGATTTGAGTCTTGGCACCTTGAAGGGAACCCGGGAGAGGCTATTGGTGAGGCTACTTGCAGTGGAAGACCCCAGGGTATTGGAGATGCCAGTACTATCTGTGAATGATCACCAAAACAAAAAAAAAATTGTGGATCAAACTGACCTTAAAGTGCTACAGAGGGCAGACCTTGAGAAATGATGCCAGCCCTTTGAAAAATCCAGAAGATCATGTGTGGTTCCCCCATATTGAAACCAGAAGCTGCATCATTGAAGCTGCCTTGGAGACTGAAAGATGTTGAAGACCTGTCTCAGGATAGCAGCCAAGGAAAGCTGTGAAGAAGAAGTGGAACCAGCTCAGGAGAAAGAAATTTGTTGCAGTCAACAAAGATGAAAAAGGAGTTGGAGATCTGAAGACTGCTTTGATATCAGACATGGAGATGGCAGGGTTTGGAGTTTCCCCAGCTGCTTTCCTGTCTTGCTCTGAATTCAAGTTAAATGATTGGATGGATCTTAGAAGAGACTTTGAACTTTGCACTTCTAAGATTGTTGAGACTGCTGCAGATTATGGGGACTTTGGAAGATGAGCTAAATGTACTTTTTCATTCTGCTATGTTTAGGTGTGGCACCCCATAGGCTCATGTGTTTGAACAAGCCTATGTGGGCCAGGGAGTGGAATGTGGTGGTTGGCATATGCTTGGCCCAGAGGGTGGAATTATTACAAACTGGGGCCTTGCTGGAGCAAGTGTGTCACAGTGGGGGTGGGCTAGCAGAACCTCCTCCAAGATGCCTGAGGTTATCCAGTCTGTACCTGGCTTCCTTTGGATGAAAATATAGACCTCTCCTCTCCTCCTGCACAATGCCTGCCTGTTTCTGCCATGCTCCTACTTGGATAATAATGGATTGAAACTCTGAACATTCAAGCTGGCCACAATTAAACATTGTTATTGATGAGACTTGCCTTGGTCATGGTGTCTGTTCATAGCAGTAAACCCTAACAAAGACATGATCTACTCCTACAGCTTTGCTCTATGCCTAGTAACCACTGAGAATCTCTACATGCCCAGTGATCCTATTTTTCTGAAATGCCCTCGAACATTCTAAAACCCAGGGTTTCCATGTCCCTCCATAACATACTTTTTAAATTGTTTGAGAACATCTTAATTCAGTGCTAGCTTGCCTCACACCTTCTATTAAAGCAAAAAATGACATTGGATTTCTGAGCCTTCACACAGACTTACATTTCTAGGAATACATGCATGCCTCCATCTGTCTCAATTATGCAATGATATGTAAATTTTGGTTTTGTGAATACCAAGCAAAAAGTTCACAGCAAGTGTTACAGGGTTCATCCAGGGAAATGTCAGTGAACACCCCCTAAACACTCACACATCCAAAAACCCACGATTTGTGGATCAATATTGAATTCCCACTATGTAGAATGATGAAAGTGGGTTCCTACAGTTTTCAACCTTTTCCCAGCCCCAAAAGAGACCCTATCCAAAACCAAAGCTATTTTTTCTACAACTTCATTTTAAAAAGAGAGATCCATGTACAGATTTTTAAAAAGCATTTTGTCATAAAACTATATGAATATATTTTGTCAGTACTTAATTCTTTTAGAGGTTTCATAGTATGCATTGAAATGTTACTAGTTACCATAAAGATAGAGTATATGTAGAACCACACATAACTTGTGAACAGTCAGAGTTTTCTTGGTGAATTAGTCAGGGTTTCTATCCCTGCACAAACATCATGACCAAGGAGCAAGTTGGGGAGGAAGAAGTTTATTCAGCTTATGCTTCCACATTGCTGTTCATCATTAGAGGAAGTCAGAACAGGAACTGAAGCAGGTCAATAAACAGGAGGTAATGCAGAGGCTATGGAGGGATGTTACTCACTATCTTGCTTGCTCTAGCTTGCTCAGTCTGCTTTCTTATAGAACCCAGGTCTACCAGCCCAGGGATGGAACCACCCACAATGGCAGGGCCCTCCCCCACTTGATCACTAGTTGAGAAAATGCCTTACAGCTGGATCTCATGGAGGCATTTCCTCAACTGAGGCTCCTTTCTCTATGATAACTCTAGCATATGTCAAGTTGATGAAAAACTAGCCAGTACAATTAGTGTGTATAGATTTAACATGATAATTTTAGAATACGAAAACATGCCACAAGACTATATTCTTAGCTCTTGAATTATTAATGATTTGAGGTCCAGGTATACCATACACTGAGAGAATACTATACACTTATTTTTTTTCTCCTAGAAGGACTGACCCTTTTTCTTTTTGGCCTTTAGTTTTTCTTCCTGTTTTTGTTGTTGTTGTTGTTTTGAGTTTCATATGGCCTGTGAGTAGTTTCTGGGGTATTCAGAGATTTCTGTGGCTAGTATCCAATTATAAGTGACTCCACATTATGTCTGTTTTTTTTTTTTTTTTTTTTTTTTTTTTTTTTTTTTTTTTTGGCTAGTTTACCTCACTCAGGATGATATTCTCTAGATGCATCCATTTTCCTAGTTATTTCATAAAGTCATTGTTTCTAATAGCTGAATACTAGTCCACTCTGTAAATATACCACAATTTTTGTATCCATTCATCTACTGAAGGGCATGTGGGTTCTTTCCAGCTTCTGGCTAATATAAATAGAGCTGGTATAAACACGGTGGTGCATGTGTCCTTATTATATGTTGGAGCATCTCTTGGGTATATGGCCGGAAGTAGAATTACTTGGTCTTCAGTTAGGACTATGTCCAATTATCTGAGGAACCGCCAACCGATTTCCAGATTGGTTGTACCAGCTGACAACCCCAACAACACTGGAGGAGTATTCCTCTTTCTCTGCCTCCTCGACGGAATCTGCTGTCATCTGAGTTTTGATCTTAGCCATTATGACTTGTGTGGTGTGGAATATCAGGGTTGTTTGATTTGCATTTCCCTGATGACTAGGGATGTTGAGCACTTCCATAGATGCTTCTCAGTCACTTGATATTCCTCAACTGAGAATTTTTTGACTAGCTCTGACTGCCATTTTCTCACAGGATTGTTTGATGATCTGGCCTCTGTCTTCTTGAGTTCTTTATATCAATTGAATATCAGACCTCTTTCAGATGTGGGGTTGGTAAAGATCTTTTCCCAATCTGTTGGCTGCCATTTTGTTTTCTTGACAGTGTCCTTAGCCTTACTTCAACTTTGCAACCTCATTAAGTCCCATTTCTTGATTTTTGGCCTTAGAGCAAAAGCCATTGGTGTTCTGTTCAGGAAAATTTCCCCTGTACCTATGTGTTCTAAGGTTTTCCCTACATTCTCTTCTAATAGTTTCAGTGTGCCTGGTTTAATGTAGAGATCTTTGATCCACTTGCACTTGCATTGTACAAGGAAGGAGATAAGAAAGGGTCTATATTCATTCTCTGGCATGCTAAGTGCTAGTTGAGCCAACACCAATTGTTGAAGAGGCTGTCCTTTTTCCAGTGAATGTTCTCAGCTACTATGTCCAAAATCAAGTGCCCACATGTGTGAGGGTTAGTTTCTGGATGTTCTATTCTCTTCCGTTGATCAACCTGCCTATCTCTGTACCAGTACCATGTGGGTTTTAACTCAATTACCTTGCAATTTGCTTGAGGTCAGGGATGGTGATTCCCTCAGATGTATTCTTGTTGTTTAGTATGGATTTTGATATTCTAGGTTTTTTTGTTATTTCAGAAGAATTTGCAAATTGCTCTTTCCAACTCTATGAAGAATTGAGTTGGAATTTTGATGGGCATTGCATTGAATCAGTATATTACTTTTGGTCCAGTGGCCATTTTTAAAATGTTGATCCTACCAACCCATGAGCATGGGATTTTTCCATCTTCTGAGATCTCCTTCAATTCCCTTCTTCAGATATTTGCAGTTCTTCTCATACAGGTCCTTCACTTGCTTAGTTGGAGTCACACCAAGGAATTCCCTATTGTGTGTGACCATGGTGCAGGGTATCTTTTCCCTAATTTCTCTCTCAGTGTGTTTATCTTTGAGTTGAGGAAAGCTCCTGATATGTTTGAGTTAATTTTATATCCAGCCAGTTTGCTGAAGTTGATTATCAGCTGTAAAAGTTCTCTGGTGGAATTTTGGAGGTCAATTAAATATACTATCATGTCATTTGCAAATAGTGATACTTTTACTCCTTCCTTTCAGATTTGTATCCTTTTGATTTTCTTTTGGTGTCTAATTGCTGTGGACAGATTTCCAGGACTATGTTGAATAGGTAGGGATAGAGTGGGAAGCCTTGTCGAGTGCCTGATTTTATTGGGATTTCATCAAGTTTCCCACTATTAAATTTGATGTTGGCTATAGGTTTACTGTATATTGCTTTCACTGTGTTTAGTTATGGGCCTTAGATTCCTGATCTTTTCTAAACATTTAACATGAAGGGGCATTGAATGTTGTCTAGTGCTTTCTCAGCATCTAGTGAGATGATCATGTGGTTTTTTTTTTTTTTTTGTTTTTTGTTTTTTTTTTTTTTTGAGTTTGTTTATATGGTGGATTTCGTTGATGGATTTCCATATATTAAACTGTCCGCACATCCCAGGGATGAAGCCTAGTTGATCTTTGTGAATGGTCGTTTTAACGTGTTCTTGGATTAAGTTTGCAAGAATTTTCTTGAGTATTTATGCGTCAATGTTCATGAAAGAGACTGGTCTGAAGTTCTCGTTCCGAGTAGGACTTTGTGTGCTTTACGAATAAGGATTACATGGCTTCAAAGAAGGAGTTCGGAAGTGTTTCAACTGAATCTCTTTTGTGGAATACTTTGGAGAGTATTGGTATTAGTACATCAATAAATGTCTGATAAAATTCTGCACTGAACACATCTGGCCCTGGGCCTTATGTTGTGGGGAGGGTTTTAATGACTCCTTCTATTTCTTTAGGTGTTGTGTGATGGTTTAGGTGGTTTGCCTGGTCCTGGTGTAACTTCGGTATCTGGTATCTGTGTAGGAATTCATCCATGACCTCCAGATTTTCCACTTGGGTTGAGTATAGGCTTTTGTAGGAGGATCTGATGATTTGTTGAATTTCCTCAGTTTCAGTTGTTATGTGTCCACTTTTTTTATGATTCTCTTAATTTGGATACTCTCTCTTTGCTGTCTCTTTAGTATGTCTAAGGGTTTACAAGTCTTGTTAATTTTCTCAAAGAACCAACTCCTGGTTTTGTTGATTCTTTCAATGGTACTTTTTTTTTCTATTTGGACTATTTCTGCTCTGAGTTTGATTATTTCATGCCATCTACTCCTCTTGGGTGTAGCTGCCTCTTTTTGTTCTAGTGCTTTCAACTGTGCTGTAAAGTTGCTAGTGTATGCTCTCTCCATTTTCTCTGTGGAGGCACTAGGGCTATGAGTTTTCCTCTCAGTGCTGCTTTCATTGATTCCTATAGTCGTGAGTACTTTCTGCTTTCATTTTCATTAAGTTCTGGAAGATCCTTAATTTTTTTTTATTATTTCTTCTTTGACCATGCTATGGATGAGTAGAGCACTGTTCAGCTTCCATGTGTCTATGGGCTTACTGTTGTCTTTGTTGTTATTAAAGTCCACTCTTAGTCCATGGTGATCTGATAGGATGTATGGGAGTAATTCCGTCTTCTTATATCTATTGAGGCTTGTTTTGTGACCGACTGTATGGTCAGTTTTTGAGAAGGTTCCGTGAGTTGCTGAGAAGGTGTATTCTTTTGTATTAGGGAGAGATGTTCTGTAGATGTCTATTAATTCCAATTGGTTCATAACCTCTGCTAGTTTTACTGTGTCCTTGTTCAGTTTCTGCCTCCAAGATCGGCCCATTGATGAGAGTGAGGTGTTGAAGTGTCCCACTATTGTTGTGTGTGGTGCCATTTATGTTTTGAGCTTTAGTAGGGCTTCTTTCAGAATATGGGTGCTCTTGTATTTGGAACGTATATGTGAAGCATTGAGAATTCATCCTGATAAATTTTCCCAGTAATGAGTTAAAAGTGGTTTTCCTTCTCTTTTTGATAACTTTTGGTTGAAAATCTACTTTATTCAATGTTTGAATGGCTACCCCAGCTTGTTTTTTGGGGCCATTTGTTTGGATGTTGATTTTCCCAGGCTTTTACTCTGAGATGAGTTTCCTGTATCCAGCAAAATTCTGGATTCTGTTTCTCTATCCAGTCTGATAGGAGTCTATGTCTCTTTATTGGGCAATTGAGTCCATGTATGTTAACAGATATTACAGAATAGTGGTTGCTGTTTCCTGCTTTAAGGGGTAGAATTATGTCTGTGTCTCTTTCTTCTTTTGGTTTTCTTGCTTAGTTCTTTTCTCACTTGTTCTAGGATGTAGATTCTGTCCTTGTGTAGGGCTTTCCATCTATTCTTCTTTGTAGGGTTGGATTTGTGGTCAGATATGGTGCAAATTTAGATTTTTCCTGGAATATCTTTGTCTCTCCATCTATGATCATGGAGAGTTTGACGGGGTATAGTAGCCTGCACTGACATTTGTGTTCTCACAGGGTCTGTAGGATGCCTGTCCAGGATCTTCTAGCTTTCATAGTCTCTGTTGAGAAGTCAGATGTAATTCTGATTGGTCTGCCTTTACATGTTACATGATATTTCTCCCTCACTGCTTTTAGTATTCCTTATTTGTATTGAACACTTGGCATTTTGACTATTATGTGTCGGTAAGAATTTCATTTCTGGTCCAATCTATTTGGAGTTCTATAGGCTTCTTTTATGCTCATGGTCATCTCATACTTAAGGGTAGGGAAGCTTTCTTCTAGGATTTTGTTGAAGATATTTACTGTGCTTCTTAGATTACATTCTTCACCCTCTTTTATTCGTATTATTCTTAAGTTTGGTCTTCTCATTGTGTCCTGGATCTCCTGGATCTCCCAGATCTTGAGGACATTATGGGTTAGGAATTTTTGCATGTCCTCTGAATGTTTTGTCTATAATTTCAATGTTGTCTTCAGCCCCTGAGATTCTGTCTTCCATCCCTTGTAGTCTGTTGGGGATTCTGATTTCTTTTATAGGTTTTCTAACTCCAGAGTTGTCTCTTTTTGAGATCTCCTTATGGTTTCTATTTCCACTTTCAATTCCTTCGTCTCTTTGGTTTTGTTTTCTTGTAGTTCTTTGATTGATTTTCATGTTTCCTCTTTAAAATCTTCTATTTGTTTATGTGTGTCCTCCTGTGCTTGTTTAAGGGAGTTATTCACGAACTTCTGGAAGATCTCCATCATCATCTTGAGGTATGTTTTCAAGTCAGAGTATTTTTTTTTTCCGGGGTGTTTGGCAATCCACTGTTTGCTGTAGTGGGAGAGCTGGGTTCTGATAGGCCAGGTTGTTTTTGTTCCATTGCTTTTGTTATCCTCTTGCCATCTTGTTTCTGTGATTATACCTGGTATTATTGTCAGTGACTGGCTCCTGTCTCTCCTGTGGATCGGGGGGGGCCCATAGGCTCAGGAAGAAAAATTACTTCTGGGTGTTCAGCTTTTAGTGGGCAAGCAGTGAGTTCTGTTTGCAGTGATTCACCTCTGTCATTGTGGGATCAGGTATGGGAGCTCTTGTGAGACTGTTCTGGGAGCTCAGCCCTGTACCCACAGGTCCTGAGTACTACTGGCAGGGACCTAGCTTTTTCCCTAGACCAAAGAGCACACTTTTGCAGATGGCACAGTACTTTCTGCTCTCAGAGATCCTAGTGTGCTCTCCCTGGACCTATGAGCCAGGTTACCATCTGGTCCAGGTGGAAGAGGATCTGTAGAATTGAACATTAAGCACTGCCTTTCAATGGCAGACCTGGGTTCCCACTGACTAGGGCCTGTGCCAAACTGTGGGCCTGTGAGTTTAGTCAGGAGCCCAAGCTTTCAAGGCAGATTCCCAGTCCCTCTACCAGAGTCTGGCCCTACTGTCGGTAGCACATTTTCCCCAGTGCTCCAACTACCCCTCTCTGTGCTTTGGTTACTCACAGCACAATCTCACCTGACCTGTGCTCCCGGATCTCTGCTGTTGCAGGTGGCAAAGCCCCTGAGCATTGGATCAAACACATGGGCTTTCCGGGCGGATCCCCCAAAGCTAGTTTAAAATGATGCAGTGCAAAGCCTAAGGTAAGGTATTTGAGTAACACACAAATATGCTTTTATTTATTGTGGCTAAAGGGGATCAAACATACATGGTCTACAGCTCTAAAGCCTGAGCCAGGATCTCACAGAAACAAACACAGGCAAGTTTTTCTGAGAATGAAAATAGGAGGGAACATGCTATTGTTAATCTTAGCCCTGAAAGGGCTGCTGGGTCAGCGGAATCTTGATTTCCATACTACCTAGAGAAACGCAGCCGTTTCTAGAAGAGGTATACAACATAGGAAGACCTTTCTATTTTTTTAACACACATTTTTATGTTATTATGGCAAAGTTGAAAGTACCACTTTCTTTACAACAGCGACCAGTAAAATGTATCTCCAATACAATTCAGTACAAAACAATCTGTTTCAGAATTTAAGGGTAAAAGAAAAGAAACCCTTTACATGAGTCCTTAGATCCTATTTTAAAACAGGAAAAAAGTAAAAGAAAAGAAAAACAAATCCACCACTGTCTGCACTGTCCGGGTTCAAGCCTCCCTCCTCTGGACCTCAGACAGGAGGCTCCTGGGTCCTGTTGCTCCTGCGGATATGCTCGGTTGTTTAGCTGGTGTCCATCATTTCATTATAAGCATCAAGCTGGGCATCCAACTCCTCTGCAGAAAGCTGCTGCTTTGAGTCTCTGCCTGTGCCTCTACCTCTTCCCCTGGTGCCTCCACGAGTCCCTCTCCTGGTGCCTCCACCACCAAAACCCCCGGAGCCACCATTTCTTGTCATGCCACCTCTGTTTATGCTTTGTGCAGGTCTTCGCCTTGTATCGATCTGTGATGTGACCAGTTGGATGTTCATAGGGCGGCCATCCAAAGGGACACCATTGTACTGCTTCATAGCCTTCAGGGCATTGGCTTTCCATTCAAAGTGCACAAGTGCTGTCCCAACACTTTGTCCAGAGCGATCATAGCACACAGCGGCTTTGTTCAAGGTTCCAAATTCGGCAAAGAGTTCCTGTATATCAGCGTCTGACACTCCGAAGTCCAGGTTTGACACCAGCAGCTTCCCACAGGTCTCCACACCGGCTCCACCCCGGAAGCCGCGGTCCAATAGGTCATGCTGCCTCCACTTGTCCTGAAGGCGTTTAGGTCTGCTGTATGCTGCTGGCCGGTTCCTGCTGGCTCTGCCACCTGCGAAGCCTCGGAAGATGGCGGGCCGGTTCCACCTAGGCCTGCTGCCTCCATTCATCTGCACAGGTGCCTGCTCTGCACTACCTTGGTCAACCTTGGACCCAGTCCTGCCGCGACCCCGGTCAACACCGCGGCCTCCTGGCTGGCTTCGGTTCAGCTGAATGATGTCCTCCAAAGACATGTCCATTTTGTCTTCCATGGTGGGCACAGATTCGGGCCTCGTATCCATAGAACGACCTTTTAACAAAATCAAGCATAAAAATGATATCAAAAGGCTAACATTGATGTGAAGCTAAAATCTCACTTGGAATTACATCTAAGGTCTTCAATCGGTTCCTCTAAGGAGGCAGAAATGACAATTTTGGTCCTATTCTGGAGTCTAAATTTGTCTATGTCAAACTACCTGACCCAAGGAAATCCAATTACTTACCAGTTCTGAGCACTGCAGATAGGTCTCTGAGTCCCAACAAAACCAGGCAGCTGTCAAGGCTCCACGTCTGAGTGTGATCTCTGGCTCCAATGAAGGTTTTATATACCTCTCTGCTCGCCCCGCCCTATTGTAGCCACACCCTCAACCTCAACCTGGAAGTGGATTGGTTGGTTACATTCAACATTACTTTAATCTCTATGTAACATTCATCCACTTCATTCATTGAATCAGAGTTCTCTGTGAGAATATCTCCACACCACACCATCTCTCAAGTATTTCCCTTGTTAATTAAAAAAAAAAAATCACTGAAACTGAGGATTATTTTTCTTCCATTGCTTAATTGTTAAGTGCTTTTGAGTGTGGTATAGGAAGTGTTCTTGCTGTGAAGCAAGGGTAGTTTCAGAAATCTAAGTTCTAGCAATCCTCTTGCAAGATCCTACCCACCTAAGTTTAGATCCGGGCATGGTGATATGCACTTTAATCCCAGGAGATAAAGTCAAGCAGATTTCTGAGTTAAAGATCAGCCTGAGACAGGAAACCTCTGGGTGAAGAGAAGCTTAAATCCAGGATGGTGGTACACACCTTTAATCCTTAGAGATAAGCCTGCAGGTTTCTGAGTTCAAGGTCATTTGACAGAGCAAGATCCAGTACAGCTGAGCTTAATCAATGAAGGACCTGGAAAAGAGGAAGCAAGGGATAATATAACAGAACTAGAGGGCCATTTTCCAGCTTCTGCAAGCAGAAGGACTTGACAACTTTGGCTATGTGTTTGTGGCTTTATAGTAAAGGGTAGATAGAGGCTATTAGATAATTGATGAGGGCGATCTTGAACTGAAACTTTAGAGGGGATGAAGAACAGACTGAGGTTGTATCTTCTGGGAAGTGTTTCCTGAGAGCAGGTAGAAGTGTGTTTCAGAGAAAGCCAGGGTTGTACCTCATGCTGCAGCTGTACTTGGTGATATTTAAGAGTCACCCATGTGCCACTGGTCTTGAAGGTGTCATGAAAGACAGCTGAGGCTTGGCACTGTGAGAGTCCATGGAAGGCCACTGATGAAAGGATAAGGTTGATAGGAGCCAGCCCCAGCATGGGGGCTCATTGTTCTTGTGACAGCCAAGGAAGAGCTTAGCTGGAGGGTGAGATTTGGTCTTATGAGATTCAAGAAAAAGGTCAAGTCTTTCGAGATATTGAGGGTTGCTGTATAATAAATTTTACTATCTAAGTCTAAGTTACTCTGCTATTGTGCTTGACCTGCCTTCTTGGTCTCTTGAAACCAGAGACTGCAGTCTCTGTCACTTAGCACCTCTTCCTAAAACAGCAAGGGATTAAGTAAATAGACTTTGTACTAGCTCAGCTGAAACTGCAGACCTATAACTTTTAGTCAGCTAGTGGGTAGTCACAGGAAGAAAAAGGGACACTTAGAAAAGTGATTGTAATTTTAATTACTAAGTAGTAAATAAGTCCTATGAAAACACTCCAAAGGGAAAGGGTGGGGGTGGGGAGATAGAATGAATAACTTCTCCTTGTCCTCCATACCCATACATCTTTCAGAATACATGATCACATGTTACAAAGTTCATCACAAGTTCACACCAAAAGTCAAATCATGAATTGAAAATAAAGTCTACAACAGAGAATTTCACAAGCATATCTATTAGGATATGCTAAACTTGCATCACGTGTCTTAGCTCCACAGGTTCACTGAAGGCTTAAAACCAGAACTAAGCTTTCAGTGAAGCTTTGTATAGATAGATAAATACCGTCAATATTTTATTCTCTGTACTAGCACCTATAATAAATCATGGGTTCCCTTTTTATGACCTTTGGTTAATTGTTTTACAACCTCTTAGAATATGCTCTGAGTAGGAGAAGTCTGGTGAAAATCTAAGAGTAATTAACAGGTGTCAACTTAGGAGACTGGCAAAGTTCTCATTGCAGTTTTGGCTCTCAGATCTGACCTAATGGCAGTCTCACTATAAAAGAGCTTAATAATCAGTTATAGTTTAGGGATCTTATGGCTCATCCTTATGACTTAAGTCATTTTAAGTCTATTTATCATCACTACACGAAAGTACATCTTCAGAGATTTGCCGAGATCTGCTCTAAAGGGTTGTGCTAGAACTTAATGATTGTTATATATGTTTAATAATAATGGGAAAAGCATATTAATAGCCGAGATTTTTCCTAAATTGAATCCCTTACACATTTCCTCAAAGAGGGTGAGCCAGTACCAGACTATATAATAACCTAAGGCTGGCCATCTCAGGATGATCACCTGCTAGTTATTAGCTTGTCCTGTATGGCTAAGGACAAGTTATAGTGGAAAATCCAGGAAGGAAGAAGACATGCAAAAGATTTGAGTCTTGGCACCTTGAAGGAAACCCGGGAGAGGCTATTGGTGAGGCTACTTGCAGTGGAAGACCCCAGGGTATTGGAGATGCCAGTACTATCTATGGATGATCACCAAAACCAACAAAAAAAGTATAGTGGATCAACCTGATCTTAATGTACTACAGAGGGCAGAGCTTGAAAAATGATGTCAGCCCTTTGAAGCAATCCAAAGATCATGTGTGGTTCCCAGATATTGAAACCAGAAGCTGCATCACTGAAGCTGCCTTAGAGACTGAAAGATGTTGAAGACCTGTCTCAGGATATCAGCCAAGGAAAGCTGTGAAGGAGAAGTGGAACCAGCTCAGGAGAAAGAAATTTGTTGCAGTCAACAAAGATGAAAAAGGAGTTGGAGATCTGAAGACTGCTTTGATATCAGACATGGAGATGGCAGGGTTTGAAGTTTCCCCAGCTGCTTTCCTGTCTTGCTCTGAATTCAAGTTAAATGATTGGATGGATCTTAGAAGAGACTTTGAACTTTGCATTTCTAACATTGTTGATACTGCTTGAGATTATGGGGACTTTGGAAGGTGAGCTAAATGTACTTTTTCATTCTGGTATGTTTAGGTGTGGCCCCCCATAGGCTCATGTGTTTGAACAAGCCTATGTGGACCAGGGAGTGGAATGTGGTGGTTGGCATATACTTGGCCCAGAGGGTGGAATTATTACAAACTGTGGCCTTGCTGGAGCAAGTGTGTCACAGTGGGGGTGGGCTAGCAGACCCTCTTCCAAGCTGCCTGAGGTTATCCAGTCTGTACCTGGCTTTCTTTGGATAAGAATGTAGAACTCTCATCTCCTCCTGCACAATGCCTGCCTGATTGCTGCCATGCTCCTACTTGGATAATAATGGACTGAACCTCTGAATGTTAAAGCTGGCCACAATTAAATAGTGTTATTGATGAGACTTGCCTTGGTCATGGTTTCTGTTCATAGCAGTAAACCCTACAAAGACATCATCTAATCCTACAGCTTTGCTCTATGTCCAGTAACCACTGAGAATCTCTACATGCCCAGTGATCCTATCTTTCTGAAATGCCCTCCAACATTCTAAAACCCAGGGTTTCCATGTCCCTCTATAACATACTTTTTAAATTGTTTTGAGAACATCTTAATTCAGTGCTAGCTTGCCTCACACCTTCTATAAAGCCAAAATGTCATTGGATTTCTCAGCCTTTACACAGACTTAAATGTTCTAGGAATACAGGTGTTCCTCCATTTGTCTCGATTATGCAGTGATAAGCAAATTTTTGTTTTGTGGATGCCAAACAAGGAGTAAACTGCATGAGTTACAGGGTTTTTTCAGTGAAATGTCAATGATCACCGCCCCCCAAAACACACACACATACAAAAACCAACGTGTTGTGGATCAATATTGAATTCCCACTATGTAGAATGATGAAATTGGGTTCCTACAGTTTTCAACCTTTTCCCAGCCCCAAAACAGACCCTATCCAAAACCAAAGCTATTTTTTATACAACTTTATTTTAAAAAGAGAGATCCATGTACAAATTTTTTAAAAGCGTTTTATCATAAAACTATGTGAATATATTTTTGTCAGCACTTAATTCTTTTAGAGGTTTCACAGTATGCATTGAAATCTTACTAGTTACCATAAAGATAAAGTATATGTAGAACAACACATACCTTGTAAACAGTCAGAGTTTTCTTGCTGACTTAGTCAGGGTTTCTATCCCTGCACAAACATCATGACCAAGGAGCAAGTTGCGGAGAAAGAGGTTTATTCAGCTTATGCTTCCATATTGCTGTTCATCATTAGAGGAAGTCAGAACAGGAACTGAAGCAGGTCAGGAAGCAGGAGCTGATGAAGCGGCCATGGAGAGATGGCACTTACAGGCTTGCTTCCTCTGGCTTGCTCAGCTTGCTTTCTTAGATAACCAGGTCTACCAGCACAGGGATGGCACCACACACAATGGCTCGGCCCTCTCCCCTTGATCACTAGTTGAGAAAATGCCTTACAGCTTGATCTCATGGAGGCATTTCCTCAACTGAGGCTCCTTTCTCTGTGATAACTCCAGCATGTGTCAAGTTGACGAAAATCTAGCCAGTACAATTTGTGTGTATAGATTAAACATGATAATTTTTGAATACCAAAACTTGAAAGAAGACTATATTCTTAGCTCTTGAATTATTAATGATTTGAGGTCCAGGTATACCATACTCTGAGAGGGTACTTTACACTTATTTTTTCTCCGAAGAAGGACTGACTCTTTCCCTTTTGGCCTTTAGATTTTCTTCTTGTTTTTGTTGTTGTTGTTGTTTGGAGCTTCATATGGCCTGTGAGTAGTTTCTGGGGTAATCAGAGCTTTCTGTGGCAAGTATCCAATTATCAGTGACTGCATATTATGTCTGTTCTTTTGTGGCTGGGTTACCTCACTCAGGATTATATTCTCTAGATGCATCCATTTTCCTAGGAATTTCATAAAGTCATTGTTTCTAATAGCTGAATACTAGTCCACTCTAAATATACCACAATTTTTGTATCCATTCATCTGAATGTGGGTTCTTTCCAGCTTCTGGCTATTATAAATAGGGCTGGTATGAACACGGTGGTGGATGTGTCCTTATTATGTGTTGGAGCATCTCTTGGGTATATGACCAGAAGTGGAATTACTTGGTCTTCAGTTAGGACTATGTCCAATGTTCTCAGGAACCGCCAGACCGATTTCCAGAGTTGTTGTACCCGCTGACAACCCCAACAACACTGGAGGAGTATTCATTCAAGAAGTGAGTTCTGTTTCCGCTGATTCAGCTCTGTCATTGTGGGCTCAAGTGTGGGAGCTCTTGTGAGACTGTTCTTGGAGCTCAGCCCTGTACCCACAGGTCCTGAGTACTACTGGCAGGGACCTGGCTTTTTCTCTAGGCCAAAGAGCACACTTTTGCAGATAGCACAGTACTTTCTGCTCTCTGAGAGCTCCCAGTGTGCTCTCCCTGGACCTATGAGCCAGGTTACCATCTGGTCTAGGTGGAAGAGGATCTGTAGAGTTGAACATTAAGCACTGCCTTTCCACGCAGACCTGGGTTCCCACTGACTAGGGCCTGTGCCTAACTGTGGGCCGGTGAGTTTAGTCAGCGAGCCCAAGCTTTCAAGGAAGATTCCCAGTCCCTCTGCCAGTATCTGGCCCTACTGTGGCAGGCACCTTTTCCCGAGTGCTCCAACTACCCCTCTCTGTGCTTTGGTTACTCACAGCACAATCTCACCTGACCTGTGCTCTTGGATCTCTGCTGTTCCAGATGGCAAAGCCCCTGAGCATTGGACCAAGCACATGGGCTTTCCGGGCGGATCCCCCAAAGCTATTTTAAAATGATGCAGTGCAAAGCCTAAGGTAAGGTATTTGAGTAACACACAAATATGCTTTTATTTATTGTAGCTAAAGAGGATCAAACATACATGGTCTACAGCTCTACAGCCTGAGCCAGGATCTCACAGAAACAAACACAGGCAAGTTTTTCTGAGAATGAAAATAGGAGGGAACATGCTATTGTTAATCTTAGCCCTGAAGAGGCTGCTGCGTCAGCGGAATCTTGATTTCCAGCCTACCTAGAGAAACGCAGCCGTTTCTAGAAGAGATATTCAACATAGGAAGACCTTTCTATTTTTTTAACACACATTTTTATTTTATTATGGCAATGTTGAAAGTACCACCTTCTTTACAACAGCGACCAGTAAAATGTATCTCTAATACAATTCACTACAAAACAATCTGTTTCAGAATTAAAGGGAAAAAGAAAAGAAACCCTTTACATGAGTCCTTAGGTCCCATTTCAAAACAGGAAAACAGGAAAAAAAAAAGAAAAACAAATCCACCATTGTCCGCACAGTCCGGGTTCAAGCCTCCCTCATCTACACGTCAGAAACGAGGCTCCTGGGTCCTGTTGCTCGTGCGGATTTGCTTGGTTGTTTAGCTGGTGTCCATCATTTCATTATAAGCATCAAGCTGGGCATCCAACTCCTCTGCAGAAAGCTGCTGCTTTGAGTCTCTGCCTGTGCCTCTACCTCTTCCCCTGGTGCCTCCACGAGTCCCTCTCCTGGTGCCACCAACACCAAAACCCCCGGAGCCACCATTTCTTGTCATGCCACCTCTGTTTATGCTTTGTGCGGGTCTTCGCCTTGTATCGATCTGTGATGTGACGAGCTGGATGTTCATAGGGCGGCCATCCAAAGGGACACCATTGTACTGCTTCATAGCCTTCAGGGCATCGGCTTTCCATTCAAAGTACACAAGTGCTGTCCCTACACTTCGTCCAGAGCGATCATAGCACACAGCGGCTTTGTTCAAGGTTCCAAATTCGGCAAAGAGTTTCTGTATATCAGCGTCTGACACTCCGAAGTCCAGGTTTGACACCAGCAGCTTCCCACAGGTCTCCACACCGGCTCCACCCCGGAAGCCGCGGTCCAATAGGTCATGCTGCCTCCACTTGTCCTGAAGGCGTTTAGGTCTGCTGTATGCTGCTGGCCGGTTCCTGCCACCTCTGCCACCTGCGAAGCCTCGGAAGATGGCGGGCCGGTTCCACCTAGGCCTGCTGCCTCCTTTCACCTGCACAGGTGCCTGCTCTGCGCTGCCTTGGTCGCCCTTGGACCCGAACCTGCCGCGACCCCGGCCCCCACCGCGGCCTCCTGGCTGGCTCCTGTTCAGCTGAATGATGTCTTCCAAAGACATATCCATTTTGTCTTCCATGGTGGGCACAGATTCGGGCCTCGTATCCATAGAACGACCTTTTAACAAAATCAAGCATAATAATGATATCAACAGGCTAACATTGATGTGAAGCTAAAATCTCACTTGGAATTACATCTAAGGTCTTCAATGGGTTCCTCTAAGGAGGCAGAAATGACCATTTTGGTCCTATTCTGGAGTCTGAATTTGTCTATGTCAAACTACCTGACCCAAGGAAATCCAATAACTTACCAGTTCTGAGCACTGCAGATAGGTCTCTGAGTCCCAACCAAACTAGGCAGCTGTCAAGGCTCCACGTCTGAGTGTGATCTCTGGCTCCTTGAAGGTTTTATATACATCTCTGCTCGCCCCGCCCTGTTGTAGCCACACCCTAAACCTCAACTTGGAAGTGGATTAGTTGGTTACATTCCACATTACTTTAATCTCTATGTAACATTCATCCACTTCATTCATTGAATCAGAGTTCACTGTGAGAATATCTCCACACCACACCATCTCTCAAGTATTTCTCTTGTTAATTAAAAAAAAATCACTGAAACTGAGGATTATTTTTCTTCCCTTGCTTAATTGTTATGTGCTTTTGAGTGTGGTACAGGACGTGTTCTTGCTGTGAAGCAAGGGTTGTTTCAGAACTCTAAGTTCTAGAATCCTCTTGCAAGAACCTACCCACCTAAGTTTAGATCCAGGCATGGTGATACACACTTTAATCCCAGGAGATAAAGTCAAGCAGATTTCTGAGTTAAAGGCCAGCCTGATACAGGGAAAGGTCTAGGTGAGGAGGAGCTTAAATCCAGGATGGTGGTACACACCTTTAATCCTTAGAGATAAGCCTGCAGGTTTCTGAGTTCAAGGTCAATCGACAGAGCAAGATGCACTACAGCTGAGCTTAATCAATGAAGGACCTGGAAAAGAGGAAGCAAGGGACAATGTAACAAAACAAGAGGGCCATTTTCCAGCTTTTGCAATAGAAGGACTTGACAACTTTGGCTATGTGTTTCTGGCTTTATAGTTAAGAGTAGAAGAGCCCTTTAGATAATTGAAGCCTGCCATCTGGAACTGATCGATTAGAGGGGATGAAGAACAGACTGTGGTCGAATCTTCTGGGAAGTGTTTTCTGACAGCACAAATAAGTTTGGTTTCAAGATAGCCAGGGTTGTACTTCATACTGCAAATGTACTTGGTAATATTTAAGAGTCACCCATGTGCCACTGGTTTTGATGGTGTCAGGAAAGACAACTGAGGCTTGGCTCTGTGAGAGACCATGGAATCCCACTGATGAAAGTACATTGTTGCTAGGATCCAGCCCCAACATGGGGGCTCTTTTTCTTCTTGAGACCAGAGAGGAGGAAGAGCTTGGGTGGTGGTTAAAATTTGGATGAGGTATTGAGGGTTGCTGTAAAATAAATTTTACTATCTAAGTCTAAGTTACTATGCTTTTGTGCCTGACCTACCTTCTGTGGTCTCTTGAGGCCAGAGAGTGCAGTCTCTGTCACTTAGCACCTCTTCTTAAAACAGCAAGGGATTAAGTAAATAGACTTTGTACTAGCTCAGCTGAAACTGCTGACCTCTAACTTTTAGTCTGCTAGAAGGTAGTCACAGGAAAAAAAGGGACACTTAGAAAAGTGATTATAATGTTAATTGCTAAGTAGTAAAAGTGTCCTATGAAAATCCTCCAAAGGGAAAGGGTGGGGGTGGTGGGGGGATAGAATGAATAACTTCTCCTTGTCCTCCATACCCATACATCTTTCAGAATACATGATCACATGTTACAAAGCTTATCACAAGTTCACACCAAAAGTCAAATCATAAATTGAAATAGAAGTCTACAACAGAGAATTTTACAAGCATATCCATTAGGAGCGATTATCTGGCTAAACTTGCATCACGTGTCTCAGCTCCACACGTTCACTGAAGGCTTAAAACTAGAACTAAGTTATCACTGAAGCTTTGTATAGATAGATAAACAGTCAATATTTTATACTCTGCACTAGCACCTATAATAAATTGTAGGTTCCCTTTTTATGACCTTTGGTTAATAATAATACATTCTCTTGGAATGTGCTCTGAGTAGGAGAAAGTCTGGTGACAATCTAAGAGTAATTAACAGGTGTCACTTAGGAGACTGGCAAAGTTCTCATTGCAGTTTTGGCTCTCAGATCTGACCTAATGGCAGTCTCACTATAAAAGAGCTTAATAATCAGTTATAAGTTTAGGAATCTTATGGCTCATCCTTATGACTTAAGTCATTTTAAGTCTATTTATCATCACTACAAGAAAGTACATCTTCAGAGATCTGCAGAGATCTGCTCTAAAGGGGTGTGCTAGAACTTAATGATTGTTATGTATGTTTAATAATAATGGGGAAAGCAGATTAATACCCGGGATCTTTCCTAAATTGAATTTCTTACACATTTCCTCAAAGAGGGTGAGCCAGTACCAGACTATATAATAACCTAAGGCTGGCCATCTCAGGATGATCACCTGCTAGTTATTAGCTTGTCCTGTATGGCTAAGGACAAGTTATAGTGGAAAATCCAGGAAGGAATAAGACATGCAAAAGATTTGAATCTTGGCACCTTGAAGGGAACCCGGGAGAGGCTATTGGTGAGGCTACTTGCAGTGGAAGACCCCAGGGTATTGGAGATGCCAGTACTATCTGTGAATGATCACCAAAACAAAAACAAAAAAAAAAAAAAAAAAAAAAAAAAAAAAAAAAAAAAAAATTGTGGATCAACCTGACCTTAAAGTGCTACAGAGGGCAGAGCTTGAGAAATGATGCCAGCCCTTTGAAAAATCCAGAAGATCATGTGTGGTTCCCCCATATTGAAACCAGAAGCTGCATCATTGAAGCTGCCTTGGAGACTGAAAGATGTTGAAGACCTGTCTCAGGATAGCAGCCAAGGAAAGCTGTGAAGGAGAAGTGGAACCAGCTCAGGAGAAAGAAATTTGTTGCAGTCAACAAAGATGAAAAAGGAGTTGGAGATCTGAAGACTGCTTTGATATCAGACATGGAGATGGCAGGGTTTGGAGTTTCCCCAGCTGCTTTCCTGTCTTGCTCTGAATTCAAGTTAAATGATTGGATGGATCTTAGAAGAGACTGAACTTTGCACTTCTAACATTGTTGAGACTGCTGCAGATTATGGGGACTTTGGAAGATGAGCTAAATGTACTTTTTCATTCTGCTATGTTTAGGTGTGGCACCCCATAGGCTCATGTGTTTGAACAAGCCTATGTGGGCCAGGGAGTGGAATGTGGTGGTTGGCATATGCTTGGCCCAGAGGGTGGAATTATTACAAACTGGGGCCTTGCTGGAGCAAGTGTGTCACAGTGGGGGTGGGCTAGCAGAACCTCCTCCAAGCTGCCTGAGGTTATCCAGTCTGTACCTGGCTTCCTTTGGATGAAAATATAGACCTCTCCTCTCCTCCTGCACAATGCCTGCCTGTTTCTGCCATGCTCCTACTTGGATAATAATGGATTGAAACTCTGAACATTCAAGCTGGCCACAATTAAACATTGTTATTGATGAGACTTGCCTTGGTCATGGTGTCTGTTCAGAACAGTAAATCCTAACAAAGACATGATCTACTCCTACAGCTTTGCTCTATGCCCAGTAACCACTGAGAATCTCTACATGCCCAGTGATCCTATTTTTCTGAAATGCCCTCGAACATTCTAAAACCCAGGGTTTCCATGTCCCTCCATAACATACTTTTTAAATTGTTTGATAACATCTTAATTCAGTGCTAGCTTGCCTCACACCTTCTATTAAAGCAAAAAATGACATTGGATTTCTGAGCCTTCACACAGACTTACATTTCTAGGAATACATGCATGCCTCCATCTGTCTCAATTATGCAATGATATGTAAATTTTGGTTTTGTGAATACCAAGCAAAAAGTTCACAGCAAGTGTTACAGGGTTTATCCAGGGAAATGTCAGTGAACACCCCCTAAACACTCACACATACAAAAACCCACGATTTGTGGATCAATATTGAATTCCCACTATGTAGAATGATGAAAGTGGGTTCCTACAGTTTTCAAACTTTTCCCAGCCCCAACACAGACCCTATCCAAAACCAAAGCTATTTTTTCTACAACTTCATTTTAAAAAGAGAGATCCATGTACAGATTTTTAAAAAGCATTTTGTCATAAAACTATATGAATATATTTTGTCAGTACTTAATTCTTTTAGAGGTTTCATAGTATGCATTGAAATCTTACTAGTTACCATAAAGATAAAGTATATGTAGAACCACACATAACTTGTGAACAGTCAGAGTTTTCTTGGTGAATTAGTCAGGGTTTCTATCCCTGCACAAGCATCATGACCAAGGAGCAAGTTGGGGAGGAAGAAGTTTATTTAGCTTATGCTTCCACATTGCTGTTCATCATTAGAGGAAGTCAGAACAGGAACTGAAGCAGGTCAATAAGCAGGAGGTAATGCAGAGGCTATGGAGGGATGTTACTTACTATCTTGCTTTCTCTAGCTTGCTCAGTCTGCTTTCTTATAGAACCCAGGTCTATCAGCCCAGGGATGGAACCACCCACAATGGCAGGGCCCTCCCCCACTTGATCACTAGTTGAGAAAATGCCTTACAGCTGGATCTCATGGAGGCATTTCCTCAACTGAGGCTCCTTTCTCTATGATAACCCTAGCATATGTCAAGTTGATGAAAAACTAGCCAGTACAATTAGTGTGTATAGATTTAACATGATAATTTTAGAATACGAAAACATGCCACAAGACTATATTCTTAGCTCTTGAATTATTAATGATTTGAGGTCCAGGTATACCATACACTGAGAGAATACTATACACTTATTTTTTTTCTCCTAAGAAAAACTGACCCTTTTTCTTTTTGGCCTTTAGTTTTTCTTCCTGTTTTTGTTGTTGTTGTTGTTTTGAGTTTCATATGGCCTGTGAGTAGTTTCTGGGGTATTCAGAGATTTCTGTGGCTAGTATCCAATAATAAGTGACTCCACATTATGACTGTTTTGTTTTTTTTTTTTTTTTTTTTTTTTTGGCTAGTTTACCTCACTCAGGATGATATTCTCTAGATGCATCCATTTTCCTAGTTATTTCATAAAGTCATTGTTTCTAATAGCTGAATACTAGTCCACTCTGTAAATATACCACAATTTTTGTATCCATTCATCTACTGAAGGGCATGTGGGTTCTTTCCAGCTTCTGGCTAATATAAATAGAGCTGGTATAAACACGGTGGTGCATGTGTCCTTATTATATGTTGGAGCATCTTTTGGGTATATGGCCGGAAGTAGAATTACTTGGTCTTCAGTTAGGACCATGTCCAATTATCTGAGGAACCACCAACCGATTTCCAGATTGGTTGTACCAGCTGACAACCCCAACAACACTGGAGGAGTATTCCTCTTTCTCTGCCTCCTCGACGGAATCTGCTGTCTTCTGAGTTTTGATCTTAGCCATTCTGACTGGTGTGGTGTGGAATATCAGGGTTGTTTGATTTGCATTTCCCTGATGACTAGGGATGTTGAGCACTTCCATAGATGCTTCTCAGTCACTTGATATTCCTCAACAGAGAATTTTTTGACTAGCTCTGACTGCCATTTTCTCACAGGATTGTTTGATGATCTGGCCTCTGTCTTCTTGAGTTCTTTATATCAATTGAATATCAGACCTCTTTCAGATGTGGGGTTGGTAAAGATCTTTTCCCAATCTGTTGGCTGCCATTTTGTTTTCTTGACAGTGTCCTTAGCCTTACTTCAACTTTGCAACCTCATTAAGTCCCATTTCTTGATTTTTGGCCATAGAGCAAAAGCCATTGGTGTTCTGTTCAGGAAAATTTCCCCTGTACCTATGTGTTCTAAGGTTTTCCCTACATTCTCTTCTAATAGTTTCAGTGTGCCTGGTTTAATGTGGAGATCTTTGATCCACTTGCACTTGAGCTTTGTACAAGGAAGGAGATAAGAAAGGATCTATATTCATTCTCTGGCATGCTAAGTGCCAGTTGAGCCAACACCAATTGTTGAAGAGGCTGTCCTTTTTCCAGTGAATGTTCTCAGCGACTATGTCCAAAATCAAGTGCCCACATGTGTGAGGGTTAGTTTCTGGATGTTCTATTCTCTTCCGTTGATCAACCTGCCTATCTCTGTACCAGTACCATGTGGGTTTTAACTCAATTACCTTGCAATTTGCTTGAGGTCAGGGATGGTGATTCCCTCAGATGTATTCTTGTTGTTTAGTATGGATTTTGATATTCTAGGTTTTATTGTTATTTCAGAAGAATTTGCAAATTGCTCTTTCCAACTGTATGAAGAATTGAGTTGGAATTTTGATGGGCATTGCATTGAATCTGTAGATTACTTTTGGTCCAGTGGCCATTTTTAAAATGTTGATCCTACCAACCCATGAGCATGGGATTTTTCCATCTTCTGAGATCTCCTTCAATTCCCTTCTTCAGATATTTGAAGTTCTTCTCATACAGGTCCTTCACTTGCTTAGTTGGAGTCACAACAAGGAATTCCCTATTGTGTGTGACCATGGTGCAGGGTATCTTTTCCCTAATTTCTTTCTCAGTGTGTTTATCTTTGGTTGAGGAAAGCTCCTGATATGTTTGAGTTAATTTTATATCCAGCCAATTTGCTGAAGTTGATTATCAGCTGTAAAAGTTCTCTGGTAGAATTTTAGAGGTCAATTAAATATACTATCATGTCATTTGCAAATAGTGATACTTTTACTTTTTCCTTTCAGATTTGTATCCTTTTGATTTTCTTTTGCTGTCTAATTGCTGTGGACAGGATTCCCAGGACTATGTTGAATAGGTAGGGATAGAGTGGGAAGCCTTGTCGAGTGCCTGATTTTATTGGGATTTCGTCAAGTTTCCCACTATTAAATTTGATGTTGGCTATAGGTTTACTCTATATTGCTTTCACTGTGTTTAGTTATGGGCCTTAGATTCCTGATCTTTTCTAAACATTTAACATGAAGGGGCATTGAATGTTGTCTAGTGCTTTCTCAGCATCTAGTGAGATGATCATGTGTTTTTTTTTTGTTTTTGGTTTTTTTTTTTTTTTTGAGTTTGTTTATATGGTGGATTTCGTTGATGGATTTCGATATATTAAACTGTCCGCGCATCCCAGGGATGAAGCCTAGTTGATCTTTGTGAATGGTCGTTTTAACGTGTTCTTGGATTAAGTTTGCAAGAATTTTCTAGAGTATTTATGCGTCAATGTTCATGAAGGAGACTGGTCTGAAGTTCTCGTTCCGAGTAGGACTTTGTGTGCTTTACGAATAAGGATTACATGGCTTCAAAGAAGGAGTTCGGAAGTGTTTCAACTGAGTCTCTTTTGTGAAATACTTTGGAGAGTATTGGTATTAGTACATCAATAAATGTCTGATAAAATTCTGCACTGAACACATCTGGCCCTGGGCCTTATGTTGTGGGGAGGGTTTTAATGACTCCTTCTATTTCTTTAGGTGTTGTGTGATGGTTTAGGTGGTTTGCCTGGTCCTGGTGTAACTTCGGTATCTGGTATCTGTGTAGGAATTCATCCATGACCTCCAGATTTTCCACTTTGGTTGAGTATAGGCTTTTGTAGGAGGATCTGATGATTTGTTGAATTTCCTCAGTTTCAGTTGTTACGTGTCCACTTTTTTTATGATTCTCTTAATTTGGATACTCTCTCTTTGCTGTCCCTTTAGTATGTCTAAGGGTTTACAAGTCTTGTTAATTTTCTCAAAGAACCAACTCCTGGTTTTGTTGATTCTTTCAATGGTACTTTTTTTTTTCAATTTGGACTATTTCTGCTCTGAGTTTGATTATTTCATGCCATCTACTCCTCTTGGGTGTAGCTGCCTCTTTTTGTTCTAGTGCTTTCAACTGTGCTGTCAAGTTGCTAGTGTATGCTCTCTCCAGTTTCTCTGTGGAGGCACTAGGGCTATGAGTTTTCCTCTCAGTGCTGCTTTCATTGATTCCCATAGTCGTGAGTACTTTGTGCTTTCATTTTCATTAAGTTCTGGAAGATCCTTAATTTTTTTTTTTATTATTTCTTCTTTGACCATGCTATGGATGAGTAGAGCACTGTTCAGCTTCCATGTGTCTATGGGCTTACTGTTGTCTTTGTTGTTATTAAAGTCCAGTCTTAGTCCATGGTGATCTGATAGGATGTATGGGAGTAATTCCGTCTTCTTATATCTATTGAGGCTTGTTTTGTGACCGACTGTATGGTCAGTTTTTGAGAAGGTTACGTGAGTTGCTGAGAAGGTGTATTCTTTTGTATTAGGGAGAGATGTTCTGTAGATGTCTATTAATTCCAATTGGTTCATAACCTCTGCTAGTTTTACTATGTCCTTGTTCAGTTTCTGCTTCCATGATCTGCCCATTTATGAGAGTGAGGTGTTGAAGTGTCCCACTATTGTTGTGTGTGGTGCCATTTATGTTTTCAGCTTTAGTAGGATTTCTTTCATGAATGTGGGAGCTCTTGTATTTGGAACATATATGTGAAGCATTGAGAATTCATCCTGATAAATTTTCCCTGTAATGAGTAAAAAGTGGTTTTCTTTCTCTTTTTGATAACTTTTGGTTGAAAATCTACTTTATTCAATGTTTGTATGGCTACCCCAGCTTGTTTTTTGGGGCCGATTGCTTGGATGTTGATTTTCCCAGGCTTTTACTCTGAGATGAGTTTCCTGTATCCAGCAAAATTCTGGATTCTGTTTCTCTATCCGGTCTGATAGGAGTCTATGTCTCTTTATTGGGCAATTGAGTCCATGTATGTTAACAGATATTACAGAATAGTGGTTGCTGTTTCCTGCTATTTTTGCTTTAAGGGGTAGAATTATGTCTGTGTCTCTTTCTTCTTTTGGTTTTCTTGCTTAGTTCTTTTCTCACTTGTTCTAGGATGTAGATTCTCTCCTTGTATAGGGCTTTCCATTTATTCTTCTTTGTAGGGTTGGATTTGTGGTCAGATATTGTGTAAATTTAGATTTGTCCTGGAATATCTTGGTCTCTCCATCTATGATGATGGAGAGTTTGACGGGGTATAGTAGCCTGCGCTGACATTTGTGTTCTCACAGGGTCTGTAGGATGCCTGTCCAGGATCTTCTAGCTTTCATAGTCTCTGTTGAGAAGTCAGATGTAATTCTGATTGGTCTGCCTTTACATGTTACATGATATTTCTCCCTCACTGCTTTTAGTATTCCTTCTTTGTATTGAACACTTGGCATTTTGACTATTATGTGTCGGTAAGAATTTCATTTCTGGTCCAATCTATTTGGAGTTGTATAGGCTTCTTTTATGCTCATGGTCATCTCATACTTAAGGGTAGGGAAGCTTTCTTCTAGGATTTTGTTGAAGATATTTACTGTGCTTCTTAGATTACATTCTTCACCCTCTTCTATTCGTATTATTCTTAGGTTTGGTCTTCTCATTGTGTCCTGGATCTCCTGGATCTCCCAGATCTTGAGGACATTATGGGTTAGGAGCTTATAAGTTTTTGCATGTTCTCTGAATGTTTTGTCTATAATTTCAATGTTGTCTTCAGCCCCTGAGATTCTCTCTTCCATCCCTTGTAGTCTGTTGGGGATTCTGATTTCTTTTATAGGTTTTCTAACTCCAGAGTTGTCTCTTTTTGAGATCTCCTTATGGTTTCTATTTCCACTTTCAATTTCTTCGTCTCTTTGGTTTTGTTTTCTTGTAGTTCTTTAATTGATTTTCATGTTTCCTCTTTAAAATCTTCTATTTGTTTATGTGTGTCCTCCTGTGCTTGTTTAAGGGAGTTATTCACGAACTTCTGGAAGATCTCCATCATCATCTTGAGGTATGTTTTCAAGTCAGAGTATTTTTTTTTTCCGGGGTGTTTGGCAATCCACTGTTTGCTGTAGTGGGAGAGCTGGGTTCTGATAGGCCAGGTTGTTTTTGTTCCATTGCTTTTGTTATCCTCTTTCCATCTTGTTTCTGTGATTATACCTGGTATTGTTGTCAGTGACTGGCTCCTGTCTCTCCTGTGGATCTGGGGGGCCCATAGGCTCAGGAAGAAAAATTACTTCTTGGTGTTCAGCTTTTAGTGGGCAAGCAGTGAGTTCTGTTTGCAGTGATTCACCTCTGTCATTGTGGGATCAGGTGTGGGAGCTCTTGTGAGACTGTTCTGGGAGCTCAGCCCTGTACCCACAGGTCCTGAGTGCTACTGGCAGGGACCTAGCTTTTTCCCTAGACCAAAGAGCACACTTTTGCAGATGGCACAGTACTTTCTGCTCTCAGAGATCCTAGTGTGCTCTCCCTGGACCTATGAGCCAGGTTACCATCTGGTCCAGGTGGAAGAGGATCTGTAGAGTTGAAGATTAAGCACTGCCTTTCCACGGCAGACCTAGGTTCCCACTGACTAGGGCCTCTGCCAAACTGTGGGCCTGTGAGTTTAGTCAGGAGCCCAAGCTTTCAAGGCAGATTCCCAGTCCCTCTACCAGAGTCTGGCCCTACTGTGGGTAGCACATTTTCCCCAGTGCTCCAACTACCCCTCTCTGTGCTTTGGTTACTCACAGCACAATCTCACCTGACCTGTGCTTCCGGATCTCTGCTGTTGCAGGTGGCAAACCCCCTGAGCATTGGATCAAACATATGGGCTTTACGGGCGGATCCCCCAAAGCTATTTTAAAATGATGCAGTGCAAAGCCTAAGGTAAGGTATTTGAGTAACACACAAATATGCTTTTATTTATTGTGGCTAAAGGGGATCAAACATACATGGTCTACAGCGCTACACCCTGAGCCAGGATCTCACAGAAACAAACACAGGCAAGTTTTTCTGAGAATGAAAATAGGAGGGAACATGCTATTGTTAATCTTAGCCCTGAAAGGGCTGCTGGGTCAGCAGAAACTTGATTTCCATCCTACCTAGAGAAACACAGCAGTTTCTAGAAGAGGTATACAACATAGGAAGACCTTTCTATTTTTTTAACACACATTTTTATTTTATTATGGCAAAGTTGAAAGTACCACCTTCTTTACAACAGCGACCAGTAAAATGTATCTCCAATACAATTCAGTACAAAACAATCTGTTTCAGAATTTAAGGGTAAAAGAAAAGAATCCCTTTACATGAGTCCTTAGATCCTATTTTAAAACAGGAAAAAAGTAAAAGAAAAGAAGAACAAATCAACCACTGTCTGCACAGTCCGGGTTCAAGCCTCCCTCCTCTGGACCTCAGACAGGAGGCTCCTGGGTCCTGTTGCTCCTGCGGATTTGCTCGGTTGTTTAGCTGGTGTCCATCATTTCATTATAAGCATCAAGCTGGGCATCCAACTCCTCTGCAGAAAGCTGCTGCTTTGAGTCTCTGCCTGTGCCTCTACCTCTTCCCCTGGTGCCTCCACATGTCCCTCTCCTGGTGCCTCCACCACCAAAGCCCCCGGAGCCACCATTTCTTGTCATGCCACCTCTGTTTATGCTTTGTGCGGGTCTTCGCCTTGTATCGATCTGTGATGTGACGAGCTGGATGTTCATAGGGCGGCCATCCAAAGGGACACCATTGTACTGCTTCATAGCCTTCAGGGCATCGGCTTTCCATTCAAAGTACACAAGTGCTGTCCCTACACTTCGTCCAGAGCGATCATAGCACACAGCGGCTTTGTTCAAGGTTCCAAATTCGGCAAAGAGTTTCTGTATATCAGCGTCTGACACTCCGAAGTCCAGGCTTGACACCAGCAGCTTCCCACAGGTCTCCACACCGGCTCCACCCCGGAAGCCGCGGTCCAATAGGTCATGCTGCCTCCACTTGTCCTGAAGGCATTTAGGTCTGCTGTATGCTGCTGGCCGGTTCCTGCCACCTCTGCCACCCTCGAAGCCTCGGAAGATGGCGGGCCGGTTCCACCTAGGCCTGCTGCCTCCTTTCACCTGCACAGGTGCCTGCACTGCACTACCTTGGTCGCCCTTGGACCCAGTCCTGCCCCGACCCCGGTCAACACCGCGGCCTCCTGGCTGGCTCCGGTTCAGCTGAATGATGTCCTCCAAAGACATGTCCATTTTCTCTTCCATGGTGGGCACAGATTCGGGCCTCGTATCCATAGAACGACCTTTTAACAAAATCAAGCATAATAATGATATCAACAGGCTAGCATTGATGTGAAGCTAAAATCTCACTTGGAATTACATCTAAGGTCTTCTATCGGTTCCTCTAAGGAGGCAGAAATGACCATTTTGGTCCTATTCTGGAGTCTAAATTTGTCTATGTCAAACTACCTGACCCAAGGAAATCCAATTACTTACCAGTTCTGAGCACTGCAGATAGGTCTCTGAGTCCCAAGCAAACCAGGCAGCCGTCAAGGCTCCACGTCTGAGTGTGATCTCTGGCTCCAATGAAGGTTTTATATACCTCTCTGCTCGCCCCGCCCTATTGTAGCCACACCCTAAACCTCAACCTGGAAATGGATTGGTTGGTTACATTCCACATTACTTTAATCTCTATGTAACATTCATCCTCTTCAGTCATTGAATCAGAGCTCTCTGTGAAAATATCTCCACACCACACCATCTCTCAAGTATTTCCCTTGTTAATTAAAAAAAAAAAATCACTGAAACTGAGGATTATTTTTCTTCCGTTGCTTAATTGTCACGTGCTTTTGAGTGTGGTACAGGAAGTGGTCTTGCTGTGAAGCAAGGGTTGTTTCAGAAATCTAAGTTCTAGCAATCCTTTTGCAAGATCCTACCCACCTAAGTTTAGATCCGGGCATGGTCATACACACTTTAATCCCAGGAGATAAAGTTAAGCAGATTTCTGAGTTAAAGATCAGCCTGAGACAGGATACCTCTGGGTGAAGAGAAGCTTAAATCCAGGATGGTGGTACACACCTTTAATCCTTAGAGATAAGTCTGCAGGTTTCTGAGTTCAAGGTCAATCGACAGAGCAAGATCCAGTACAGCTGAGCTTAATCAATGAAGGACCTAGAAAAGAGGAAGCAAGGGACAATGTAACAGAACTAGAGGGCCATTTTCCAGCTTCTGCAAGCAGAAGGACTTGACAACTTTGGCTATGTGTTTCTGGCTTTATAGTTAAGAGTAGAAGAGCCCTTTAGATAATTGAAGCCTGCCATCTGGAACTGATTGATTAGAGGGGATGAAGAACCGACTGTGGTCGAATCTTCTGGGAATTGTTTTCTGAGACCACAAATATGTTGTGTTTCAGAGATAGCCAGGGTATCTGTACCTCATACTGCAACTGTACTTGGTGATATTTAAGAGTCACCCATGGGCCACTGGTTTTGATGGTGTCACAAAAGACAGCTGAGGCTTGGCTTTGTGAGAGACCATGGAATCCCATTGATGAAAGTACAATGTTGCGAGGATCCAGCCCCAGCATGGGGGCTCTTTTTTCTTCTTGAGACCAGAGAGGAGGAAGAGCTTGGTTGGTGGTTAAAATTTAGATGAGATATTGAGGGTTGCTGTATAATAAATTTTACTATCTAAGTCTAAGTTACTATGCTATTGTGTCTGTCCTGCCTTCTGTGGTCTCTTAAGCCAGAGAGTGCAGTCTCTGTCACTTAGCACCTCTTCCTAAAACAGCAAGAAATTAAGTAAATAGACTTTGTACTAACTCAGCTGAAACTGCTGACCTCTAACTTTTAGTCGGCTAGAAGGTAGTCACAGGAAGAAAAAGGGACACTTAGAAAAGTGATTATAATGTTAATTGCTAAGTAGTAAAAGTGTCCTATGAAAATCCTCCAAAGGGAATGTGTGGGGGTAGTGGGGGGATAGAATGAATAACTTCTCCTTGTCCTCCATACCCATACATCTTTCAGAATACATGATCACATGTTACAAAGCTTATCACAAGTTCACACCAAAAGTCAAATCATAAATTGAAATAGAAGTCTACAACAGAGAATTTTACAAGCATATCCATTAGGAGCGATTATCTGGCTAAACTTGCATCACGTGTCTCAGCTCCACGGGTTCACTGAAGGCTTAATACTAGAACTAAGTTTTCACTGAAGCTTTGTATAGATAGATAAACAGTCAATATTTTATACTCTGCACTAGCACCTATAATAAATTGTAGGTTCCCTTTTTATGACCTTTGGTTAATAATAATACATCCTCTTGGAATGTGCTCTGAGTAGGAGAAAGTCTGGTGACAATCTAAGAGTAATTAACAGCTGTCACTTAGGAGACTGGCAACGTTCTCATTACAGTTTTGGCTCTCAGTTCTGACCTAATGGCAGTCTCACTATAAAAGAGCTTAATAATCAGTTATAAGTTCAGGAATCTTATGGCTCATCCTTATGACTTAAGTCATTTCTAAGTCTATTTATCATCACTACAAGAAAGTACATCTTCAGAGATCGGCAGAAATCTGCTCTAAAGGAGTGTGCTAGAACTTAATGATTGTTATATATGTTTAAAATAATGGGAAAGGCATATTAATAGCAGGGATCTTTCCTAAAATGAATTCCTAACATTCTTGTTCAAAGAGGACGAACCAGTTGCAGACTATATAATAACCTGAGGCTGGCCATCTCAGGATGATCACCTGCTAGTTATTAGCTTGTTCTGTTATGGCTCCCGACAAGTTGTAGTTGAAAATCCAGGAATGAAGGGGACATGCAAAAGATTTGAGGCTTGGCACCTTGAAGGGAACCCGTGAGAGGCTATTGGTGAGGCTACTTGCATTAAAAGACCTCAGGGTATTGGAGATACCTGTACCATCGATGATCACCAAAACCAACAAAAACAGTATAGTGCATCATCCTGAGCTTAAAGTGACACAGAGGGCAGAGCTTGAGAAATGATGCCAGCCCTTTGAAGCAATCCAGAAGATCATGTGTGGTTCCCAGATATTGAAACCAGAAGCTGCATCATTGAAGCTGCCTTGGACACTGAAAGATGTTGAAGACCTGTCTCAGGATAGCTGCCAAGGAAAGCTGTGAACGAGAAGTGGAACCAGCTCAGGAGAAAGAAATTTGTTGCAGTCAACAAAGATGAAAAAGGAGTTGGAGATCTGAAGACTGCTTTGATATCAGACATGGAGATGGCAGGGTTTGGAGTTTCCCCAGCTGCTTTCCTGTCTTGCTCTGAATTCAAGTTAAATGATTGGATGGATCTTAGAAGAGACTTTGAACTTTGCATTTCTAACATTGTTGAGACTGCTGCAGACTATGGGGACTTTGAAAGATGAGCTAAATGTACTTTTTCATTCTGCTATGTTTAGGTGTGGCCCCCCATAGGCTCATGTGTTTATACAAGCCTATGTGGGCCAGGGAGTGTAATGTGGTGTTTGGCATATGCTTGGCCCAGAGGGTGGAACTATTACAAACTGTGGCCTTGCTGGAGCAAGTGTGTCACAGTGGGGGTAGGTTAGCAGACCCTGCTCCAAGCTGCCTGAGGTTATCCAGTCTGTACTTGGCTTCCTTTGGATGAAAATGTAGAACTCTCATTTCCTCCTGCACAATGCCTGCCTGTTGCTGCCATGCTCCTGCCTTGATGATAATGGACTGAACCTCTGAACTTTCAAGAAGGCCACAATTAAATATTGTTATTGATGAGACTTGCCTTGGTCATGGTGTCTGTTCATAGCAGTAAACCCTAACAAAGACATCATCTAATCCTAAGAATCTCTACAATCCCAGTGATCCTATCTTTCTGAAATGCCCTCCAACATTCTAAAACCCAAGTTTTGCATGTCCCTTCATAACATACTTTCTAAACTGTTTTGAGAACATCTTAATTCAGTGCTAGCTTGCCTCACACTTTCTATTGAAGCAAAAGATGACATTGGATTTCTCAGCCTTTACACAGACTTACACGTTCCAGGAATACAGGTGGGCCTACATCTGTCTCAATTATGCAGTGATATGTAAATTTTGGTTTTGTGGATGCCAAGCAAGGAGTTCACTGCATGAGTTACAGGGTTTTTCCAGGGAAATGTCAGTGATCACCCCCCCCCCCAAACACACACACATACACAAACCCACGTGTTGTGGATCAATATTGAATTCCCACTATGTAGAATGATGAAAGTGGGTTCCTACAGTTTTCAACCTTTTCCCAGCCCCAAAATAGACCCTATCCAAAACCAAAGCTGTTTTTTATACAACTTCATTTTAAAAGAAGAGATCCATGTACAGATTTTTTAAAGCATTTTGTCATAAAACTATATGAATATATTTTTGTCAGCACTTAATTCTTTTAGAGGTTTCATAGTATGCATTGAAATCTTACTAGTTACCATAAAGATAAAGTATATGTAGAACAACACATACCTTGTAAACAGTCAGAGTTTTCTTGCTGACTTAGTCAGGGTTTCTATCCCTGCACAAATATCATGACCAAGGAGCAAGTTGCGGAGGAAGAGGTTTATTCAGCTTATGCTTCCATATTGCTGTTCATCATTAGAGGAAGTCAGAACAGGAACTGAAGCAGGTCAGGAAGCAGGAGCTGATGCAGCGTCCATGGAGAGATGTTACTTACTAGCTTGCTTCCTCTGGCTTGCTCAACTTGCACAGCTTGCTTTCTTAGATAACCAGGTCTACCAGCCCAGGGATGGCACCACACACAATGGCTCGGCCCTCGCCCCTTGATCACTAGTTGAGAAAAATGCCTTACAGCTGATCTCATGGAGGCATATCCTCAACTGAGGCTCCTTTCTCTGTGATAACTCCAGCATGTGTCAAGTTGACGAAAATCTAGCTAGTACAATTAGTGTGTATAGATTAAACATGATAATTTTTGAATACCAAAACTTGAAAGAAGACTATATTCTTAGCTCTTGAATTATTAATGATTTGAGGTCCAGGTATACCATACTCTGAGAGGGTACTTTACACTTATTTTTTCTCCTAAGAATGACTGACTCCCTTTTTGGGCTTTAGATTTTCTTCTTGTTTTTGTTGTTGTTGTTGTTATTTGGAGCTTCATATGGCCTGTGAGTAGTTTCTGGGGTATTCAGAGCTTTCTGTGGCTAGTATCCAATTATCAGTGACTGCATATTATGTCTGTTCTATTGTAGCTGGGTTACCTCACTCAGGATGATATTCTTCAGATGCATTCATTTTCCTAGGAATTTCATAAAATCATTGTTTCTAATAGCTGAATACTAGTCCACTCTGTAAATATACCACAATTTTTGTATCCATTCATCTACTGAAGGACATGTGGGTTCTTTCCAGCTTCTGGCTATTATAAATAGGGCTGGTATGAACATGGTGGTACATGTGTCCTTATTTTATGTTGGAGCATCTCTTGGGTATATGTCCAGAAGTAGAATTACTTGGTCTTCAGTTAGGACTATGTCCAATTTTCTGAGGAACCGCTAGACCGATTTCCAGAGTGGTTGTACCAGCTGACAACCCCAACAACACTGGAGGAGTATTCATTCCTCTTTCTCTGCTTCCTCGCCAGAAACTGCTGTCATCTGAGTTTTTGATCTTAGCCATTCTGACTGGTTTGGGGTGGAATCTCAGGATTGTTTGATTTGCATTTCCCTGATGACTAGGGATGTTGAGCACTTCCATAGATGCTTCTCGGTCATTTGATATTCCTCAATTGAGAATTTTTTGACCAGCTCTGTACCCCATTGTCTCACAGGGTTGTTTGATCATCTGGCATCTAACTTCTTCAGTTCTTTGTATCAATTGGATATCAGACCTCTTTCAGATGTGGGGTTGGTAAAGATATTTTCCCAATCTGTTGGCTGCCGTTTTGTTTTCTTGACAGTGTCCTTAGCCTTACAGCAACTTTGCAATCTCATTAAGTCCCATTTCTTGATTTTTGGCCTTAGAGCAAAAGCCATTGGTGTTCTGTTCAGGAAAATTTCCCCTGTACCTATGTGTTCTAAGGTTTTCCCTTTCTCTTCTAATAGTTTCAGTGTGCCTGGTTTAATATGCAGATCTTTGATCCACTTGCACTTGAGCTTTGTACAAGGAAGGAGATAAGAAAGGGTCTAGTTTCATTCTCTTGCATGCTGAGGGCCAGTTGAGCCAACACCAATTGTTGAAGAGGCTGTCCTTTTTCCAGTGAATGTTCCCAGCTGCTTTGTCCAAAATCAAGTAACCATATGTTTGAGGGTTCGTTTCTGGATGTTCTATTCTCTTCTGTTGATCAACCTGCCTATCTCTGTACCAGTACCATGTGGGTTTTAACTCAACTGCCTTACAGTATAGCTTGAGGTCAGGGATGGTGATTCCCTCAGATGTTTTCTTGTTGTTTAGTATGGATTTTGATATTCTAGGTTTTTTGTTATTTCAGAAGAATTTGCAAGTTGCTCTTTCCAACTCTATGAAGAATTGAGTTGGAATTTTGATGGGCATTGCATTGAATCAGTATATTACTTTTGGTCCAGTGGCCATTTTTAAAATGTTGATCCTACCAACCCATGAGCATGGGATTTTTCCATCTTCTGAGATCTCCTTCAATTCCATTCTTCAGATATTTGAAGTTCTTCTCATACAGGTCCTTCACTTGCTTAGTTGGAGTCACACCAAGGTATTTCCTATTGTATGTGACCATGGTGAAGGGTATCTTTTCCCTAATTTCTCTCTCAGTGTGTTTATCCTTTGAGTAGAGGAAAGCTCCTGATATGTTTGAGTTAATTTTATATCCAGCCAATTTGCTGAAGTTGATTATCAGCTTTAAAGTTCTCTGGTGGAATTTTGGAGGTCAATTAAATATACTATCATGTCATTTGCAAATAGTGATACTTTTACTCCTTCCTTTCAGATTTGTATCCTTTTGATTTCCTTTTGCTGTCTAATTGCTGTGGACAGGACTCCCAGGACTATGTTGAATAGGTAGGGATAGAGTGGGAAGCCTTGTCGAGTGCCTGATTTTATTGGGATTTCGTCAAGTTTCCCACTATTAAATTTGATGTTGGCTATAGGTTTACTCTATATTGCTTTCACTGTGTTTAGTTATGGGCCTTAGATTCCTGATCTTTTCTAAACATTTAACATGAAGGGGCATTGAATGCTGTCTAGTGCTTTCTCAGCATCTAGTGAGATGATCATGTGTGTGTGTGTGTGTGTGTGTGTGTGTGTGTTTTTTTTTTTTTTTTTTTTTTTGAGTTTGTTTATATGGTGGATTTCGTTGATGGATTTCCATATATTAAACTGTCCCCGCATCCCAGGGATGAAGCCTAGTTGATCTTTGTGAATGGTCGTTTAACGTGTTCTTGAATTCGGTTTGCAAGAATTTTCTTGAGTATTTATGCATCAATGTTCATGAAGGGGACTGGTCTGAAGTTCTCGTTCCGAGTAAGACTTTGTGTGCTTTACGAATAAGGATTACATGGCTTCAAAGAAGGAGTTGGGAAGTGTTTCAACTGAATCTCTTTTGTGGAATACTTTGGAGAGTATTGGTATTAGTTCATCAATAAATGTCTGATAAAATTCTGCACTGAACACATCTGGCCCTGGGCCTTATGTGGTGGGGAGGCTTTTGATGACTCCTTCTATTTCTTTAGGTGTTGTGGGATTGTTTAGGTGGTTTGCCTGGTCCTGGTGTAACTTCGGTATCTGGTATCTGTGTAGGAATTCATCCATGACCTCCAGATTTTCCACTTTGGTTGAGTATAGGCTTTTGTAGGAGAATCTGATGATTTGTTGAATTTCCTCAGTTTCAGTTGTTATGTGTCCACTTTTTTTATGATTCTCTTAATTTGGATACTCTCTCTTTGCTGTCTCTTTAGTATGTCTAAGGGTTTACAAGTCTTGTAAATTTTCTCAAAGAACCAACTCCTGGTTTTGTTGATTCTTTCAATGGTACTTTTTTTTCTATTTGGACTATTTCTACTCTGAGTTTGATTATTTCATGCCATCTACTCCTCTTGGGTGTAGCTGCCTCTTTTTGTTCTAGTGCTTTCAACTGTGCTGTCAAGTTGCTAGTGTATGCTCTCTCCAGTTTCTCTCTGAAGGCACTAGGGCTATGAGTTTTCCTCTCAGTGCTGCTTTCATTGATTCCCATAGTCGTGAGTACTTTGTGCTTTCATTTTCATTAAGCTCTGGAAGATCCTTAATTTTTTTTTATTATTTCTTCTTTGACCATGCTATGGATGAGTAGAGCACTGTTCAGCTTCCATGTGTCTATGGGCTTTCTGTTGTCTTTGTTGTTATTAAAGTCCAGTCTTAGTCCATGGTGATTTGATAGGATGTATGGGAGTAATTTCATCTTTTTATATCTATTGAGGCTTGTTTTGTGACCGACTGTATGGTCAGTTTTGAGAAGGTTCCGTGAGGTGCTGGGAAGGTGTATTCTTTTGCTTTAGGGAGAAATGTTCTGTAGATGTCTATTCATTCCAATTGGTTCATAACCTCTGCTAGTTTTACTATGTCCTTGTTCACTTTCTGCCTCCATGATCTGCCCATTGATGAGAGTGAGGTGTTGAAGTGTCCCACTATTGTTGTGTGTGGTGCCATTTATGTTTTGAGCTTTAGTAGGGTTTCTTTCAGAATATGGGTGCTCTTGTATTTGGAACGTATATGTGAAGCACTGAGAATTCATCCTGATAAATTTTCCCTGTAATGAGTAAAAAGTGGTTTTCCTTCTCTTTTTGATAACTTTTGGTTGAAAATCTACTTTATTCAATGTTTGAATGGCTACCCCAGCTTGATTTTTGGGGCCGTTTGCTTGGATGTTGATTTTCCCAGGCTTTTACTCTGAGATGAGTTTCCTGTATCTAGCAAAAGTCTGGATTCTGTTTCTCTATCCAGTCTGACAGGAGTCTATGTCTCTTTATTGGGGAATTGAGTCCATGTATGTTAACAGATATTACAGAATAGTGGTTGCTGTTTCCTCCTATTTTTGCTTTAAGGGGGAGAATTATGTCTGTGTCTCTTTCTTCTTTTGGTTTTCTTGCTTAGTTCTTTTCTCACTAGTTCTAGGATGTGTTTCTCTCCTTGTGCTGGGTTTTCCATCTATTCTTCTTTGTAGGGTTGGATTTGTGGTCAGATATGGTGTAAATTTAGATTTTTCCTGGAATATCTTGGTCTCTCCATCTATGATGATGGAGAGTTTGACGGGGTATAGTAGCCTGCGCTGACATTTGTGTTCTCACAGGGTCTGTAGGATGCCTGTCCAGGATCTTCTAGCTTTCATAGTCTCTGTTGAGAAGTCAGATGTAATTCTGATTGGTCTGCCTTTACATGTTACATGATATTTCTCCCTCACTGCTTTTAGTATTCCTTCTTTGTATTGAACACTTGGCATTTTGACTATTATGTGTCGGTAAGAATTTCATTTCTGGTCCAATCTATTTGAAGTTCTGTAGGCTTCTTTTATGCTCATGGTCATCTCATACTTAAGGGTAGGGAAGCTTTCTTCTAGGATTTTGTTGAAGATATTTACTGTGCCTCTTAGTTTATATTCTTCACCCTCTTCTATTTGTATTATTCTTAGGTTTGGTCTTCTCATTGTGTCCTGGATCTCCTGGATCTCCCAGATTTTGAGGACATTATGGGTTAGGAGCTTATAAGTTTTTGCATGTTCTCTGAATGTTTTGTCTATAATTTCAATGTTGTCTTCAGCCCCTGAGATTCTCTCTTCCATCCCTTGTAGTCTGTTGGGGATTCTGATTTCTTTTATAGGTTTTCTATCTCCAGAGTTGTCTCTTTTTGAGATCTCCTTATGGTTTCTATTTCCACTTTCAATACCTTCATCTCTTTGGTTGTGTTTTCTTGTAGTTCTTTGATTGATTTTCATGTTTCCTCTTTCAAATCTTCTATTTGTTTATGTGTGTCCTTTTGTGCTTGTTTAAGGGAGTTATTCATGAACTTCTGGAAGATCTCAATCATCATCTTGAGGTATGTTTTCTAGTCATAGTCTTTTTTTTTTTTTTCCGGGGTGTTTGGCAATCTACTGTTTGCTGTAGTGGGAGAGCTGGGTTCTGATAGGCCAGGTTGTCTTTGTTCCATTGCTTTTGTTATCCTCTTGCCATCTTGTTTCTGTGATTATACCTGGTCTTGTTGTCAGTGACTGGCTCCTGTCTCTCCTGTGGATCTGGCGGGACCATAGGCTCAGGAAGAAAAATTACTTCTGGGTGTTCAGCCTTTAGTGGGCAAGCAGTGAGTTCTGTTTGCAGTGATTCAGCTCTGTCATTGTGGGATCAGGTTGGGAGCTCTTGTGAGACTCCTCTGGGAGCTCAGCCCTGTACCCACAGGTCCTGAGTACTACTGGCAGGGACCTGGCTTTTTCCCTAGGCCAAAGAGCACACTTTTGCAGATAGCACAGTACTTTCTGCTCTCTGAGAGCTCCCAGTGTGCTCTCCCTGGACCTATGAGCCAGGTTACCATGTGGTCCAGGTGGAAGAGGATCTGTAGAGTTGAACATTAAGCACTGCCTTTCCAGGGCAGACCTGGGTAGCGACTCAATAGGTCCTGTGCCTAACTGTGGGCCTGTGAGTTTAGTCAGCGAGCCCAAGCTTTCAAGGAAGATTCCCAGTCCCTCTGCCAGTATCTGGACCTACTGTGGCAGGCACCTTTTCCCGAGTGCTCCAACTACCCCTCTCTGTGCTTTGGTTACTCACAGCACAATCTCACCTGACCTGTGCTCTTGGATCTCTGCTGTTCCAGATGGCAAAGCCCCTGAGCATTGGACCAAGCACATGGGCTTTCCGGGCGGATCCCCCAAAGCTATTTTAAAATGATGCAGTGCAAAGCCTAAGGTAAGGTATTTGAGTAACACACAAATATGCTTTTATTTATTGTAGCTAAAGAGGATCAAACATACATGGTCTACAGCTCTACAGCCTGAGCCAGGATCTCACAGAAACAAACACAGGCAAGTTTTTCTGAGAATGAAAATAGGAGGGAACATGCTATTGTTAATCTTAGCCCTGAAGAGGCTGCTGCGTCAGCGGAATCTTGATTTCCAGCCTACCTAGAGAAACGCAGCCGTTTCTAGAAGAGATATTCAACATAGGAAGACCTTTCTATTTTTTTAACACACATTTTTATTTTATTATGGCAATGTTGAAAGTACCACCTTCTTTACAACAGCGACCAGTAAAATGTATCTCTAATACAATTCACTACAAAACAATCTGTTTCAGAATTAAAGGGAAAAAGAAAAGAAACCCTTTACATGAGTCCTTAGGTCCCATTTCAAAACAGGAAAACAGGAAAAAAAAAAGAAAAACAAATCCACCATTGTCCGCACAGTCCGGGTTCAAGCCTCCCTCATCTACACGTCAGAAACGAGGCTCCTGGGTCCTGTTGCTCGTGCGGATTTGCTTGGTTGTTTAGCTGGTGTCCATCATTTCATTATAAGCATCAAGCTGGGCATCCAACTCCTCTGCAGAAAGCTGCTGCTTTGAGTCTCTGCCTGTGCCTCTACCTCTTCCCCTGGTGCCTCCACGAGTCCCTCTCCTGGTGCCACCAACACCAAAACCCCCGGAGCCACCATTTCTTGTCATGCCACCTCTGTTTATGCTTTGTGCGGGTCTTCGCCTTGTATCGATCTGTGATGTGACGAGCTGGATGTTCATAGGGCGGCCATCCAAAGGGACACCATTGTACTGCTTCATAGCCTTCAGGGCATCGGCTTTCCATTCAAAGTACACAAGTGCTGTCCCTACACTTCGTCCAGAGCGATCATAGCACACAGCGGCTTTGTTCAAGGTTCCAAATTCGGCAAAGAGTTTCTGTATATCAGCGTCTGACACTCCGAAGTCCAGGTTTGACACCAGCAGCTTCCCACAGGTCTCCACACCGGCTCCACCCCGGAAGCCGCGGTCCAATAGGTCATGCTGCCTCCACTTGTCCTGAAGGCGTTTAGGTCTGCTGTATGCTGCTGGCCGGTTCCTGCCACCTCTGCCACCTGCGAAGCCTCGGAAGATGGCGGGCCGGTTCCACCTAGGCCTGCTGCCTCCTTTCACCTGCACAGGTGCCTGCTCTGCGCTGCCTTGGTCGCCCTTGGACCCGAACCTGCCGCGACCCCGGCCCCCACCGCGGCCTCCTGGCTGGCTCCTGTTCAGCTGAATGATGTCTTCCAAAGACATATCCATTTTGTCTTCCATGGTGGGCATAGATTCGGGCCTCGGATCCATAGAACGACCTTTTAACAAAATCAAGCATAATAATGATATCAACAGGCTAACATTGATGTGAAGCTAAAATCTCACTTGGAATTACATCTAAGGTCTTCAATGGGTTCCTCTAAGGAGGCAGAAATGACCATTTTGGTCCTATTCTGGAGTCTGAATTTGTCTATGTCAAACTACCTGACCCAAGGAAATCCAATAACTTACCAGTTCTGAGCACTGCAGATAGGTCTCTGAGTCCCAACCAAACTAGGCAGCTGTCAAGGCTCCACGTCTGAGTGTGATCTCTGGCTCCTTGAAGGTTTTATATACATCTCTGCTCGCCCCGCCCTGTTGTAGCCACACCCTAAACCTCAACTTGGAAGTGGATTAGTTGGTTACATTCCACATTACTTTAATCTCTATGTAACATTCATCCACTTCATTCATTGAATCAGAGTTCACTGTGAGAATATCTCCACACCACACCATCTCTCAAGTATTTCTCTTGTTAATTAAAAAAAAATCACTGAAACTGAGGATTATTTTTCTTCCCTTGCTTAATTGTTATGTGCTTTTGAGTGTGGTACAGGACGTGTTCTTGCTGTGAAGCAAGGGTTGTTTCAGAACTCTAAGTTCTAGAATCCTCTTGCAAGAACCTACCCACCTAAGTTTAGATCCAGGCATGGTGATACACACTTTAATCCCAGGAGATAAAGTCAAGCAGATTTCTGAGTTAAAGGCCAGCCTGATACAGGGAAAGGTCTAGGTGAGGAGGAGCTTAAATCCAGGATGGTGGTACACACCTTTAATCCTTAGAGATAAGCCTGCAGGTTTCTGAGTTCAAGGTCAATCGACAGAGCAAGATGCACTACAGCTGAGCTTAATCAATGAAGGACCTGGAAAAGAGGAAGCAAGGGACAATGTAACAAAACAAGAGGGCCATTTTCCAGCTTTTGCAATAGAAGGACTTGACAACTTTGGCTATGTGTTTCTGGCTTTATAGTTAAGAGTAGAAGAGCCCTTTAGATAATTGAAGCCTGCCATCTGGAACTGATCGATTAGAGGGGATGAAGAACAGACTGTGGTCGAATCTTCTGGGAAGTGTTTTCTGACAGCACAAATAAGTTTGGTTTCAAGATAGCCAGGGTTGTACTTCATACTGCAAATGTACTTGGTAATATTTAAGAGTCACCCATGTGCCACTGGTTTTGATGGTGTCAGGAAAGACAACTGAGGCTTGGCTCTGTGAGAGACCATGGAATCCCACTGATGAAAGTACATTGTTGCTAGGATCCAGCCCCAACATGGGGGCTCTTTTTCTTCTTGAGACCAGAGAGGAGGAAGAGCTTGGGTGGTGGTTAAAATTTGGATGAGGTATTGAGGGTTGCTGTAAAATAAATTTTACTATCTAAGTCTAAGTTACTATGCTTTTGTGCCTGACCTACCTTCTGTGGTCTCTTGAGGCCAGAGAGTGCAGTCTCTGTCACTTAGCACCTCTTCTTAAAACAGCAAGGGATTAAGTAAATAGACTTTGTACTAGCTCAGCTGAAACTGCTGACCTCTAACTTTTAGTCTGCTAGAAGGTAGTCACAGGAAAAAAAGGGACACTTAGAAAAGTGATTATAATGTTAATTGCTAAGTAGTAAAAGTGTCCTATGAAAATCCTCCAAAGGGAAAGGGTGGGGGTGGTGGGGGGATAGAATGAATAACTTCTCCTTGTCCTCCATACCCATACATCTTTCAGAATACATGATCACATGTTACAAAGCTTATCACAAGTTCACACCAAAAGTCAAATCATAAATTGAAATAGAAGTCTACAACAGAGAATTTTACAAGCATATCCATTAGGAGCGATTATCTGGCTAAACTTGCATCACGTGTCTCAGCTCCACACGTTCACTGAAGGCTTAAAACTAGAACTAAGTTATCACTGAAGCTTTGTATAGATAGATAAACAGTCAATATTTTATACTCTGCACTAGCACCTATAATAAATTGTAGGTTCCCTTTTTATGACCTTTGGTTAATAATAATACATTCTCTTGGAATGTGCTCTGAGTAGGAGAAAGTCTGGTGACAATCTAAGAGTAATTAACAGGTGTCACTTAGGAGACTGGCAAAGTTCTCATTGCAGTTTTGGCTCTCAGATCTGACCTAATGGCAGTCTCACTATAAAAGAGCTTAATAATCAGTTATAAGTTTAGGAATCTTATGGCTCATCCTTATGACTTAAGTCATTTTAAGTCTATTTATCATCACTACAAGAAAGTACATCTTCAGAGATCTGCAGAGATCTGCTCTAAAGGGGTGTGCTAGAACTTAATGATTGTTATGTATGTTTAATAATAATGGGGAAAGCAGATTAATACCCGGGATCTTTCCTAAATTGAATTTCTTACACATTTCCTCAAAGAGGGTGAGCCAGTACCAGACTATATAATAACCTAAGGCTGGCCATCTCAGGATGATCACCTGCTAGTTATTAGCTTGTCCTGTATGGCTAAGGACAAGTTATAGTGGAAAATCCAGGAAGGAATAAGACATGCAAAAGATTTGAATCTTGGCACCTTGAAGGGAACCCGGGAGAGGCTATTGGTGAGGCTACTTGCAGTGGAAGACCCCAGGGTATTGGAGATGCCAGTACTATCTGTGAATGATCACCAAAACAAAAACAAAAAAAAAAAAAAAAAAAAAAAAAAAAAATTGTGGATCAACCTGACCTTAAAGTGCTACAGAGGGCAGAGCTTGAGAAATGATGCCAGCCCTTTGAAAAATCCAGAAGATCATGTGTGGTTCCCCCATATTGAAACCAGAAGCTGCATCATTGAAGCTGCCTTGGAGACTGAAAGATGTTGAAGACCTGTCTCAGGATAGCAGCCAAGGAAAGCTGTGAAGGAGAAGTGGAACCAGCTCAGGAGAAAGAAATTTGTTGCAGTCAACAAAGATGAAAAAGGAGTTGGAGATCTGAAGACTGCTTTGATATCAGACATGGAGATGGCAGGGTTTGGAGTTTCCCCAGCTGCTTTCCTGTCTTGCTCTGAATTCAAGTTAAATGATTGGATGGATCTTAGAAGAGACTGAACTTTGCACTTCTAACATTGTTGAGACTGCTGCAGATTATGGGGACTTTGGAAGATGAGCTAAATGTACTTTTTCATTCTGCTATGTTTAGGTGTGGCACCCCATAGGCTCATGTGTTTGAACAAGCCTATGTGGGCCAGGGAGTGGAATGTGGTGGTTGGCATATGCTTGGCCCAGAGGGTGGAATTATTACAAACTGGGGCCTTGCTGGAGCAAGTGTGTCACAGTGGGGGTGGGCTAGCAGAACCTCCTCCAAGCTGCCTGAGGTTATCCAGTCTGTACCTGGCTTCCTTTGGATGAAAATATAGACCTCTCCTCTCCTCCTGCACAATGCCTGCCTGTTTCTGCCATGCTCCTACTTGGATAATAATGGATTGAAACTCTGAACATTCAAGCTGGCCACAATTAAACATTGTTATTGATGAGACTTGCCTTGGTCATGGTGTCTGTTCAGAACAGTAAATCCTAACAAAGACATGATCTACTCCTACAGCTTTGCTCTATGCCCAGTAACCACTGAGAATCTCTACATGCCCAGTGATCCTATTTTTCTGAAATGCCCTCGAACATTCTAAAACCCAGGGTTTCCATGTCCCTCCATAACATACTTTTTAAATTGTTTGATAACATCTTAATTCAGTGCTAGCTTGCCTCACACCTTCTATTAAAGCAAAAAATGACATTGGATTTCTGAGCCTTCACACAGACTTACATTTCTAGGAATACATGCATGCCTCCCTCTGTCTCAATTATGCAATGATATGTAAATTTTGGTTTTGTGAATACCAAGCAAAAAGTTCACAGCAAGTGTTACAGGGTTTATCCAGGGAAATGTCAGTGAACACCCCCTAAACACTCACACATACAAAAACCCACGATTTGTGGATCAATATTGAATTCCCACTATGTAGAATGATGAAAGTGGGTTCCTACAGTTTTCAAACTTTTCCCAGCCCCAACACAGACCCTATCCAAAACCAAAGCTATTTTTTCTACAACTTCATTTTAAAAAGAGAGATCCATGTACAGATTTTTAAAAAGCATTTTGTCATAAAACTATATGAATATATTTTGTCAGTACTTAATTCTTTTAGAGGTTTCATAGTATGCATTGAAATCTTACTAGTTACCATAAAGATAAAGTATATGTAGAACCACACATAACTTGTGAACAGTCAGAGTTTTCTTGGTGAATTAGTCAGGGTTTCTATCCCTGCACAAGCATCATGACCAAGGAGCAAGTTGGGGAGGAAGAAGTTTATTTAGCTTATGCTTCCACATTGCTGTTCATCATTAGAGGAAGTCAGAACAGGAACTGAAGCAGGTCAATAAGCAGGAGGTAATGCAGAGGCTATGGAGGGATGTTACTTACTATCTTGCTTTCTCTAGCTTGCTCAGTCTGCTTTCTTATAGAACCCAGGTCTATCAGCCCAGGGATGGAACCACCCACAATGGCAGGGCCCTCCCCCACTTGATCACTAGTTGAGAAAATGCCTTACAGCTGGATCTCATGGAGGCATTTCCTCAACTGAGGCTCCTTTCTCTATGATAACCCTAGCATATGTCAAGTTGATGAAAAACTAGCCAGTACAATTAGTGTGTATAGATTTAACATGATAATTTTAGAATACGAAAACATGCCACAAGACTATATTCTTAGCTCTTGAATTATTAATGATTTGAGGTCCAGGTATACCATACACTGAGAGAATACTATACACTTATTTTTTTTCTCCTAAGAAAAACTGACCCTTTTTCTTTTTGGCCTTTAGTTTTTCTTCCTGTTTTTGTTGTTGTTGTTGTTTTGAGTTTCATATGGCCTGTGAGTAGTTTCTGGGGTATTCAGAGATTTCTGTGGATAGTATCCAATAATAAGTGACTCCACATTATGACTGTTTTGTTTTTTTTTTTTTTTTTTTTTTTTTGGCTAGTTTACCTCACTCAGGATGATATTCTCTAGATGCATCCATTTTCCTAGTTATTTCATAAAGTCATTGTTTCTAATAGCTGAATACTAGTCCACTCTGTAAATATACCACAATTTTTGTATCCATTCATCTACTGAAGGGCATGTGGGTTCTTTCCAGCTTCTGGCTAATATAAATAGAGCTGGTATAAACACGGTGGTGCATGTGTCCTTATTATATGTTGGAGCATCTTTTGGGTATATGGCCGGAAGTAGAATTACTTGGTCTTCAGTTAGGACCATGTCCAATTATCTGAGGAACCACCAACCGATTTCCAGATTGGTTGTACCAGCTGACAACCCCAACAACACTGGAGGAGTATTCCTCTTTCTCTGCCTCCTCGACGGAATCTGCTGTCTTCTGAGTTTTGATCTTAGCCATTCTGACTGGTGTGGTGTGGAATATCAGGGTTGTTTGATTTGCATTTCCCTGATGACTAGGGATGTTGAGCACTTCCATAGATGCTTCTCAGTCACTTGATATTCCTCAACAGAGAATTTTTTGACTAGCTCTGACTGCCATTTTCTCACAGGATTGTTTGATGATCTGGCCTCTGTCTTCTTGAGTTCTTTATATCAATTGAATATCAGACCTCTTTCAGATGTGGGGTTGGTAAAGATCTTTTCCCAATCTGTTGGCTGCCATTTTGTTTTCTTGACAGTGTCCTTAGCCTTACTTCAACTTTGCAACCTCATTAAGTCCCATTTCTTGATTTTTGGCCATAGAGCAAAAGCCATTGGTGTTCTGTTCAGGAAAATTTCCCCTGTACCTATGTGTTCTAAGGTTTTCCCTACATTCTCTTCTAATAGTTTCAGTGTGCCTGGTTTAATGTGGAGATCTTTGATCCACTTGCACTTGAGCTTTGTACAAGGAAGGAGATAAGAAAGGATCTATATTCATTCTCTGGCATGCTAAGTGCCAGTTGAGCCAACACCAATTGTTGAAGAGGCTGTCCTTTTTCCAGTGAATGTTCTCAGCGACTATGTCCAAAATCAAGTGCCCACATGTGTGAGGGTTAGTTTCTGGATGTTCTATTCTCTTCCGTTGATCAACCTGCCTATCTCTGTACCAGTACCATGTGGGTTTTAACTCAATTACCTTGCAATTTGCTTGAGGTCAGGGATGGTGATTCCCTCAGATGTATTCTTGTTGTTTAGTATGGATTTTGATATTCTAGGTTTTATTGTTATTTCAGAAGAATTTGCAAATTGCTCTTTCCAACTGTATGAAGAATTGAGTTGGAATTTTGATGGGCATTGCATTGAATCTGTAGATTACTTTTGGTCCAGTGGCCATTTTTAAAATGTTGATCCTACCAACCCATGAGCATGGGATTTTTCCATCTTCTGAGATCTCCTTCAATTCCCTTCTTCAGATATTTGAAGTTCTTCTCATACAGGTCCTTCACTTGCTTAGTTGGAGTCACAACAAGGAATTCCCTATTGTGTGTGACCATGGTGCAGGGTATCTTTTCCCTAATTTCTTTCTCAGTGTGTTTATCTTTGGTTGAGGAAAGCTCCTGATATGTTTGAGTTAATTTTATATCCAGCCAATTTGCTGAAGTTGATTATCAGCTGTAAAAGTTCTCTGGTAGAATTTTAGAGGTCAATTAAATATACTATCATGTCATTTGCAAATAGTGATACTTTTACTTTTTCCTTTCAGATTTGTATCCTTTTGATTTTCTTTTGCTGTCTAATTGCTGTGGACAGGATTCCCAGGACTATGTTGAATAGGTAGGGATAGAGTGGGAAGCCTTGTCGAGTGCCTGATTTTATTGGGATTTCGTCAAGTTTCCCACTATTAAATTTGATGTTGGCTATAGGTTTACTCTATATTGCTTTCACTGTGTTTAGTTATGGGCCTTAGATTCCTGATCTTTTCTAAACATTTAACATGAAGGGGCATTGAATGTTGTCTAGTGCTTTCTCAGCATCTAGTGAGATGATCATGTGTTTTTTTTTTGTTTTTGGTTTTTTTTTTTTTTTTGAGTTTGTTTATATGGTGGATTTCGTTGATGGATTTCGATATATTAAACTGTCCGCGCATCCCAGGGATGAAGCCTAGTTGATCTTTGTGAATGGTCGTTTTAACGTGTTCTTGGATTAAGTTTGCAAGAATTTTCTAGAGTATTTATGCGTCAATGTTCATGAAGGAGACTGGTCTGAAGTTCTCGTTCCGAGTAGGACTTTGTGTGCTTTACGAATAAGGATTACATGGCTTCAAAGAAGGAGTTCGGAAGTGTTTCAACTGAGTCTCTTTTGTGAAATACTTTGGAGAGTATTGGTATTAGTACATCAATAAATGTCTGATAAAATTCTGCACTGAACACATCTGGCCCTGGGCCTTATGTTGTGGGGAGGGTTTTAATGACTCCTTCTATTTCTTTAGGTGTTGTGTGATGGTTTAGGTGGTTTGCCTGGTCCTGGTGTAACTTCGGTATCTGGTATCTGTGTAGGAATTCATCCATGACCTCCAGATTTTCCACTTTGGTTGAGTATAGGCTTTTGTAGGAGGATCTGATGATTTGTTGAATTTCCTCAGTTTCAGTTGTTACGTGTCCACTTTTTTTATGATTCTCTTAATTTGGATACTCTCTCTTTGCTGTCCCTTTAGTATGTCTAAGGGTTTACAAGTCTTGTTAATTTTCTCAAAGAACCAACTCCTGGTTTTGTTGATTCTTTCAATGGTACTTTTTTTTTTCAATTTGGACTATTTCTGCTCTGAGTTTGATTATTTCATGCCATCTACTCCTCTTGGGTGTAGCTGCCTCTTTTTGTTCTAGTGCTTTCAACTGTGCTGTCAAGTTGCTAGTGTATGCTCTCTCCAGTTTCTCTGTGGAGGCACTAGGGCTATGAGTTTTCCTCTCAGTGCTGCTTTCATTGATTCCCATAGTCGTGAGTACTTTGTGCTTTCATTTTCATTAAGTTCTGGAAGATCCTTAATTTTTTTTTTTATTATTTCTTCTTTGACCATGCTATGGATGAGTAGAGCACTGTTCAGCTTCCATGTGTCTATGGGCTTACTGTTGTCTTTGTTGTTATTAAAGTCCAGTCTTAGTCCATGGTGATCTGATAGGATGTATGGGAGTAATTCCGTCTTCTTATATCTATTGAGGCTTGTTTTGTGACCGACTGTATGGTCAGTTTTTGAGAAGGTTACGTGAGTTGCTGAGAAGGTGTATTCTTTTGTATTAGGGAGAGATGTTCTGTAGATGTCTATTAATTCCAATTGGTTCATAACCTCTGCTAGTTTTACTATGTCCTTGTTCAGTTTCTGCTTCCATGATCTGCCCATTTATGAGAGTGAGGTGTTGAAGTGTCCCACTATTGTTGTGTGTGGTGCCATTTATGTTTTCAGCTTTAGTAGGATTTCTTTCATGAATGTGGGAGCTCTTGTATTTGGAACATATATGTGAAGCATTGAGAATTCATCCTGATAAATTTTCCCTGTAATGAGTAAAAAGTGGTTTTCTTTCTCTTTTTGATAACTTTTGGTTGAAAATCTACTTTATTCAATGTTTGTATGGCTACCCCAGCTTGTTTTTTGGGGCCGATTGCTTGGATGTTGATTTTCCCAGGCTTTTACTCTGAGATGAGTTTCCTGTATCCAGCAAAATTCTGGATTCTGTTTCTCTATCCGGTCTGATAGGAGTCTATGTCTCTTTATTGGGCAATTGAGTCCATGTATGTTAACAGATATTACAGAATAGTGGTTGCTGTTTCCTGCTATTTTTGCTTTAAGGGGTAGAATTATGTCTGTGTCTCTTTCTTCTTTTGGTTTTCTTGCTTAGTTCTTTTCTCACTTGTTCTAGGATGTAGATTCTCTCCTTGTATAGGGCTTTCCATTTATTCTTCTTTGTAGGGTTGGATTTGTGGTCAGATATTGTGTAAATTTAGATTTGTCCTGGAATATCTTGGTCTCTCCATCTATGATGATGGAGAGTTTGACGGGGTATAGTAGCCTGCGCTGACATTTGTGTTCTCACAGGGTCTGTAGGATGCCTGTCCAGGATCTTCTAGCTTTCATAGTCTCTGTTGAGAAGTCAGATGTAATTCTGATTGGTCTGCCTTTACATGTTACATGATATTTCTCCCTCACTGCTTTTAGTATTCCTTCTTTGTATTGAACACTTGGCATTTTGACTATTATGTGTCGGTAAGAATTTCATTTCTGGTCCAATCTATTTGGAGTTGTATAGGCTTCTTTTATGCTCATGGTCATCTCATACTTAAGGGTAGGGAAGCTTTCTTCTAGGATTTTGTTGAAGATATTTACTGTGCTTCTTAGATTACATTCTTCACCCTCTTCTATTCGTATTATTCTTAGGTTTGGTCTTCTCATTGTGTCCTGGATCTCCTGGATCTCCCAGATCTTGAGGACATTATGGGTTAGGAGCTTATAAGTTTTTGCATGTTCTCTGAATGTTTTGTCTATAATTTCAATGTTGTCTTCAGCCCCTGAGATTCTCTCTTCCATCCCTTGTAGTCTGTTGGGGATTCTGATTTCTTTTATAGGTTTTCTAACTCCAGAGTTGTCTCTTTTTGAGATCTCCTTATGGTTTCTATTTCCACTTTCAATTTCTTCGTCTCTTTGGTTTTGTTTTCTTGTAGTTCTTTAATTGATTTTCATGTTTCCTCTTTAAAATCTTCTATTTGTTTATGTGTGTCCTCCTGTGCTTGTTTAAGGGAGTTATTCACGAACTTCTGGAAGATCTCCATCATCATCTTGAGGTATGTTTTCAAGTCAGAGTATTTTTTTTTTCCGGGGTGTTTGGCAATCCACTGTTTGCTGTAGTGGGAGAGCTGGGTTCTGATAGGCCAGGTTGTTTTTGTTCCATTGCTTTTGTTATCCTCTTTCCATCTTGTTTCTGTGATTATACCTGGTATTGTTGTCAGTGACTGGCTCCTGTCTCTCCTGTGGATCTGGGGGGCCCATAGGCTCAGGAAGAAAAATTACTTCTTGGTGTTCAGCTTTTAGTGGGCAAGCAGTGAGTTCTGTTTGCAGTGATTCACCTCTGTCATTGTGGGATCAGGTGTGGGAGCTCTTGTGAGACTGTTCTGGGAGCTCAGCCCTGTACCCACAGGTCCTGAGTGCTACTGGCAGGGACCTAGCTTTTTCCCTAGACCAAAGAGCACACTTTTGCAGATGGCACAGTACTTTCTGCTCTCAGAGATCCTAGTGTGCTCTCCCTGGACCTATGAGCCAGGTTACCATCTGGTCCAGGTGGAAGAGGATCTGTAGAGTTGAAGATTAAGCACTGCCTTTCCACGGCAGACCTAGGTTCCCACTGACTAGGGCCTCTGCCAAACTGTGGGCCTGTGAGTTTAGTCAGGAGCCCAAGCTTTCAAGGCAGATTCCCAGTCCCTCTACCAGAGTCTGGCCCTACTGTGGGTAGCACATTTTCCCCAGTGCTCCAACTACCCCTCTCTGTGCTTTGGTTACTCACAGCACAATCTCACCTGACCTGTGCTTCCGGATCTCTGCTGTTGCAGGTGGCAAACCCCCTGAGCATTGGATCAAACATATGGGCTTTACGGGCGGATCCCCCAAAGCTATTTTAAAATGATGCAGTGCAAAGCCTAAGGTAAGGTATTTGAGTAACACACAAATATGCTTTTATTTATTGTGGCTAAAGGGGATCAAACATACATGGTCTACAGCGCTACACCCTGAGCCAGGATCTCACAGAAACAAACACAGGCAAGTTTTTCTGAGAATGAAAATAGGAGGGAACATGCTATTGTTAATCTTAGCCCTGAAAGGGCTGCTGGGTCAGCAGAAACTTGATTTCCATCCTACCTAGAGAAACACAGCAGTTTCTAGAAGAGGTATACAACATAGGAAGACCTTTCTATTTTTTTAACACACATTTTTATTTTATTATGGCAAAGTTGAAAGTACCACCTTCTTTACAACAGCGACCAGTAAAATGTATCTCCAATACAATTCAGTACAAAACAATCTGTTTCAGAATTTAAGGGTAAAAGAAAAGAATCCCTTTACATGAGTCCTTAGATCCTATTTTAAAACAGGAAAAAAGTAAAAGAAAAGAAGAACAAATCAACCACTGTCTGCACAGTCCGGGTTCAAGCCTCCCTCCTCTGGACCTCAGACAGGAGGCTCCTGGGTCCTGTTGCTCCTGCGGATTTGCTCGGTTGTTTAGCTGGTGTCCATCATTTCATTATAAGCATCAAGCTGGGCATCCAACTCCTCTGCAGAAAGCTGCTGCTTTGAGTCTCTGCCTGTGCCTCTACCTCTTCCCCTGGTGCCTCCACATGTCCCTCTCCTGGTGCCTCCACCACCAAAGCCCCCGGAGCCACCATTTCTTGTCATGCCACCTCTGTTTATGCTTTGTGCGGGTCTTCGCCTTGTATCGATCTGTGATGTGACGAGCTGGATGTTCATAGGGCGGCCATCCAAAGGGACACCATTGTACTGCTTCATAGCCTTCAGGGCATCGGCTTTCCATTCAAAGTACACAAGTGCTGTCCCTACACTTCGTCCAGAGCGATCATAGCACACAGCGGCTTTGTTCAAGGTTCCAAATTCGGCAAAGAGTTTCTGTATATCAGCGTCTGACACTCCGAAGTCCAGGCTTGACACCAGCAGCTTCCCACAGGTCTCCACACCGGCTCCACCCCGGAAGCCGCGGTCCAATAGGTCATGCTGCCTCCACTTGTCCTGAAGGCATTTAGGTCTGCTGTATGCTGCTGGCCGGTTCCTGCCACCTCTGCCACCCTCGAAGCCTCGGAAGATGGCGGGCCGGTTCCACCTAGGCCTGCTGCCTCCTTTCACCTGCACAGGTGCCTGCACTGCACTACCTTGGTCGCCCTTGGACCCAGTCCTGCCCCGACCCCGGTCAACACCGCGGCCTCCTGGCTGGCTCCGGTTCAGCTGAATGATGTCCTCCAAAGACATGTCCATTTTCTCTTCCATGGTGGGCACAGATTCGGGCCTCGTATCCATAGAACGACCTTTTAACAAAATCAAGCATAATAATGATATCAACAGGCTAGCATTGATGTGAAGCTAAAATCTCACTTGGAATTACATCTAAGGTCTTCTATCGGTTCCTCTAAGGAGGCAGAAATGACCATTTTGGTCCTATTCTGGAGTCTAAATTTGTCTATGTCAAACTACCTGACCCAAGGAAATCCAATTACTTACCAGTTCTGAGCACTGCAGATAGGTCTCTGAGTCCCAAGCAAACCAGGCAGCCGTCAAGGCTCCACGTCTGAGTGTGATCTCTGGCTCCAATGAAGGTTTTATATACCTCTCTGCTCGCCCCGCCCTATTGTAGCCACACCCTAAACCTCAACCTGGAAATGGATTGGTTGGTTACATTCCACATTACTTTAATCTCTATGTAACATTCATCCTCTTCAGTCATTGAATCAGAGCTCTCTGTGAAAATATCTCCACACCACACCATCTCTCAAGTATTTCCCTTGTTAATTAAAAAAAAAAAATCACTGAAACTGAGGATTATTTTTCTTCCGTTGCTTAATTGTCACGTGCTTTTGAGTGTGGTACAGGAAGTGGTCTTGCTGTGAAGCAAGGGTTGTTTCAGAAATCTAAGTTCTAGCAATCCTTTTGCAAGATCCTACCCACCTAAGTTTAGATCCGGGCATGGTCATACACACTTTAATCCCAGGAGATAAAGTTAAGCAGATTTCTGAGTTAAAGATCAGCCTGAGACAGGATACCTCTGGGTGAAGAGAAGCTTAAATCCAGGATGGTGGTACACACCTTTAATCCTTAGAGATAAGTCTGCAGGTTTCTGAGTTCAAGGTCAATCGACAGAGCAAGATCCAGTACAGCTGAGCTTAATCAATGAAGGACCTAGAAAAGAGGAAGCAAGGGACAATGTAACAGAACTAGAGGGCCATTTTCCAGCTTCTGCAAGCAGAAGGACTTGACAACTTTGGCTATGTGTTTCTGGCTTTATAGTTAAGAGTAGAAGAGCCCTTTAGATAATTGAAGCCTGCCATCTGGAACTGATTGATTAGAGGGGATGAAGAACCGACTGTGGTCGAATCTTCTGGGAATTGTTTTCTGAGACCACAAATATGTTGTGTTTCAGAGATAGCCAGGGTATCTGTACCTCATACTGCAACTGTACTTGGTGATATTTAAGAGTCACCCATGGGCCACTGGTTTTGATGGTGTCACAAAAGACAGCTGAGGCTTGGCTTTGTGAGAGACCATGGAATCCCATTGATGAAAGTACAATGTTGCGAGGATCCAGCCCCAGCATGGGGGCTCTTTTTTCTTCTTGAGACCAGAGAGGAGGAAGAGCTTGGTTGGTGGTTAAAATTTAGATGAGATATTGAGGGTTGCTGTATAATAAATTTTACTATCTAAGTCTAAGTTACTATGCTATTGTGTCTGTCCTGCCTTCTGTGGTCTCTTAAGCCAGAGAGTGCAGTCTCTGTCACTTAGCACCTCTTCCTAAAACAGCAAGAAATTAAGTAAATAGACTTTGTACTAACTCAGCTGAAACTGCTGACCTCTAACTTTTAGTCGGCTAGAAGGTAGTCACAGGAAGAAAAAGGGACACTTAGAAAAGTGATTATAATGTTAATTGCTAAGTAGTAAAAGTGTCCTATGAAAATCCTCCAAAGGGAATGTGTGGGGGTAGTGGGGGGATAGAATGAATAACTTCTCCTTGTCCTCCATACCCATACATCTTTCAGAATACATGATCACATGTTACAAAGCTTATCACAAGTTCACACCAAAAGTCAAATCATAAATTGAAATAGAAGTCTACAACAGAGAATTTTACAAGCATATCCATTAGGAGCGATTATCTGGCTAAACTTGCATCACGTGTCTCAGCTCCACGGGTTCACTGAAGGCTTAATACTAGAACTAAGTTTTCACTGAAGCTTTGTATAGATAGATAAACAGTCAATATTTTATACTCTGCACTAGCACCTATAATAAATTGTAGGTTCCCTTTTTATGACCTTTGGTTAATAATAATACATCCTCTTGGAATGTGCTCTGAGTAGGAGAAAGTCTGGTGACAATCTAAGAGTAATTAACAGCTGTCACTTAGGAGACTGGCAAAGTTCTCATTACAGTTTTGGCTCTCAGTTCTGACCTAATGGCAGTCTCACTATAAAAGAGCTTAATAATCAGTTATAAGTTCAGGAATCTTATGGCTCATCCTTATGACTTAAGTCATTTCTAAGTCTATTTATCATCACTACAAGAAAGTACATCTTCAGAGATCGGCAGAAATCTGCTCTAAAGGAGTGTGCTAGAACTTAATGATTGTTATATATGTTTAAAATAATGGGAAAGGCATATTAATAGCAGGGATCTTTCCTAAAATGAATTCCTAACATTCTTGTTCAAAGAGGACGAACCAGTTGCAGACTATATAATAACCTGAGGCTGGCCATCTCAGGATGATCACCTGCTAGTTATTAGCTTGTTCTGTTATGGCTCCCGACAAGTTGTAGTTGAAAATCCAGGAATGAAGGGGACATGCAAAAGATTTGAGGCTTGGCACCTTGAAGGGAACCCGTGAGAGGCTATTGGTGAGGCTACTTGCATTAAAAGACCTCAGGGTATTGGAGATACCTGTACCATCGATGATCACCAAAACCAACAAAAACAGTATAGTGCATCATCCTGAGCTTAAAGTGACACAGAGGGCAGAGCTTGAGAAATGATGCCAGCCCTTTGAAGCAATCCAGAAGATCATGTGTGGTTCCCAGATATTGAAACCAGAAGCTGCATCATTGAAGCTGCCTTGGACACTGAAAGATGTTGAAGACCTGTCTCAGGATAGCTGCCAAGGAAAGCTGTGAACGAGAAGTGGAACCAGCTCAGGAGAAAGAAATTTGTTGCAGTCAACAAAGATGAAAAAGGAGTTGGAGATCTGAAGACTGCTTTGATATCAGACATGGAGATGGCAGGGTTTGGAGTTTCCCCAGCTGCTTTCCTGTCTTGCTCTGAATTCAAGTTAAATGATTGGATGGATCTTAGAAGAGACTTTGAACTTTGCATTTCTAACATTGTTGAGACTGCTGCAGACTATGGGGACTTTGAAAGATGAGCTAAATGTACTTTTTCATTCTGCTATGTTTAGGTGTGGCCCCCCATAGGCTCATGTGTTTATACAAGCCTATGTGGGCCAGGGAGTGTAATGTGGTGTTTGGCATATGCTTGGCCCAGAGGGTGGAACTATTACAAACTGTGGCCTTGCTGGAGCAAGTGTGTCACAGTGGGGGTAGGTTAGCAGACCCTGCTCCAAGCTGCCTGAGGTTATCCAGTCTGTACTTGGCTTCCTTTGGATGAAAATGTAGAACTCTCATTTCCTCCTGCACAATGCCTGCCTGTTGCTGCCATGCTCCTGCCTTGATGATAATGGACTGAACCTCTGAACTTTCAAGAAGGCCACAATTAAATATTGTTATTGATGAGACTTGCCTTGGTCATGGTGTCTGTTCATAGCAGTAAACCCTAACAAAGACATCATCTAATCCTAAGAATCTCTACAATCCCAGTGATCCTATCTTTCTGAAATGCCCTCCAACATTCTAAAACCCAAGTTTTGCATGTCCCTTCATAACATACTTTCTAAACTGTTTTGAGAACATCTTAATTCAGTGCTAGCTTGCCTCACACTTTCTATTGAAGCAAAAGATGACATTGGATTTCTCAGCCTTTACACAGACTTACACGTTCCAGGAATACAGGTGGGCCTACATCTGTCTCAATTATGCAGTGATATGTAAATTTTGGTTTTGTGGATGCCAAGCAAGGAGTTCACTGCATGAGTTACAGGGTTTTTCCAGGGAAATGTCAGTGATCACCCCCCCCCCCAAACACACACACATACACAAACCCACGTGTTGTGGATCAATATTGAATTCCCACTATGTAGAATGATGAAAGTGGGTTCCTACAGTTTTCAACCTTTTCCCAGCCCCAAAATAGACCCTATCCAAAACCAAAGCTGTTTTTTATACAACTTCATTTTAAAAGAAGAGATCCATGTACAGATTTTTTAAAGCATTTTGTCATAAAACTATATGAATATATTTTTGTCAGCACTTAATTCTTTTAGAGGTTTCATAGTATGCATTGAAATCTTACTAGTTACCATAAAGATAAAGTATATGTAGAACAACACATACCTTGTAAACAGTCAGAGTTTTCTTGCTGACTTAGTCAGGGTTTCTATCCCTGCACAAATATCATGACCAAGGAGCAAGTTGCGGAGGAAGAGGTTTATTCAGCTTATGCTTCCATATTGCTGTTCATCATTAGAGGAAGTCAGAACAGGAACTGAAGCAGGTCAGGAAGCAGGAGCTGATGCAGCGTCCATGGAGAGATGTTACTTACTAGCTTGCTTCCTCTGGCTTGCTCAACTTGCACAGCTTGCTTTCTTAGATAACCAGGTCTACCAGCCCAGGGATGGCACCACACACAATGGCTCGGCCCTCGCCCCTTGATCACTAGTTGAGAAAAATGCCTTACAGCTGATCTCATGGAGGCATATCCTCAACTGAGGCTCCTTTCTCTGTGATAACTCCAGCATGTGTCAAGTTGACGAAAATCTAGCTAGTACAATTAGTGTGTATAGATTAAACATGATAATTTTTGAATACCAAAACTTGAAAGAAGACTATATTCTTAGCTCTTGAATTATTAATGATTTGAGGTCCAGGTATACCATACTCTGAGAGGGTACTTTACACTTATTTTTTCTCCTAAGAATGACTGACTCCCTTTTTGGGCTTTAGATTTTCTTCTTGTTTTTGTTGTTGTTGTTGTTATTTGGAGCTTCATATGGCCTGTGAGTAGTTTCTGGGGTATTCAGAGCTTTCTGTGGCTAGTATCCAATTATCAGTGACTGCATATTATGTCTGTTCTATTGTAGCTGGGTTACCTCACTCAGGATGATATTCTTCAGATGCATTCATTTTCCTAGGAATTTCATAAAATCATTGTTTCTAATAGCTGAATACTAGTCCACTCTGTAAATATACCACAATTTTTGTATCCATTCATCTACTGAAGGACATGTGGGTTCTTTCCAGCTTCTGGCTATTATAAATAGGGCTGGTATGAACATGGTGGTACATGTGTCCTTATTTTATGTTGGAGCATCTCTTGGGTATATGTCCAGAAGTAGAATTACTTGGTCTTCAGTTAGGACTATGTCCAATTTTCTGAGGAACCGCTAGACCGATTTCCAGAGTGGTTGTACCAGCTGACAACCCCAACAACACTGGAGGAGTATTCATTCCTCTTTCTCTGCTTCCTCGCCAGAAACTGCTGTCATCTGAGTTTTTGATCTTAGCCATTCTGACTGGTTTGGGGTGGAATCTCAGGATTGTTTGATTTGCATTTCCCTGATGACTAGGGATGTTGAGCACTTCCATAGATGCTTCTCGGTCATTTGATATTCCTCAATTGAGAATTTTTTGACCAGCTCTGTACCCCATTGTCTCACAGGGTTGTTTGATCATCTGGCATCTAACTTCTTCAGTTCTTTGTATCAATTGGATATCAGACCTCTTTCAGATGTGGGGTTGGTAAAGATATTTTCCCAATCTGTTGGCTGCCGTTTTGTTTTCTTGACAGTGTCCTTAGCCTTACAGCAACTTTGCAATCTCATTAAGTCCCATTTCTTGATTTTTGGCCTTAGAGCAAAAGCCATTGGTGTTCTGTTCAGGAAAATTTCCCCTGTACCTATGTGTTCTAAGGTTTTCCCTTTCTCTTCTAATAGTTTCAGTGTGCCTGGTTTAATATGCAGATCTTTGATCCACTTGCACTTGAGCTTTGTACAAGGAAGGAGATAAGAAAGGGTCTAGTTTCATTCTCTTGCATGCTGAGGGCCACTTGAGCCAACACCAATTGTTGAAGAGGCTGTCCTTTTTCCAGTGAATGTTCCCAGCTGCTTTGTCCAAAATCAAGTAACCATATGTTTGAGGGTTCGTTTCTGGATGTTCTATTCTCTTCTGTTGATCAACCTGCCTATCTCTGTACCAGTACCATGTGGGTTTTAACTCAACTGCCTTACAGTATAGCTTGAGGTCAGGGATGGTGATTCCCTCAGATGTTTTCTTGTTGTTTAGTATGGATTTTGATATTCTAGGTTTTTTGTTATTTCAGAAGAATTTGCAAGTTGCTCTTTCCAACTCTATGAAGAATTGAGTTGGAATTTTGATGGGCATTGCATTGAATCAGTATATTACTTTTGGTCCAGTGGCCATTTTTAAAATGTTGATCCTACCAACCCATGAGCATGGGATTTTTCCATCTTCTGAGATCTCCTTCAATTCCATTCTTCAGATATTTGAAGTTCTTCTCATACAGGTCCTTCACTTGCTTAGTTGGAGTCACACCAAGGTATTTCCTATTGTATGTGACCATGGTGAAGGGTATCTTTTCCCTAATTTCTCTCTCAGTGTGTTTATCCTTTGAGTAGAGGAAAGCTCCTGATATGTTTGAGTTAATTTTATATCCAGCCAATTTGCTGAAGTTGATTATCAGCTTTAAAGTTCTCTGGTGGAATTTTGGAGGTCAATTAAATATACTATCATGTCATTTGCAAATAGTGATACTTTTACTCCTTCCTTTCAGATTTGTATCCTTTTGATTTCCTTTTGCTGTCTAATTGCTGTGGACAGGACTCCCAGGACTATGTTGAATAGGTAGGGATAGAGTGGGAAGCCTTGTCGAGTGCCTGATTTTATTGGGATTTCGTCAAGTTTCCCACTATTAAATTTGATGTTGGCTATAGGTTTACTCTATATTGCTTTCACTGTGTTTAGTTATGGGCCTTAGATTCCTGATCTTTTCTAAACATTTAACATGAAGGGGCATTGAATGCTGTCTAGTGCTTTCTCAGCATCTAGTGAGATGATCATGTGTGTGTGTGTGTGTGTGTGTGTGTGTGTTTTTTTTTTTTTTTTTTTTTTTGAGTTTGTTTATATGGTGGATTTCGTTGATGGATTTCCATATATTAAACTGTCCCCGCATCCCAGGGATGAAGCCTAGTTGATCTTTGTGAATGGTCGTTTAACGTGTTCTTGAATTCGGTTTGCAAGAATTTTCTTGAGTATTTATGCATCAATGTTCATGAAGGGGACTGGTCTGAAGTTCTCGTTCCGAGTAAGACTTTGTGTGCTTTACGAATAAGGATTACATGGCTTCAAAGAAGGAGTTGGGAAGTGTTTCAACTGAATCTCTTTTGTGGAATACTTTGGAGAGTATTGGTATTAGTTCATCAATAAATGTCTGATAAAATTCTGCACTGAACACATCTGGCCCTGGGCCTTATGTGGTGGGGAGGCTTTTGATGACTCCTTCTATTTCTTTAGGTGTTGTGGGATTGTTTAGGTGGTTTGCCTGGTCCTGGTGTAACTTCGGTATCTGGTATCTGTGTAGGAATTCATCCATGACCTCCAGATTTTCCACTTTGGTTGAGTATAGGCTTTTGTAGGAGAATCTGATGATTTGTTGAATTTCCTCAGTTTCAGTTGTTATGTGTCCACTTTTTTTATGATTCTCTTAATTTGGATACTCTCTCTTTGCTGTCTCTTTAGTATGTCTAAGGGTTTACAAGTCTTGTAAATTTTCTCAAAGAACCAACTCCTGGTTTTGTTGATTCTTTCAATGGTACTTTTTTTTCTATTTGGACTATTTCTACTCTGAGTTTGATTATTTCATGCCATCTACTCCTCTTGGGTGTAGCTGCCTCTTTTTGTTCTAGTGCTTTCAACTGTGCTGTCAAGTTGCTAGTGTATGCTCTCTCCAGTTTCTCTCTGAAGGCACTAGGGCTATGAGTTTTCCTCTCAGTGCTGCTTTCATTGATTCCCATAGTCGTGAGTACTTTGTGCTTTCATTTTCATTAAGCTCTGGAAGATCCTTAATTTTTTTTTATTATTTCTTCTTTGACCATGCTATGGATGAGTAGAGCACTGTTCAGCTTCCATGTGTCTATGGGCTTTCTGTTGTCTTTGTTGTTATTAAAGTCCAGTCTTAGTCCATGGTGATTTGATAGGATGTATGGGAGTAATTTCATCTTTTTATATCTATTGAGGCTTGTTTTGTGACCGACTGTATGGTCAGTTTTGAGAAGGTTCCGTGAGGTGCTGGGAAGGTGTATTCTTTTGCTTTAGGGAGAAATGTTCTGTAGATGTCTATTCATTCCAATTGGTTCATAACCTCTGCTAGTTTTACTATGTCCTTGTTCACTTTCTGCCTCCATGATCTGCCCATTGATGAGAGTGAGGTGTTGAAGTGTCCCACTATTGTTGTGTGTGGTGCCATTTATGTTTTGAGCTTTAGTAGGGTTTCTTTCAGAATATGGGTGCTCTTGTATTTGGAACGTATATGTGAAGCACTGAGAATTCATCCTGATAAATTTTCCCTGTAATGAGTAAAAAGTGGTTTTCCTTCTCTTTTTGATAACTTTTGGTTGAAAATCTACTTTATTCAATGTTTGAATGGCTACCCCAGCTTGATTTTTGGGGCCGTTTGCTTGGATGTTGATTTTCCCAGGCTTTTACTCTGAGATGAGTTTCCTGTATCTAGCAAAAGTCTGGATTCTGTTTCTCTATCCAGTCTGACAGGAGTCTATGTCTCTTTATTGGGGAATTGAGTCCATGTATGTTAACAGATATTACAGAATAGTGGTTGCTGTTTCCTCCTATTTTTGCTTTAAGGGGGAGAATTATGTCTGTGTCTCTTTCTTCTTTTGGTTTTCTTGCTTAGTTCTTTTCTCACTAGTTCTAGGATGTGTTTCTCTCCTTGTGCTGGGTTTTCCATCTATTCTTCTTTGTAGGGTTGGATTTGTGGTCAGATATGGTGTAAATTTAGATTTTTCCTGGAATATCTTGGTCTCTCCATCTATGATGATGGAGAGTTTGACGGGGTATAGTAGCCTGCGCTGACATTTGTGTTCTCACAGGGTCTGTAGGATGCCTGTCCAGGATCTTCTAGCTTTCATAGTCTCTGTTGAGAAGTCAGATGTAATTCTGATTGGTCTGCCTTTACATGTTACATGATATTTCTCCCTCACTGCTTTTAGTATTCCTTCTTTGTATTGAACACTTGGCATTTTGACTATTATGTGTCGGTAAGAATTTCATTTCTGGTCCAATCTATTTGAAGTTCTGTAGGCTTCTTTTATGCTCATGGTCATCTCATACTTAAGGGTAGGGAAGCTTTCTTCTAGGATTTTGTTGAAGATATTTACTGTGCCTCTTAGTTTATATTCTTCACCCTCTTCTATTTGTATTATTCTTAGGTTTGGTCTTCTCATTGTGTCCTGGATCTCCTGGATCTCCCAGATTTTGAGGACATTATGGGTTAGGAGCTTATAAGTTTTTGCATGTTCTCTGAATGTTTTGTCTATAATTTCAATGTTGTCTTCAGCCCCTGAGATTCTCTCTTCCATCCCTTGTAGTCTGTTGGGGATTCTGATTTCTTTTATAGGTTTTCTATCTCCAGAGTTGTCTCTTTTTGAGATCTCCTTATGGTTTCTATTTCCACTTTCAATACCTTCATCTCTTTGGTTGTGTTTTCTTGTAGTTCTTTGATTGATTTTCATGTTTCCTCTTTCAAATCTTCTATTTGTTTATGTGTGTCCTTTTGTGCTTGTTTAAGGGAGTTATTCATGAACTTCTGGAAGATCTCAATCATCATCTTGAGGTATGTTTTCTAGTCAGAGTATTTTTTTTTTTTTTCCGGGGTGTTTGGCAATCTACTGTTTGCTGTAGTGGGAGAGCTGGGTTCTGATAGGCCAGGTTGTCTTTGTTCCATTGCTTTTGTTATCCTCTTGCCATCTTGTTTCTGTGATTATACCTGGTCTTGTTGTCAGTGACTGGCTCCTGTCTCTCCTGTGGATCTGGCGGGACCATAGGCTCAGGAAGAAAAATTACTTCTGGGTGTTCAGCCTTTAGTGGGCAAGCAGTGAGTTCTGTTTGCAGTGATTCAGCTCTGTCATTGTGGGATCAGGTTGGGAGCTCTTGTGAGACTCCTCTGGGAGCTCAGCCCTGTACCCACAGGTCCTGAGTACTACTGGCAGGGACCTGGCTTTTTCCCTAGGCCAAAGAGCACACTTTTGCAGATAGCACAGTACTTTCTGCTCTCTGAGAGCTCCCAGTGTGCTCTCCCTGGACCTATGAGCCAGGTTACCATGTGGTCCAGGTGGAAGAGGATCTGTAGAGTTGAACATTAAGCACTGCCTTTCCAGGGCAGACCTGGGTAGCGACTCAATAGGTCCTGTGCCTAACTGTGGGCCTGTGAGTTTAGTCAGCGAGCCCAAGCTTTCAAGGAAGATTCCCAGTCCCTCTGCCAGTATCTGGCCCTACTGTGGCAGGCACCTTTTCCCGAGTGCTCCAACTACCCCTCTCTGTGCTTTGGTTACTCACAGCACAATCTCACCTGACCTGTGCTCTTGGATCTCTGCTGTTCCAGATGGCAAAGCCCCTGAGCATTGGACCAAGCACATGGGCTTTCCGGGCGGATCCCCCAAAGCTATTTTAAAATGATGCAGTGCAAAGCCTAAGGTAAGGTATTTGAGTAACACACAAATATGCTTTTATTTATTGTAGCTAAAGAGGATCAAACATACATGGTCTACAGCTCTACAGCCTGAGCCAGGATCTCACAGAAACAAACAAAGGCAAGTTTTTCTGAGAATGAAAATAGGAGGGAACATGCTATTGTTAATCTTAGCCCTGAAGAGGCTGCTGCGTCAGCGGAATCTTGATTTCCAGCCTACCTAGAGAAACGCAGCCGTTTCTAGAAGAGATATTCAACATAGGAAGACCTTTCTATTTTTTTAACACACATTTTTATTTTATTATGGCAATGTTGAAAGTACCACCTTCTTTACAACAGCGACCAGTAAAATGTATCTCTAATACAATTCACTACAAAACAATCTGTTTCAGAATTAAAGGGAAAAAGAAAAGAAACCCTTTACATGAGTCCTTAGGTCCCATTTCAAAACAGGAAAACAGGAAAAAAAAAAGAAAAACAAATCCACCATTGTCCGCACAGTCCGGGTTCAAGCCTCCCTCATCTACACGTCAGAAACGAGGCTCCTGGGTCCTGTTGCTCGTGCGGATTTGCTTGGTTGTTTAGCTGGTGTCCATCATTTCATTATAAGCATCAAGCTGGGCATCCAACTCCTCTGCAGAAAGCTGCTGCTTTGAGTCTCTGCCTGTGCCTCTACCTCTTCCCCTGGTGCCTCCACGAGTCCCTCTCCTGGTGCCACCAACACCAAAACCCCCGGAGCCACCATTTCTTGTCATGCCACCTCTGTTTATGCTTTGTGCGGGTCTTCGCCTTGTATCGATCTGTGATGTGACGAGCTGGATGTTCATAGGGCGGCCATCCAAAGGGACACCATTGTACTGCTTCATAGCCTTCAGGGCATCGGCTTTCCATTCAAAGTACACAAGTGCTGTCCCTACACTTCGTCCAGAGCGATCATAGCACACAGCGGCTTTGTTCAAGGTTCCAAATTCGGCAAAGAGTTTCTGTATATCAGCGTCTGACACTCCGAAGTCCAGGTTTGACACCAGCAGCTTCCCACAGGTCTCCACACCGGCTCCACCCCGGAAGCCGCGGTCCAATAGGTCATGCTGCCTCCACTTGTCCTGAAGGCGTTTAGGTCTGCTGTATGCTGCTGGCCGGTTCCTGCCACCTCTGCCACCTGCGAAGCCTCGGAAGATGGCGGGCCGGTTCCACCTAGGCCTGCTGCCTCCTTTCACCTGCACAGGTGCCTGCTCTGCGCTGCCTTGGTCGCCCTTGGACCCGAACCTGCCGCGACCCCGGCCCCCACCGCGGCCTCCTGGCTGGCTCCTGTTCAGCTGAATGATGTCTTCCAAAGACATATCCATTTTGTCTTCCATGGTGGGCACAGATTCGGGCCTCGGATCCATAGAACGACCTTTTAACAAAATCAAGCATAATAATGATATCAACAGGCTAACATTGATGTGAAGCTAAAATCTCACTTGGAATTACATCTAAGGTCTTCAATGGGTTCCTCTAAGGAGGCAGAAATGACCATTTTGGTCCTATTCTGGAGTCTGAATTTGTCTATGTCAAACTACCTGACCCAAGGAAATCCAATAACTTACCAGTTCTGAGCACTGCAGATAGGTCTCTGAGTCCCAACCAAACTAGGCAGCTGTCAAGGCTCCACGTCTGAGTGTGATCTCTGGCTCCTTGAAGGTTTTATATACATCTCTGCTCGCCCCGCCCTGTTGTAGCCACACCCTAAACCTCAACTTGGAAGTGGATTAGTTGGTTACATTCCACATTACTTTAATCTCTATGTAACATTCATCCACTTCATTCATTGAATCAGAGTTCACTGTGAGAATATCTCCACACCACACCATCTCTCAAGTATTTCTCTTGTTAATTAAAAAAAAATCACTGAAACTGAGGATTATTTTTCTTCCCTTGCTTAATTGTTATGTGCTTTTGAGTGTGGTACAGGACGTGTTCTTGCTGTGAAGCAAGGGTTGTTTCAGAACTCTAAGTTCTAGAATCCTCTTGCAAGAACCTACCCACCTAAGTTTAGATCCAGGCATGGTGATACACACTTTAATCCCAGGAGATAAAGTCAAGCAGATTTCTGAGTTAAAGGCCAGCCTGATACAGGGAAAGGTCTAGGTGAGGAGGAGCTTAAATCCAGGATGGTGGTACACACCTTTAATCCTTAGAGATAAGCCTGCAGGTTTCTGAGTTCAAGGTCAATCGACAGAGCAAGATGCACTACAGCTGAGCTTAATCAATGAAGGACCTGGAAAAGAGGAAGCAAGGGACAATGTAACAAAACAAGAGGGCCATTTTCCAGCTTTTGCAATAGAAGGACTTGACAACTTTGGCTATGTGTTTCTGGCTTTATAGTTAAGAGTAGAAGAGCCCTTTAGATAATTGAAGCCTGCCATCTGGAACTGATCGATTAGAGGGGATGAAGAACAGACTGTGGTCGAATCTTCTGGGAAGTGTTTTCTGACAGCACAAATAAGTTTGGTTTCAAGATAGCCAGGGTTGTACTTCATACTGCAAATGTACTTGGTAATATTTAAGAGTCACCCATGTGCCACTGGTTTTGATGGTGTCAGGAAAGACAACTGAGGCTTGGCTCTGTGAGAGACCATGGAATCCCACTGATGAAAGTACATTGTTGCTAGGATCCAGCCCCAACATGGGGGCTCTTTTTCTTCTTGAGACCAGAGAGGAGGAAGAGCTTGGGTGGTGGTTAAAATTTGGATGAGGTATTGAGGGTTGCTGTAAAATAAATTTTACTATCTAAGTCTAAGTTACTATGCTTTTGTGCCTGACCTACCTTCTGTGGTCTCTTGAGGCCAGAGAGTGCAGTCTCTGTCACTTAGCACCTCTTCTTAAAACAGCAAGGGATTAAGTAAATAGACTTTGTACTAGCTCAGCTGAAACTGCTGACCTCTAACTTTTAGTCTGCTAGAAGGTAGTCACAGGAAAAAAAGGGACACTTAGAAAAGTGATTATAATGTTAATTGCTAAGTAGTAAAAGTGTCCTATGAAAATCCTCCAAAGGGAAAGGGTGGGGGTGGTGGGGGGATAGAATGAATAACTTCTCCTTGTCCTCCATACCCATACATCTTTCAGAATACATGATCACATGTTACAAAGCTTATCACAAGTTCACACCAAAAGTCAAATCATAAATTGAAATAGAAGTCTACAACAGAGAATTTTACAAGCATATCCATTAGGAGCGATTATCTGGCTAAACTTGCATCACGTGTCTCAGCTCCACACGTTCACTGAAGGCTTAAAACTAGAACTAAGTTATCACTGAAGCTTTGTATAGATAGATAAACAGTCAATATTTTATACTCTGCACTAGCACCTATAATAAATTGTAGGTTCCCTTTTTATGACCTTTGGTTAATAATAATACATTCTCTTGGAATGTGCTCTGAGTAGGAGAAAGTCTGGTGACAATCTAAGAGTAATTAACAGGTGTCACTTAGGAGACTGGCAAAGTTCTCATTGCAGTTTTGGCTCTCAGATCTGACCTAATGGCAGTCTCACTATAAAAGAGCTTAATAATCAGTTATAAGTTTAGGAATCTTATGGCTCATCCTTATGACTTAAGTCATTTTAAGTCTATTTATCATCACTACAAGAAAGTACATCTTCAGAGATCTGCAGAGATCTGCTCTAAAGGGGTGTGCTAGAACTTAATGATTGTTATGTATGTTTAATAATAATGGGGAAAGCAGATTAATACCCGGGATCTTTCCTAAATTGAATTTCTTACACATTTCCTCAAAGAGGGTGAGCCAGTACCAGACTATATAATAACCTAAGGCTGGCCATCTCAGGATGATCACCTGCTAGTTATTAGCTTGTCCTGTATGGCTAAGGACAAGTTATAGTGGAAAATCCAGGAAGGAATAAGACATGCAAAAGATTTGAATCTTGGCACCTTGAAGGGAACCCGGGAGAGGCTATTGGTGAGGCTACTTGCAGTGGAAGACCCCAGGGTATTGGAGATGCCAGTACTATCTGTGAATGATCACCAAAACAAAAACAAAAAAAAAAAAAAAAAAAAAAAAAAAAAAAAAAAAAAAAATTGTGGATCAACCTGACCTTAAAGTGCTACAGAGGGCAGAGCTTGAGAAATGATGCCAGCCCTTTGAAAAATCCAGAAGATCATGTGTGGTTCCCCCATATTGAAACCAGAAGCTGCATCATTGAAGCTGCCTTGGAGACTGAAAGATGTTGAAGACCTGTCTCAGGATAGCAGCCAAGGAAAGCTGTGAAGGAGAAGTGGAACCAGCTCAGGAGAAAGAAATTTGTTGCAGTCAACAAAGATGAAAAAGGAGTTGGAGATCTGAAGACTGCTTTGATATCAGACATGGAGATGGCAGGGTTTGGAGTTTCCCCAGCTGCTTTCCTGTCTTGCTCTGAATTCAAGTTAAATGATTGGATGGATCTTAGAAGAGACTGAACTTTGCACTTCTAACATTGTTGAGACTGCTGCAGATTATGGGGACTTTGGAAGATGAGCTAAATGTACTTTTTCATTCTGCTATGTTTAGGTGTGGCACCCCATAGGCTCATGTGTTTGAACAAGCCTATGTGGGCCAGGGAGTGGAATGTGGTGGTTGGCATATGCTTGGCCCAGAGGGTGGAATTATTACAAACTGGGGCCTTGCTGGAGCAAGTGTGTCACAGTGGGGGTGGGCTAGCAGAACCTCCTCCAAGCTGCCTGAGGTTATCCAGTCTGTACCTGGCTTCCTTTGGATGAAAATATAGACCTCTCCTCTCCTCCTGCACAATGCCTGCCTGTTTCTGCCATGCTCCTACTTGGATAATAATGGATTGAAACTCTGAACATTCAAGCTGGCCACAATTAAACATTGTTATTGATGAGACTTGCCTTGGTCATGGTGTCTGTTCAGAACAGTAAATCCTAACAAAGACATGATCTACTCCTACAGCTTTGCTCTATGCCCAGTAACCACTGAGAATCTCTACATGCCCAGTGATCCTATTTTTCTGAAATGCCCTCGAACATTCTAAAACCCAGGGTTTCCATGTCCCTCCATAACATACTTTTTAAATTGTTTGATAACATCTTAATTCAGTGCTAGCTTGCCTCACACCTTCTATTAAAGCAAAAAATGACATTGGATTTCTGAGCCTTCACACAGACTTACATTTCTAGGAATACATGCATGCCTCCCTCTGTCTCAATTATGCAATGATATGTAAATTTTGGTTTTGTGAATACCAAGCAAAAAGTTCACAGCAAGTGTTACAGGGTTTATCCAGGGAAATGTCAGTGAACACCCCCTAAACACTCACACATACAAAAACCCACGATTTGTGGATCAATATTGAATTCCCACTATGTAGAATGATGAAAGTGGGTTCCTACAGTTTTCAAACTTTTCCCAGCCCCAACACAGACCCTATCCAAAACCAAAGCTATTTTTTCTACAACTTCATTTTAAAAAGAGAGATCCATGTACAGATTTTTAAAAAGCATTTTGTCATAAAACTATATGAATATATTTTGTCAGTACTTAATTCTTTTAGAGGTTTCATAGTATGCATTGAAATCTTACTAGTTACCATAAAGATAAAGTATATGTAGAACCACACATAACTTGTGAACAGTCAGAGTTTTCTTGGTGAATTAGTCAGGGTTTCTATCCCTGCACAAGCATCATGACCAAGGAGCAAGTTGGGGAGGAAGAAGTTTATTTAGCTTATGCTTCCACATTGCTGTTCATCATTAGAGGAAGTCAGAACAGGAACTGAAGCAGGTCAATAAGCAGGAGGTAATGCAGAGGCTATGGAGGGATGTTACTTACTATCTTGCTTTCTCTAGCTTGCTCAGTCTGCTTTCTTATAGAACCCAGGTCTATCAGCCCAGGGATGGAACCACCCACAATGGCAGGGCCCTCCCCCACTTGATCACTAGTTGAGAAAATGCCTTACAGCTGGATCTCATGGAGGCATTTCCTCAACTGAGGCTCCTTTCTCTATGATAACCCTAGCATATGTCAAGTTGATGAAAAACTAGCCAGTACAATTAGTGTGTATAGATTTAACATGATAATTTTAGAATACGAAAACATGCCACAAGACTATATTCTTAGCTCTTGAATTATTAATGATTTGAGGTCCAGGTATACCATACACTGAGAGAATACTATACACTTATTTTTTTTCTCCTAAGAAAAACTGACCCTTTTTCTTTTTGGCCTTTAGTTTTTCTTCCTGTTTTTGTTGTTGTTGTTGTTTTGAGTTTCATATGGCCTGTGAGTAGTTTCTGGGGTATTCAGAGATTTCTGTGGCTAGTATCCAATAATAAGTGACTCCACATTATGACTGTTTTGTTTTTTTTTTTTTTTTTTTTTTTGGCTAGTTTACCTCACTCAGGATGATATTCTCTAGATGCATCCATTTTCCTAGTTATTTCATAAAGTCATTGTTTCTAATAGCTGAATACTAGTCCACTCTGTAAATATACCACAATTTTTGTATCCATTCATCTACTGAAGGGCATGTGGGTTCTTTCCAGCTTCTGGCTAATATAAATAGAGCTGGTATAAACACGGTGGTGCATGTGTCCTTATTATATGTTGGAGCATCTTTTGGGTATATGGCCGGAAGTAGAATTACTTGGTCTTCAGTTAGGACCATGTCCAATTATCTGAGGAACCACCAACCGATTTCCAGATTGGTTGTACCAGCTGACAACCCCAACAACACTGGAGGAGTATTCCTCTTTCTCTGCCTCCTCGACGGAATCTGCTGTCTTCTGAGTTTTGATCTTAGCCATTCTGACTGGTGTGGTGTGGAATATCAGGGTTGTTTGATTTGCATTTCCCTGATGACTAGGGATGTTGAGCACTTCCATAGATGCTTCTCAGTCACTTGATATTCCTCAACAGAGAATTTTTTGACTAGCTCTGACTGCCATTTTCTCACAGGATTGTTTGATGATCTGGCCTCTGTCTTCTTGAGTTCTTTATATCAATTGAATATCAGACCTCTTTCAGATGTGGGGTTGGTAAAGATCTTTTCCCAATCTGTTGGCTGCCATTTTGTTTTCTTGACAGTGTCCTTAGCCTTACTTCAACTTTGCAACCTCATTAAGTCCCATTTCTTGATTTTTGGCCATAGAGCAAAAGCCATTGGTGTTCTGTTCAGGAAAATTTCCCCTGTACCTATGTGTTCTAAGGTTTTCCCTACATTCTCTTCTAATAGTTTCAGTGTGCCTGGTTTAATGTGGAGATCTTTGATCCACTTGCACTTGAGCTTTGTACAAGGAAGGAGATAAGAAAGGATCTATATTCATTCTCTGGCATGCTAAGTGCCAGTTGAGCCAACACCAATTGTTGAAGAGGCTGTCCTTTTTCCAGTGAATGTTCTCAGCGACTATGTCCAAAATCAAGTGCCCACATGTGTGAGGGTTAGTTTCTGGATGTTCTATTCTCTTCCGTTGATCAACCTGCCTATCTCTGTACCAGTACCATGTGGGTTTTAACTCAATTACCTTGCAATTTGCTTGAGGTCAGGGATGGTGATTCCCTCAGATGTATTCTTGTTGTTTAGTATGGATTTTGATATTCTAGGTTTTATTGTTATTTCAGAAGAATTTGCAAATTGCTCTTTCCAACTGTATGAAGAATTGAGTTGGAATTTTGATGGGCATTGCATTGAATCTGTAGATTACTTTTGGTCCAGTGGCCATTTTTAAAATGTTGATCCTACCAACCCATGAGCATGGGATTTTTCCATCTTCTGAGATCTCCTTCAATTCCCTTCTTCAGATATTTGAAGTTCTTCTCATACAGGTCCTTCACTTGCTTAGTTGGAGTCACAACAAGGAATTCCCTATTGTGTGTGACCATGGTGCAGGGTATCTTTTCCCTAATTTCTTTCTCAGTGTGTTTATCTTTGGTTGAGGAAAGCTCCTGATATGTTTGAGTTAATTTTATATCCAGCCAATTTGCTGAAGTTGATTATCAGCTGTAAAAGTTCTCTGGTAGAATTTTAGAGGTCAATTAAATATACTATCATGTCATTTGCAAATAGTGATACTTTTACTTTTTCCTTTCAGATTTGTATCCTTTTGATTTTCTTTTGCTGTCTAATTGCTGTGGACAGGATTCCCAGGACTATGTTGAATAGGTAGGGATAGAGTGGGAAGCCTTGTCGAGTGCCTGATTTTATTGGGATTTCGTCAAGTTTCCCACTATTAAATTTGATGTTGGCTATAGGTTTACTCTATATTGCTTTCACTGTGTTTAGTTATGGGCCTTAGATTCCTGATCTTTTCTAAACATTTAACATGAAGGGGCATTGAATGTTGTCTAGTGCTTTCTCAGCATCTAGTGAGATGATCATGTGTTTTTTTTTTGTTTTTGGTTTTTTTTTTTTTTTTGAGTTTGTTTATATGGTGGATTTCGTTGATGGATTTCGATATATTAAACTGTCCGCGCATCCCAGGGATGAAGCCTAGTTGATCTTTGTGAATGGTCGTTTTAACGTGTTCTTGGATTAAGTTTGCAAGAATTTTCTAGAGTATTTATGCGTCAATGTTCATGAAGGAGACTGGTCTGAAGTTCTCGTTCCGAGTAGGACTTTGTGTGCTTTACGAATAAGGATTACATGGCTTCAAAGAAGGAGTTCGGAAGTGTTTCAACTGAGTCTCTTTTGTGAAATACTTTGGAGAGTATTGGTATTAGTACATCAATAAATGTCTGATAAAATTCTGCACTGAACACATCTGGCCCTGGGCCTTATGTTGTGGGGAGGGTTTTAATGACTCCTTCTATTTCTTTAGGTGTTGTGTGATGGTTTAGGTGGTTTGCCTGGTCCTGGTGTAACTTCGGTATCTGGTATCTGTGTAGGAATTCATCCATGACCTCCAGATTTTCCACTTTGGTTGAGTATAGGCTTTTGTAGGAGGATCTGATGATTTGTTGAATTTCCTCAGTTTCAGTTGTTACGTGTCCACTTTTTTTATGATTCTCTTAATTTGGATACTCTCTCTTTGCTGTCCCTTTAGTATGTCTAAGGGTTTACAAGTCTTGTTAATTTTCTCAAAGAACCAACTCCTGGTTTTGTTGATTCTTTCAATGGTACTTTTTTTTTTCAATTTGGACTATTTCTGCTCTGAGTTTGATTATTTCATGCCATCTACTCCTCTTGGGTGTAGCTGCCTCTTTTTGTTCTAGTGCTTTCAACTGTGCTGTCAAGTTGCTAGTGTATGCTCTCTCCAGTTTCTCTGTGGAGGCACTAGGGCTATGAGTTTTCCTCTCAGTGCTGCTTTCATTGATTCCCATAGTCGTGAGTACTTTGTGCTTTCATTTTCATTAAGTTCTGGAAGATCCTTAATTTTTTTTTTTATTATTTCTTCTTTGACCATGCTATGGATGAGTAGAGCACTGTTCAGCTTCCATGTGTCTATGGGCTTACTGTTGTCTTTGTTGTTATTAAAGTCCAGTCTTAGTCCATGGTGATCTGATAGGATGTATGGGAGTAATTCCGTCTTCTTATATCTATTGAGGCTTGTTTTGTGACCGACTGTATGGTCAGTTTTTGAGAAGGTTACGTGAGTTGCTGAGAAGGTGTATTCTTTTGTATTAGGGAGAGATGTTCTGTAGATGTCTATTAATTCCAATTGGTTCATAACCTCTGCTAGTTTTACTATGTCCTTGTTCAGTTTCTGCTTCCATGATCTGCCCATTTATGAGAGTGAGGTGTTGAAGTGTCCCACTATTGTTGTGTGTGGTGCCATTTATGTTTTCAGCTTTAGTAGGATTTCTTTCATGAATGTGGGAGCTCTTGTATTTGGAACATATATGTGAAGCATTGAGAATTCATCCTGATAAATTTTCCCTGTAATGAGTAAAAAGTGGTTTTCTTTCTCTTTTTGATAACTTTTGGTTGAAAATCTACTTTATTCAATGTTTGTATGGCTACCCCAGCTTGTTTTTTGGGGCCGATTGCTTGGATGTTGATTTTCCCAGGCTTTTACTCTGAGATGAGTTTCCTGTATCCAGCAAAATTCTGGATTCTGTTTCTCTATCCGGTCTGATAGGAGTCTATGTCTCTTTATTGGGCAATTGAGTCCATGTATGTTAACAGATATTACAGAATAGTGGTTGCTGTTTCCTGCTATTTTTGCTTTAAGGGGTAGAATTATGTCTGTGTCTCTTTCTTCTTTTGGTTTTCTTGCTTAGTTCTTTTCTCACTTGTTCTAGGATGTAGATTCTCTCCTTGTATAGGGCTTTCCATTTATTCTTCTTTGTAGGGTTGGATTTGTGGTCAGATATTGTGTAAATTTAGATTTGTCCTGGAATATCTTGGTCTCTCCATCTATGATGATGGAGAGTTTGACGGGGTATAGTAGCCTGCGCTGACATTTGTGTTCTCACAGGGTCTGTAGGATGCCTGTCCAGGATCTTCTAGCTTTCATAGTCTCTGTTGAGAAGTCAGATGTAATTCTGATTGGTCTGCCTTTACATGTTACATGATATTTCTCCCTCACTGCTTTTAGTATTCCTTCTTTGTATTGAACACTTGGCATTTTGACTATTATGTGTCGGTAAGAATTTCATTTCTGGTCCAATCTATTTGGAGTTGTATAGGCTTCTTTTATGCTCATGGTCATCTCATACTTAAGGGTAGGGAAGCTTTCTTCTAGGATTTTGTTGAAGATATTTACTGTGCTTCTTAGATTACATTCTTCACCCTCTTCTATTCGTATTATTCTTAGGTTTGGTCTTCTCATTGTGTCCTGGATCTCCTGGATCTCCCAGATCTTGAGGACATTATGGGTTAGGAGCTTATAAGTTTTTGCATGTTCTCTGAATGTTTTGTCTATAATTTCAATGTTGTCTTCAGCCCCTGAGATTCTCTCTTCCATCCCTTGTAGTCTGTTGGGGATTCTGATTTCTTTTATAGGTTTTCTAACTCCAGAGTTGTCTCTTTTTGAGATCTCCTTATGGTTTCTATTTCCACTTTCAATTTCTTCGTCTCTTTGGTTTTGTTTTCTTGTAGTTCTTTAATTGATTTTCATGTTTCCTCTTTAAAATCTTCTATTTGTTTATGTGTGTCCTCCTGTGCTTGTTTAAGGGAGTTATTCACGAACTTCTGGAAGATCTCCATCATCATCTTGAGGTATGTTTTCAAGTCAGAGTATTTTTTTTTTCCGGGGTGTTTGGCAATCCACTGTTTGCTGTAGTGGGAGAGCTGGGTTCTGATAGGCCAGGTTGTTTTTGTTCCATTGCTTTTGTTATCCTCTTTCCATCTTGTTTCTGTGATTATACCTGGTATTGTTGTCAGTGACTGGCTCCTGTCTCTCCTGTGGATCTGGGGGGCCCATAGGCTCAGGAAGAAAAATTACTTCTTGGTGTTCAGCTTTTAGTGGGCAAGCAGTGAGTTCTGTTTGCAGTGATTCACCTCTGTCATTGTGGGATCAGGTGTGGGAGCTCTTGTGAGACTGTTCTGGGAGCTCAGCCCTGTACCCACAGGTCCTGAGTGCTACTGGCAGGGACCTAGCTTTTTCCCTAGACCAAAGAGCACACTTTTGCAGATGGCACAGTACTTTCTGCTCTCAGAGATCCTAGTGTGCTCTCCCTGGACCTATGAGCCAGGTTACCATCTGGTCCAGGTGGAAGAGGATCTGTAGAGTTGAAGATTAAGCACTGCCTTTCCACGGCAGACCTAGGTTCCCACTGACTAGGGCCTCTGCCAAACTGTGGGCCTGTGAGTTTAGTCAGGAGCCCAAGCTTTCAAGGCAGATTCCCAGTCCCTCTACCAGAGTCTGGCCCTACTGTGGGTAGCACATTTTCCCCAGTGCTCCAACTACCCCTCTCTGTGCTTTGGTTACTCACAGCACAATCTCACCTGACCTGTGCTTCCGGATCTCTGCTGTTGCAGGTGGCAAACCCCCTGAGCATTGGATCAAACATATGGGCTTTACGGGCGGATCCCCCAAAGCTATTTTAAAATGATGCAGTGCAAAGCCTAAGGTAAGGTATTTGAGTAACACACAAATATGCTTTTATTTATTGTGGCTAAAGGGGATCAAACATACATGGTCTACAGCGCTACACCCTGAGCCAGGATCTCACAGAAACAAACACAGGCAAGTTTTTCTGAGAATGAAAATAGGAGGGAACATGCTATTGTTAATCTTAGCCCTGAAAGGGCTGCTGGGTCAGCAGAAACTTGATTTCCATCCTACCTAGAGAAACACAGCAGTTTCTAGAAGAGGTATACAACATAGGAAGACCTTTCTATTTTTTTAACACACATTTTTATTTTATTATGGCAAAGTTGAAAGTACCACCTTCTTTACAACAGCGACCAGTAAAATGTATCTCCAATACAATTCAGTACAAAACAATCTGTTTCAGAATTTAAGGGTAAAAGAAAAGAATCCCTTTACATGAGTCCTTAGATCCTATTTTAAAACAGGAAAAAAGTAAAAGAAAAGAAGAACAAATCAACCACTGTCTGCACAGTCCGGGTTCAAGCCTCCCTCCTCTGGACCTCAGACAGGAGGCTCCTGGGTCCTGTTGCTCCTGCGGATTTGCTCGGTTGTTTAGCTGGTGTCCATCATTTCATTATAAGCATCAAGCTGGGCATCCAACTCCTCTGCAGAAAGCTGCTGCTTTGAGTCTCTGCCTGTGCCTCTACCTCTTCCCCTGGTGCCTCCACATGTCCCTCTCCTGGTGCCTCCACCACCAAAGCCCCCGGAGCCACCATTTCTTGTCATGCCACCTCTGTTTATGCTTTGTGCGGGTCTTCGCCTTGTATCGATCTGTGATGTGACGAGCTGGATGTTCATAGGGCGGCCATCCAAAGGGACACCATTGTACTGCTTCATAGCCTTCAGGGCATCGGCTTTCCATTCAAAGTACACAAGTGCTGTCCCTACACTTCGTCCAGAGCGATCATAGCACACAGCGGCTTTGTTCAAGGTTCCAAATTCGGCAAAGAGTTTCTGTATATCAGCGTCTGACACTCCGAAGTCCAGGCTTGACACCAGCAGCTTCCCACAGGTCTCCACACCGGCTCCACCCCGGAAGCCGCGGTCCAATAGGTCATGCTGCCTCCACTTGTCCTGAAGGCATTTAGGTCTGCTGTATGCTGCTGGCCGGTTCCTGCCACCTCTGCCACCCTCGAAGCCTCGGAAGATGGCGGGCCGGTTCCACCTAGGCCTGCTGCCTCCTTTCACCTGCACAGGTGCCTGCACTGCACTACCTTGGTCGCCCTTGGACCCAGTCCTGCCCCGACCCCGGTCAACACCGCGGCCTCCTGGCTGGCTCCGGTTCAGCTGAATGATGTCCTCCAAAGACATGTCCATTTTCTCTTCCATGGTGGGCACAGATTCGGGCCTCGTATCCATAGAACGACCTTTTAACAAAATCAAGCATAATAATGATATCAACAGGCTAGCATTGATGTGAAGCTAAAATCTCACTTGGAATTACATCTAAGGTCTTCTATCGGTTCCTCTAAGGAGGCAGAAATGACCATTTTGGTCCTATTCTGGAGTCTAAATTTGTCTATGTCAAACTACCTGACCCAAGGAAATCCAATTACTTACCAGTTCTGAGCACTGCAGATAGGTCTCTGAGTCCCAAGCAAACCAGGCAGCCGTCAAGGCTCCACGTCTGAGTGTGATCTCTGGCTCCAATGAAGGTTTTATATACCTCTCTGCTCGCCCCGCCCTATTGTAGCCACACCCTAAACCTCAACCTGGAAATGGATTGGTTGGTTACATTCCACATTACTTTAATCTCTATGTAACATTCATCCTCTTCAGTCATTGAATCAGAGCTCTCTGTGAAAATATCTCCACACCACACCATCTCTCAAGTATTTCCCTTGTTAATTAAAAAAAAAAAATCACTGAAACTGAGGATTATTTTTCTTCCGTTGCTTAATTGTCACGTGCTTTTGAGTGTGGTACAGGAAGTGGTCTTGCTGTGAAGCAAGGGTTGTTTCAGAAATCTAAGTTCTAGCAATCCTTTTGCAAGATCCTACCCACCTAAGTTTAGATCCGGGCATGGTCATACACACTTTAATCCCAGGAGATAAAGTTAAGCAGATTTCTGAGTTAAAGATCAGCCTGAGACAGGATACCTCTGGGTGAAGAGAAGCTTAAATCCAGGATGGTGGTACACACCTTTAATCCTTAGAGATAAGTCTGCAGGTTTCTGAGTTCAAGGTCAATCGACAGAGCAAGATCCAGTACAGCTGAGCTTAATCAATGAAGGACCTAGAAAAGAGGAAGCAAGGGACAATGTAACAGAACTAGAGGGCCATTTTCCAGCTTCTGCAAGCAGAAGGACTTGACAACTTTGGCTATGTGTTTCTGGCTTTATAGTTAAGAGTAGAAGAGCCCTTTAGATAATTGAAGCCTGCCATCTGGAACTGATTGATTAGAGGGGATGAAGAACCGACTGTGGTCGAATCTTCTGGGAATTGTTTTCTGAGACCACAAATATGTTGTGTTTCAGAGATAGCCAGGGTATCTGTACCTCATACTGCAACTGTACTTGGTGATATTTAAGAGTCACCCATGGGCCACTGGTTTTGATGGTGTCACAAAAGACAGCTGAGGCTTGGCTTTGTGAGAGACCATGGAATCCCATTGATGAAAGTACAATGTTGCGAGGATCCAGCCCCAGCATGGGGGCTCTTTTTTCTTCTTGAGACCAGAGAGGAGGAAGAGCTTGGTTGGTGGTTAAAATTTAGATGAGATATTGAGGGTTGCTGTATAATAAATTTTACTATCTAAGTCTAAGTTACTATGCTATTGTGTCTGTCCTGCCTTCTGTGGTCTCTTAAGCCAGAGAGTGCAGTCTCTGTCACTTAGCACCTCTTCCTAAAACAGCAAGAAATTAAGTAAATAGACTTTGTACTAACTCAGCTGAAACTGCTGACCTCTAACTTTTAGTCGGCTAGAAGGTAGTCACAGGAAGAAAAAGGGACACTTAGAAAAGTGATTATAATGTTAATTGCTAAGTAGTAAAAGTGTCCTATGAAAATCCTCCAAAGGGAATGTGTGGGGGTAGTGGGGGGATAGAATGAATAACTTCTCCTTGTCCTCCATACCCATACATCTTTCAGAATACATGATCACATGTTACAAAGCTTATCACAAGTTCACACCAAAAGTCAAATCATAAATTGAAATAGAAGTCTACAACAGAGAATTTTACAAGCATATCCATTAGGAGCGATTATCTGGCTAAACTTGCATCACGTGTCTCAGCTCCACGGGTTCACTGAAGGCTTAATACTAGAACTAAGTTTTCACTGAAGCTTTGTATAGATAGATAAACAGTCAATATTTTATACTCTGCACTAGCACCTATAATAAATTGTAGGTTCCCTTTTTATGACCTTTGGTTAATAATAATACATCCTCTTGGAATGTGCTCTGAGTAGGAGAAAGTCTGGTGACAATCTAAGAGTAATTAACAGCTGTCACTTAGGAGACTGGCAACGTTCTCATTACAGTTTTGGCTCTCAGTTCTGACCTAATGGCAGTCTCACTATAAAAGAGCTTAATAATCAGTTATAAGTTCAGGAATCTTATGGCTCATCCTTATGACTTAAGTCATTTCTAAGTCTATTTATCATCACTACAAGAAAGTACATCTTCAGAGATCGGCAGAAATCTGCTCTAAAGGAGTGTGCTAGAACTTAATGATTGTTATATATGTTTAAAATAATGGGAAAGGCATATTAATAGCAGGGATCTTTCCTAAAATGAATTCCTAACATTCTTGTTCAAAGAGGACGAACCAGTTGCAGACTATATAATAACCTGAGGCTGGCCATCTCAGGATGATCACCTGCTAGTTATTAGCTTGTTCTGTTATGGCTCCCGACAAGTTGTAGTTGAAAATCCAGGAATGAAGGGGACATGCAAAAGATTTGAGGCTTGGCACCTTGAAGGGAACCCGTGAGAGGCTATTGGTGAGGCTACTTGCATTAAAAGACCTCAGGGTATTGGAGATACCTGTACCATCGATGATCACCAAAACCAACAAAAACAGTATAGTGCATCATCCTGAGCTTAAAGTGACACAGAGGGCAGAGCTTGAGAAATGATGCCAGCCCTTTGAAGCAATCCAGAAGATCATGTGTGGTTCCCAGATATTGAAACCAGAAGCTGCATCATTGAAGCTGCCTTGGACACTGAAAGATGTTGAAGACCTGTCTCAGGATAGCTGCCAAGGAAAGCTGTGAACGAGAAGTGGAACCAGCTCAGGAGAAAGAAATTTGTTGCAGTCAACAAAGATGAAAAAGGAGTTGGAGATCTGAAGACTGCTTTGATATCAGACATGGAGATGGCAGGGTTTGGAGTTTCCCCAGCTGCTTTCCTGTCTTGCTCTGAATTCAAGTTAAATGATTGGATGGATCTTAGAAGAGACTTTGAACTTTGCATTTCTAACATTGTTGAGACTGCTGCAGACTATGGGGACTTTGAAAGATGAGCTAAATGTACTTTTTCATTCTGCTATGTTTAGGTGTGGCCCCCCATAGGCTCATGTGTTTATACAAGCCTATGTGGGCCAGGGAGTGTAATGTGGTGTTTGGCATATGCTTGGCCCAGAGGGTGGAACTATTACAAACTGTGGCCTTGCTGGAGCAAGTGTGTCACAGTGGGGGTAGGTTAGCAGACCCTGCTCCAAGCTGCCTGAGGTTATCCAGTCTGTACTTGGCTTCCTTTGGATGAAAATGTAGAACTCTCATTTCCTCCTGCACAATGCCTGCCTGTTGCTGCCATGCTCCTGCCTTGATGATAATGGACTGAACCTCTGAACTTTCAAGAAGGCCACAATTAAATATTGTTATTGATGAGACTTGCCTTGGTCATGGTGTCTGTTCATAGCAGTAAACCCTAACAAAGACATCATCTAATCCTAAGAATCTCTACAATCCCAGTGATCCTATCTTTCTGAAATGCCCTCCAACATTCTAAAACCCAAGTTTTGCATGTCCCTTCATAACATACTTTCTAAACTGTTTTGAGAACATCTTAATTCAGTGCTAGCTTGCCTCACACTTTCTATTGAAGCAAAAGATGACATTGGATTTCTCAGCCTTTACACAGACTTACACGTTCCAGGAATACAGGTGGGCCTACATCTGTCTCAATTATGCAGTGATATGTAAATTTTGGTTTTGTGGATGCCAAGCAAGGAGTTCACTGCATGAGTTACAGGGTTTTTCCAGGGAAATGTCAGTGATCACCCCCCCCCCCAAACACACACACATACACAAACCCACGTGTTGTGGATCAATATTGAATTCCCACTATGTAGAATGATGAAAGTGGGTTCCTACAGTTTTCAACCTTTTCCCAGCCCCAAAATAGACCCTATCCAAAACCAAAGCTGTTTTTTATACAACTTCATTTTAAAAGAAGAGATCCATGTACAGATTTTTTAAAGCATTTTGTCATAAAACTATATGAATATATTTTTGTCAGCACTTAATTCTTTTAGAGGTTTCATAGTATGCATTGAAATCTTACTAGTTACCATAAAGATAAAGTATATGTAGAACAACACATACCTTGTAAACAGTCAGAGTTTTCTTGCTGACTTAGTCAGGGTTTCTATCCCTGCACAAATATCATGACCAAGGAGCAAGTTGCGGAGGAAGAGGTTTATTCAGCTTATGCTTCCATATTGCTGTTCATCATTAGAGGAAGTCAGAACAGGAACTGAAGCAGGTCAGGAAGCAGGAGCTGATGCAGCGTCCATGGAGAGATGTTACTTACTAGCTTGCTTCCTCTGGCTTGCTCAACTTGCACAGCTTGCTTTCTTAGATAACCAGGTCTACCAGCCCAGGGATGGCACCACACACAATGGCTCGGCCCTCGCCCCTTGATCACTAGTTGAGAAAAATGCCTTACAGCTGATCTCATGGAGGCATATCCTCAACTGAGGCTCCTTTCTCTGTGATAACTCCAGCATGTGTCAAGTTGACGAAAATCTAGCTAGTACAATTAGTGTGTATAGATTAAACATGATAATTTTTGAATACCAAAACTTGAAAGAAGACTATATTCTTAGCTCTTGAATTATTAATGATTTGAGGTCCAGGTATACCATACTCTGAGAGGGTACTTTACACTTATTTTTTCTCCTAAGAATGACTGACTCCCTTTTTGGGCTTTAGATTTTCTTCTTGTTTTTGTTGTTGTTGTTGTTATTTGGAGCTTCATATGGCCTGTGAGTAGTTTCTGGGGTATTCAGAGCTTTCTGTGGCTAGTATCCAATTATCAGTGACTGCATATTATGTCTGTTCTATTGTAGCTGGGTTACCTCACTCAGGATGATATTCTTCAGATGCATTCATTTTCCTAGGAATTTCATAAAATCATTGTTTCTAATAGCTGAATACTAGTCCACTCTGTAAATATACCACAATTTTTGTATCCATTCATCTACTGAAGGACATGTGGGTTCTTTCCAGCTTCTGGCTATTATAAATAGGGCTGGTATGAACATGGTGGTACATGTGTCCTTATTTTATGTTGGAGCATCTCTTGGGTATATGTCCAGAAGTAGAATTACTTGGTCTTCAGTTAGGACTATGTCCAATTTTCTGAGGAACCGCTAGACCGATTTCCAGAGTGGTTGTACCAGCTGACAACCCCAACAACACTGGAGGAGTATTCATTCCTCTTTCTCTGCTTCCTCGCCAGAAACTGCTGTCATCTGAGTTTTTGATCTTAGCCATTCTGACTGGTTTGGGGTGGAATCTCAGGATTGTTTGATTTGCATTTCCCTGATGACTAGGGATGTTGAGCACTTCCATAGATGCTTCTCGGTCATTTGATATTCCTCAATTGAGAATTTTTTGACCAGCTCTGTACCCCATTGTCTCACAGGGTTGTTTGATCATCTGGCATCTAACTTCTTCAGTTCTTTGTATCAATTGGATATCAGACCTCTTTCAGATGTGGGGTTGGTAAAGATATTTTCCCAATCTGTTGGCTGCCGTTTTGTTTTCTTGACAGTGTCCTTAGCCTTACAGCAACTTTGCAATCTCATTAAGTCCCATTTCTTGATTTTTGGCCTTAGAGCAAAAGCCATTGGTGTTCTGTTCAGGAAAATTTCCCCTGTACCTATGTGTTCTAAGGTTTTCCCTTTCTCTTCTAATAGTTTCAGTGTGCCTGGTTTAATATGCAGATCTTTGATCCACTTGCACTTGAGCTTTGTACAAGGAAGGAGATAAGAAAGGGTCTAGTTTCATTCTCTTGCATGCTGAGGGCCAGTTGAGCCAACACCAATTGTTGAAGAGGCTGTCCTTTTTCCAGTGAATGTTCCCAGCTGCTTTGTCCAAAATCAAGTAACCATATGTTTGAGGGTTCGTTTCTGGATGTTCTATTCTCTTCTGTTGATCAACCTGCCTATCTCTGTACCAGTACCATGTGGGTTTTAACTCAACTGCCTTACAGTATAGCTTGAGGTCAGGGATGGTGATTCCCTCAGATGTTTTCTTGTTGTTTAGTATGGATTTTGATATTCTAGGTTTTTTGTTATTTCAGAAGAATTTGCAAGTTGCTCTTTCCAACTCTATGAAGAATTGAGTTGGAATTTTGATGGGCATTGCATTGAATCAGTATATTACTTTTGGTCCAGTGGCCATTTTTAAAATGTTGATCCTACCAACCCATGAGCATGGGATTTTTCCATCTTCTGAGATCTCCTTCAATTCCATTCTTCAGATATTTGAAGTTCTTCTCATACAGGTCCTTCACTTGCTTAGTTGGAGTCACACCAAGGTATTTCCTATTGTATGTGACCATGGTGAAGGGTATCTTTTCCCTAATTTCTCTCTCAGTGTGTTTATCCTTTGAGTAGAGGAAAGCTCCTGATATGTTTGAGTTAATTTTATATCCAGCCAATTTGCTGAAGTTGATTATCAGCTTTAAAGTTCTCTGGTGGAATTTTGGAGGTCAATTAAATATACTATCATGTCATTTGCAAATAGTGATACTTTTACTCCTTCCTTTCAGATTTGTATCCTTTTGATTTCCTTTTGCTGTCTAATTGCTGTGGACAGGACTCCCAGGACTATGTTGAATAGGTAGGGATAGAGTGGGAAGCCTTGTCGAGTGCCTGATTTTATTGGGATTTCGTCAAGTTTCCCACTATTAAATTTGATGTTGGCTATAGGTTTACTCTATATTGCTTTCACTGTGTTTAGTTATGGGCCTTAGATTCCTGATCTTTTCTAAACATTTAACATGAAGGGGCATTGAATGCTGTCTAGTGCTTTCTCAGCATCTAGTGAGATGATCATGTGTGTGTGTGTGTGTGTGTGTGTGTGTGTGTTTTTTTTTTTTTTTTTTTTTTGAGTTTGTTTATATGGTGGATTTCGTTGATGGATTTCCATATATTAAACTGTCCCCGCATCCCAGGGATGAAGCCTAGTTGATCTTTGTGAATGGTCGTTTAACGTGTTCTTGAATTCGGTTTGCAAGAATTTTCTTGAGTATTTATGCATCAATGTTCATGAAGGGGACTGGTCTGAAGTTCTCGTTCCGAGTAAGACTTTGTGTGCTTTACGAATAAGGATTACATGGCTTCAAAGAAGGAGTTGGGAAGTGTTTCAACTGAATCTCTTTTGTGGAATACTTTGGAGAGTATTGGTATTAGTTCATCAATAAATGTCTGATAAAATTCTGCACTGAACACATCTGGCCCTGGGCCTTATGTGGTGGGGAGGCTTTTGATGACTCCTTCTATTTCTTTAGGTGTTGTGGGATTGTTTAGGTGGTTTGCCTGGTCCTGGTGTAACTTCGGTATCTGGTATCTGTGTAGGAATTCATCCATGACCTCCAGATTTTCCACTTTGGTTGAGTATAGGCTTTTGTAGGAGAATCTGATGATTTGTTGAATTTCCTCAGTTTCAGTTGTTATGTGTCCACTTTTTTTATGATTCTCTTAATTTGGATACTCTCTCTTTGCTGTCTCTTTAGTATGTCTAAGGGTTTACAAGTCTTGTAAATTTTCTCAAAGAACCAACTCCTGGTTTTGTTGATTCTTTCAATGGTACTTTTTTTTCTATTTGGACTATTTCTACTCTGAGTTTGATTATTTCATGCCATCTACTCCTCTTGGGTGTAGCTGCCTCTTTTTGTTCTAGTGCTTTCAACTGTGCTGTCAAGTTGCTAGTGTATGCTCTCTCCAGTTTCTCTCTGAAGGCACTAGGGCTATGAGTTTTCCTCTCAGTGCTGCTTTCATTGATTCCCATAGTCGTGAGTACTTTGTGCTTTCATTTTCATTAAGCTCTGGAAGATCCTTAATTTTTTTTTATTATTTCTTCTTTGACCATGCTATGGATGAGTAGAGCACTGTTCAGCTTCCATGTGTCTATGGGCTTTCTGTTGTCTTTGTTGTTATTAAAGTCCAGTCTTAGTCCATGGTGATTTGATAGGATGTATGGGAGTAATTTCATCTTTTTATATCTATTGAGGCTTGTTTTGTGACCGACTGTATGGTCAGTTTTGAGAAGGTTCCGTGAGGTGCTGGGAAGGTGTATTCTTTTGCTTTAGGGAGAAATGTTCTGTAGATGTCTATTCATTCCAATTGGTTCATAACCTCTGCTAGTTTTACTATGTCCTTGTTCACTTTCTGCCTCCATGATCTGCCCATTGATGAGAGTGAGGTGTTGAAGTGTCCCACTATTGTTGTGTGTGGTGCCATTTATGTTTTGAGCTTTAGTAGGGTTTCTTTCAGAATATGGGTGCTCTTGTATTTGGAACGTATATGTGAAGCACTGAGAATTCATCCTGATAAATTTTCCCTGTAATGAGTAAAAAGTGGTTTTCCTTCTCTTTTTGATAACTTTTGGTTGAAAATCTACTTTATTCAATGTTTGAATGGCTACCCCAGCTTGATTTTTGGGGCCGTTTGCTTGGATGTTGATTTTCCCAGGCTTTTACTCTGAGATGAGTTTCCTGTATCTAGCAAAAGTCTGGATTCTGTTTCTCTATCCAGTCTGACAGGAGTCTATGTCTCTTTATTGGGGAATTGAGTCCATGTATGTTAACAGATATTACAGAATAGTGGTTGCTGTTTCCTCCTATTTTTGCTTTAAGGGGGAGAATTATGTCTGTGTCTCTTTCTTCTTTTGGTTTTCTTGCTTAGTTCTTTTCTCACTAGTTCTAGGATGTGTTTCTCTCCTTGTGCTGGGTTTTCCATCTATTCTTCTTTGTAGGGTTGGATTTGTGGTCAGATATGGTGTAAATTTAGATTTTTCCTGGAATATCTTGGTCTCTCCATCTATGATGATGGAGAGTTTGACGGGGTATAGTAGCCTGCGCTGACATTTGTGTTCTCACAGGGTCTGTAGGATGCCTGTCCAGGATCTTCTAGCTTTCATAGTCTCTGTTGAGAAGTCAGATGTAATTCTGATTGGTCTGCCTTTACATGTTACATGATATTTCTCCCTCACTGCTTTTAGTATTCCTTCTTTGTATTGAACACTTGGCATTTTGACTATTATGTGTCGGTAAGAATTTCATTTCTGGTCCAATCTATTTGAAGTTCTGTAGGCTTCTTTTATGCTCATGGTCATCTCATACTTAAGGGTAGGGAAGCTTTCTTCTAGGATTTTGTTGAAGATATTTACTGTGCCTCTTAGTTTATATTCTTCACCCTCTTCTATTTGTATTATTCTTAGGTTTGGACTTCTCATTGTGTCCTGGATCTCCTGGATCTCCCAGATTTTGAGGACATTATGGGTTAGGAGCTTATAAGTTTTTGCATGTTCTCTGAATGTTTTGTCTATAATTTCAATGTTGTCTTCAGCCCCTGAGATTCTCTCTTCCATCCCTTGTAGTCTGTTGGGGATTCTGATTTCTTTTATAGGTTTTCTATCTCCAGAGTTGTCTCTTTTTGAGATCTCCTTATGGTTTCTATTTCCACTTTCAATACCTTCATCTCTTTGGTTGTGTTTTCTTGTAGTTCTTTGATTGATTTTCATGTTTCCTCTTTCAAATCTTCTATTTGTTTATGTGTGTCCTTTTGTGCTTGTTTAAGGGAGTTATTCATGAACTTCTGGAAGATCTCAATCATCATCTTGAGGTATGTTTTCTAGTCAGAGTATTTTTTTTTTTTCCGGGGTGTTTGGCAATCTACTGTTTGCTGTAGTGGGAGAGCTGGGTTCTGATAGGCCAGGTTGTCTTTGTTCCATTGCTTTTGTTATCCTCTTGCCATCTTGTTTCTGTGATTATACCTGGTCTTGTTGTCAGTGACTGGCTCCTGTCTCTCCTGTGGATCTGGCGGGACCATAGGCTCAGGAAGAAAAATTACTTCTGGGTGTTCAGCCTTTAGTGGGCAAGCAGTGAGTTCTGTTTGCAGTGATTCAGCTCTGTCATTGTGGGATCAGGTTGGGAGCTCTTGTGAGACTCCTCTGGGAGCTCAGCCCTGTACCCACAGGTCCTGAGTACTACTGGCAGGGACCTGGCTTTTTCCCTAGGCCAAAGAGCACACTTTTGCAGATAGCACAGTACTTTCTGCTCTCTGAGAGCTCCCAGTGTGCTCTCCCTGGACCTATGAGCCAGGTTACCATGTGGTCCAGGTGGAAGAGGATCTGTAGAGTTGAACATTAAGCACTGCCTTTCCAGGGCAGACCTGGGTAGCGACTCAATAGGTCCTGTGCCTAACTGTGGGCCTGTGAGTTTAGTCAGCGAGCCCAAGCTTTCAAGGCAGATTCCCAGTCCCTCTGCCAGAGTCCGGCCCTACTGTGGGTAGCACAATTTCCCCAGTGCTCCAACTACCCCTCTCTGTGCTTTGGTTACTCACAGCACAATCTCACCTGACCTGTGCTCTTGGATCTCTGCTGTTGCAGGTGGCAAACCCCCTGAGCATTGGATCAAACATATGGGCTTTACGGGCGGATCCCCCAAAGCTATTTTAAAATGATGCAGTGCAAAGCCTAAGGTAAGGTATTTGAGTAACACACAAATATGCTTTTATTTATTGTGGCTAAAGGGGATCAAACATACATGGTCAACAGCTCTACATCCTGAGCCAGGACCTCACAGAAACGAACACAGGCAAGTTTTTCTGAGAATGAAAATAGGAGGGAACATGCTATTGTTAATCTTAGCACTGAAGAGGCTGCTGAGTCAGCGGAATCTTGATTTCCAGCCTACCTAGAGAAACGCGGCCGTTTCTAGGAGAGGTATACAACACAGAAAGACCTTTCTATTTTTTTAACACACATTTTTATTTTATTATGGCAAAGTTGAAAGTACCACCTTCTTTACAACAGCGACCAGTAAAATGTATCTCCAATACAATTCAGTACAAAACAATCTGTTTCAGAATTTAAGGGTAAAAGAAAAGAAACCCTTTACATGAGTCCTTAGATCCTATTTTAAAACAGGAAAAAAGTAAAAGAAAAGAAAAACAATTCCACCACTGTCTGCACTGTCCGGGTTCAAGCCTCCCTCCTCTGGACGTCAGACAGGAGGCTCCTGGGTCCTGTTGCTCGTGCGGATTTGCTCGGTTGTTTAGCTGGTGTCCATCATTTCATTATAAGCATGAAGCTGGGCATCCAACTCCTCTGCAGAAAGCTGCTGCTTTGAGTCTCTGCCTGTGCCTCTACCTCTTCCCCTGGTGCCTCCACGTGTCCCTCTCCTGGTGCCTCCACCACCAAAACCCCCAGAGCCACCATTTCTTGTCATGCCACCTCTGTTTATGCTTTGTGCGGGTCTTCGCCTTGTATCGATCTGTGATGTGACGAGCTGGATGTTCATAGGGCGGCCATCCAAAGGGACACCATTGTACTGCTTCATAGCCTTCAGGGCATCGGCTTTCCATTCAAAGTGCACAAGTGCTGTCCCTACACTTCGTCCAGAGCGGTCATAGCACACAGCGGCTTTGTTCAAGGTTCCAAATTCGGCAAAGAGTTCCTGTATATCAGCGTCTGACACTCTGAAGTCCAGGTTTGACACCAGCAGCTTCCCACAGGTCTCCACACTGGCTCCACCCCGGAAGCCGCGGTCCAATAGGTCATGCTGCCTCCACTTGTCCTGAAGGCATTTAGGTCTGCTGTATGCTGCTGGCCGGTTCCTGCTGCCTCTGCCACCTGCGAAGCCTCGGAAGATGGCGGGCCGGTTCCACCTAGGCCTGCTGCCTCCTTTCACCTGCACAGGTGCCTGCTCTGCACTACCTTGGTAGCCCTTGGACCCAGTCCTGCCGCGACCCCGGTCAACACCGCGGCATCCTGGCTGGCTCCGGTTCAGCTGAATGATGTCCTCCAAAGACATGTCCATTTTGTCTTCCATGGTGGGCACAGATTCGGGCCTCGTATCCATAGAACGACCTTTTAACAAAATCAAGCATAATAATGATATCAACAGGCTAATATTGATGTGAAGCTAAAATCTCATTTGGAATTACATCTAAGGTCTTCTATCGGTTCCTCTAAGGAGGCAGAAATGACCATTTTGGTCCTATTCTGGAGTCTAAATTTGTCTATGTCAAACTACCTGACCCAAGGAAATCCAATTACTTACCAGTTCTGAGCACTGCAGATAGGTCTCTGAGTCCCAACCAAACCAGGCAGCTGTCAAGGCTCCACGTCTGAGTGTGATCTCTGGCTCCAATGAAGGTTTTATATACCTCTCTGCTCGCCCCGCCCTATTGTAGCCACACCCTAAACCTCAACCTGGAAATGGATTGGTTGGTTACATTCCACATTACTTTAATCTCTATGTAACATTCATCCTCTTCAGTCATTGAATCAGAGCTCTCTGTGAAAATATCTCCACACCACACCATCTCTCAAGTATTTCCCTTGTTAATTAAAAAAATAATAATCACTGAAACTGAGGATTATTTTTCTTCCGTTGCTTAATTGTCACGTGCTTTTGAGTGTGGTACAGGAAGTGGTCTTGCTGTGAAGCAAGGGTTGTTTCAGAAATCTAAGTTCTAGCAATCCTTTTGCAAGATCCTACCCACCTAAGTTTAGATCCGGGCATGGTCATACACACTTTAATCCCAGGAGATAAAGTTAAGCAGATTTCTGAGTTAAAGATCAGCCTGAGACAGGAAACCTCTGGGTGAAGAGAAGCTTAAATCCAGGATGGTGGTACACACCTTTAATCCTTAGATATAAGCCTGCAGGTTTCTGAGTTCAAGGTCAATCGACAGAGCAAGATCCAGTACAGCTGAGCTTAATCAATGAAGGACCTGGAAAAGAGGAAGCAAGGGACAATGTAACAGAACTAGAGGGCTTTTCCAGCTTCTGCAAGCAGAAGGACTTGGCAATTTTGGCTATGTGTTTCTGGCTTTCTAGTGAAGGGTAGATGGAGGCTATTAGATAATTGATGCGGGCGATCTGGAACTGAAACTTTAGAGGGGATGAAGAACAGACTGAGGTTGAATCTTCTGGGAAGTGTTTCCTGAGAGCAGGAAGAAGTGTGTTTCAGAGAAAGCCAGGGTTGTACCTCATGCTGCAGCTGTACTTTGTGATATTTAAGAGTCACCCATGTGCCACTGGTCTTGAAGGTGTCATGAAAGACAGCTGAGGCTTGGCACTTTGAAAGTCCATGGAAGGCCACTGATGAAAGGATAAGGTTGATAGGAGCCAGCCCCAGCTTGGGGGGCTCATTCTTCTTGTGACAGCCAAGGAGGAAGAGCTTTGCTGGAGGGTGAGATTTTGTCTTATGAGATTCAAGAAAAAGGTCAAGTTTTGGAGATATTGAGGATTGCAGTATAATAAATTTTACTATCTAAGTCTAAGTTACTATGCTATTGTACCTGACCTGCCTTCTGTGGTCTCTTGAGGCCAGAGAGTGCAGTCTCTGTCACTTAGCACCTCTTCCTAAAACAGCAAGGGATTAAGTAAATAGACTTTTTACTAGCTCAGCTGAAACTGCAGACCTCTAACTTTTAGTCAGCTAGTGGGTATTCACAGGAAGAAAATGGGACACTTAGATAAGTGAATATAATGTTAATTGCTAAGTAGTAAAAGTGTCCTATGAAAATCCTCCATAGGGACCGGGTGGGGGTGGGGAGACAGAATGAATAACTTCTTGTCCTCCATACCCATACATCTTTCAGAATACACAATCACATGTTAAAAAGTTCATCACAAGTTCACACCAAAAGTCAAATCATAAATTGAAAATAAAGTCTACTACAGAGAATTTCACAAGCATATCCATTAGGAGTGATTATCTGGCTAATCTTGCATCAGGTGTCTCAGCTCCACAGATTCACTGAAGTTTTAAAACCAGAAGTAAATTTTCAGTGAAGCTTTGTATAGATAGATAAACCCAGTCAATATTTTATTCTCTGTAGTAGCACCTATAATAAATCATGGGTTCCCTTTTTATGACCTTTGGTTAATTGTTTTACACCTCTTGGAATGTGCTCTGAGTAGGAGAAAGTCTGGTGACAATCTAAGAGTAATTAACAGGTGTCACTTAGGAGACTGGCAAAGTTCTCATTGCAGTTTTGGCTCTCAGATCTGACCTAATGGCAGTCTCATTATAAAAGAGCTTAATAATCAGTTATACTTTAGGGATCTTATGGCTCATCCTTATGACTTAAGTCATTTTAAGTCTATTTATCATCACTACAAGAAAGTACATCTTCAGAGATCTGCAGAAATCTGCTCTAAAGGGGTGTGCTAGAACTTAATGATTATTATATATGTTTAATAATAATGGGAAAAGCATATTAATAGCCGGAATCTTTCCTAAATTGAATCCCTTACACATTTCCTCTAAGAGGGAGAACCAGTCCCAGACTATATAATAACCTGAGGCCGGCCATCTCAGGATGATCACCTGCTAGTTATTAACTTGTTCTCTTATGGCTAACGGCAAGTTATAGTGGAAAATCCAGGAATGAAGAAGACCTGAAAAAGACTTGAGTCTTGGCACCTTGAAGGGAACCCGGGAGAGGCTATTGGTGAGGCCTACTTGCAGTGGAAGACCCCAGGGTATTGGAGATGCCAGTACTATCTATGGATGATCACCAAAACCAACAAAAACAGTATAGTGGATCAACCTGATCTTAAAGTGCTACAGAGGGCAGAGCTTGAGAAATGATGCCAGCCCTTTGAAGCAATCCAGAAGATCATGTGTGGTTCCCAGATATTGAAACCAGAAGCTGCATCATTGAAGCTGCCTTGGAGACTGAAAGATGTTGAAGACCTGTCTCAGGATAGCTGCCAAGGAAAGCTGTGAAGGAGAAGTGGAACCAGCTCAGGAGAAAGAAATTTGTTGCAGTCAACAAAGATGAAAAAGGAGTTAGAGATCTGAAGACTGCTTTGATATCAGACATGGAGATGGCAGGGTTTGGAGTTTCCCCAGCTGCTTTCCTGTATTGCTCTGAATTCAAGTTAAATGATTGGATGGATCTTAGAAGAGACTTTGAAATTTGCACTTCTAACATTGTTGAGACTGCTGCAGATTATGGGGACTTTGGAAGGTGAGCTAAATGTACTTTTTCATTCTGCTATGATTAGGTGTGGCCCCCCATAGGCTCATGTGTTTGAACAAGCCTATGTGGGCCAGGGAGTGGAATGTGGTGGTTGGCATATGCTTGGCCCAGAGGGTGGAATTATTACAAACTGTGGCCTTGCTGGAGCAAGTGTGTCACAGTGGGGGTGGGCTAGCAGACCCTCCTCCAAGCTGCCTGAGGTTATCCAGTCTGTACCTGGCTTCCTTTGGATAAAAATGTAGAACTCTCCTCTCCTCCTGCACAATGCCTGCCTGATTGCTGCCATGCTCCTACTTGGATGATAATGGACTGAACCTCTGAATGTTCAAGCTGGCCACAATTAAATATTGTTATTGATGAGACTTGCCTTGGTCATGGTGTCTGTTCATAGCAGTAAACCCTAACAAAGACATCATCTAATCCTACAGCTTTGCTCTATGCCCAGTAACCACTGAGAATCTCTACATGCCCAGTGATCCTATCTTTCTGAAATGCCCTCCAACATTCTAAAACCCAGGGTTTCCATGTCCCTCCATAACATACTTTTTAAATTGTTTTGAGAACATCCTAATTCAGTGCTAGCTTGTCTCATACCTTCTATTAAAGCAAAAAATGACATTGGATTTCTGAGCCTTCACACGAACTTACATTTCTAGGAATACATGCATGCCTCCATCTGTCTCAATTATGCAATGATATGTAAATTTTGGTTTTGTGAATACCAAGCAATAAGTTCACTGCATGAGTTACAGGGTTTTTTCAGTGAAATGTCAATGATCACCCCCCCAAAACACACACACATACACAAACCAACGTGTTGTGGATCAATATTGAATTCCCACTATGTAGAATGATGAAATTGGGTTCCTAGAGTTTTCAACCTTTTCCCAGCCCCAAAACAGACCCTATCCAAAACCAAAGCTATTTTTTATACAACTTTATTTTAAAAAGAGAGATCCATGTACAGATTTTTTAAAAGCGTTTTCTCATAAAACTATGTGAATATATTTTTGTCAGCACTTAATTCTTTTAGAGGTTTCACAGTATGCATTGAAATCTTACTAGTTACCATAAAGATAAAGTATATGTAGAACAACACATAACTTGTAAACAGTCAGAGTTTTCTTGCTGACTTAGTCAGGGTATCTATCCCTGCACAAATATCATGACCAAGGAGCAAGTTGTGGAGAAAGAGGTTTATTCAGCTTATGCTTCCATATTGCTGTTCATCATTAGAGGAAGTCAGAACAGGAACTGAAGCAGGTCAGGAAGCAGGAGCTGATGCAGCGGCCATGGAGAGATGGCACTTACAGGCTTGCTTCCTCTGGCTTGCTCAGCTTGCTTTCTTATAGAACCAGGTCTACCAGCACAGGGATGGCACCACCCACAATGGCTGGGCCCTCCCTGCTTGATCACTAGATGAGAAAATGCCTTACAGCTGGATCTCATGGAGGCATTTCCTCAACTGAGGCTCCTTTCTCTGTGATAACTCCAGCATGTGTCAAGTTGACGAAAATCTAGCCAGTACAATTAGTGTGTATAGATTAAACATGATAATTTTTGAATACCAAAACTTGCCACATGACTATATTCTTAGCTCTTGAATTATTAATGATTTGAGGTCCAGGTATACCATACTCTGAGAGGGTACTTTACACTAATTTTTTCTACTAAGAAGGACTGACTCTTTCCCTTTTTGGGCTTTAGATTTTCTTCTTCTTTTTGTTGTTGTTGTTGTTGTTGTTTGGAGCTTCATATGGCCTGTGAGTAGTTTCTGGGGTATTCAGAGATTTCTGTGGCAAGTATCCAATTATCAGTGACTGCATATTATGTCTGTTCTTCTGTGGCTGGGTTACCTCACTCAGGATGATATTCTCTAGATGCATCCATTTTCCTAGGAATTTCATAAAGTCATTGTTTCTAATAGCTGAATACTAGTCCACTCTGTAAATATACCACAATTTTTGTATCCATTCATCTGAATGTGGGTTCTTTCCAGCTTCTGTCTATTATAAATAGGGCTGGTATGAATACGGTGGTGCATGTGTCCTTATTATATGTTGGAGCATCTCTTGGGTATATGGCCAGAAGTGGAATTACTTGGTCTTCAGTTAGGACTATGTCCAATTTTCTGAGGAACCGCCAGACCAATTTCCAGAGTGGATGTACCCGCTGACAACCCCAACAACACTGGAGGAGTATTCATTCAAGCAGTGAGTTCTGTTTGCAGTGAATCAGCTCTGTCATTGTGGTCTCAGGTGTGTGAGCACTTGTGAGACTCCTCTGGGAGCTCAGCCCTGTACCCACAGGTCCTGAGTACTACTGGCAGGGACCTGGCTTTTTTCCTAGGCCAAAGAGCACACTTTGGCAGATAGCACAGTACTTTCTGCTCTCTGTGAGCTCCCAGTGTGCTCTCCCTGGACCTAGGAGCCAGGTTACCATCTGGTCTAGGTGGAAGAGGATCTGTAGAGTTGGACATTAAGCACTGCCTTTCCACAGCAGACCTGGGTTCCCACTGACTAGGGCCTGTGCCTAACTGTGGGCCTGTGAATTTAGTCAGCGAGCCCAAGCGTTCAAGGCAGATTCCCAGTCCCTCTGCCAGTATCCGGCCCTACTGTGGGAGGCACATTTTCCGGAGTGCTCCAACTACCCCTCTCTGTGCTTTGGTTACTTACAGCACAATCTCACCTGACCTGTGCTCCCGGGTCAATGCTGTTCCAGGTGGCAAAGCCCCTGAGCATTGGACCAAGCACATGGGCTTTCCGGGCGAATCCCCCCAAAGCTATTTTAAAATGATGCAGTGCAAAGCCTAAGGTAAGGTATTTGAGTAACACACAAATGTGCTTTTATTTATTGTGGCTAAAGGGCATCAAACATACATGGTCAACAGCTCTACATCCTGAGCCAGGATCTCAAAGAAACAAACAAAGGCAAGTTTTTCTGAGAATGAAAATAGGAGGGAACATGCTATTGTTAATCTTAGCCCTGAAGAGGCTGCTGGGTCAGCGGAATCATGATTTCCAGTCTACCTAGAGAAACAGGGCCGTTTCTAGGAGAGGTATACAACACAGAAAGACCTTTGCTATTTTTTTAACACACATTTTAATTTTATTATGGCAAAGTTGAAAGTACCACATTCTTTACAACAGCGACCAGTAAAATGTATCTCCAATACAAATCAGTACAAAACAATCTGTTTCAGAATTTAAGGGAAAAAGAAAAGAAACCCTTTACATGAGTCCTTAGATCCTATTTTAAAACAGGAAAAAAGTAAAAGAAAAGAAAAACAAATCCACCACTGTCTGCACTGTCCGGGTTCAAGCCTCCCTCCTCTGGACGTCAGACACGAGGCTCCTGGGTCCTGTTGCTCGTGCGGATTTGCTCGGTTGTTTAGCTGGTGTCCCTCATTTCCTTATAAGCATGAAGCTGGGCATCCAACTCCTCTGCAGAAAGCTGCTGCTTTGAGTCTCTGCCTGTGCCTCTACCTCTTCCCCTGGTGCCTCCACGTGTCCCTCTCCTGGTGCCTCCACCACCAAAACCCCCAGAGCCACCATTTCTTGTCATGCCACCTCTGTTTATGCTTTGTGCGGGTCTTCGCCTTGTATCGATCTGTGATGTGACGAGCTGGATGTTCATAGGGCGGCCATCCAAAGGGACACCATTGTACTGCTTCATAGCCTTCAGGGCATCGGCTTTCCATTCAAAGTGCACAAGTGCTGTCCCTACACTTCGTCCAGAGCGGTCATAGCACACAGCGGCTTTGTTCAAGGTTCCAAATTCGGCAAAGAGTTCCTGTATATCAGCGTCTGACACTCTGAAGTCCAGGTTTGACACCAGCAGCTTCCCACAGGTCTCCACACTGGCTCCACCCCGGAAGCCGCGGTCCAATAGGTCATGCTGCCTCCACTTGTCCTGAAGGCATTTAGGTCTGCTGTATGCTGCTGGCCGGTTCCTGCTGCCTCTGCCACCTGCGAAGCCTCGGAAGATGGCGGGCCGGTTCCACCTAGGCCTGCTGCCTCCTTTCACCTGCACAGGTGCCTGCTCTGCACTACCTTGGTAGCCCTTGGACCCAGTCCTGCCGCGACCCCGGTCAACACCGCGGCATCCTGGCTGGCTCCGGTTCAGCTGAATGATGTCCTCCAAAGACATGTCCATTTTGTCTTCCATGGTGGGCACAGATTCGGGCCTCGTATCCATAGAACGACCTTTTAACAAAATCAAGCATAATAATGATATCAACAGGCTAATATTGATGTGAAGCTAAAATCTCATTTGGAATTACATCTAAGGTCTTCTATCGGTTCCTCTAAGGAGGCAGAAATGACCATTTTGGTCCTATTCTGGAGTCTAAATTTGTCTATGTCAAACTACCTGACCCAAGGAAATCCAATTACTTACCAGTTCTGAGCACTGCAGATAGGTCTCTGAGTCCCAACCAAACCAGGCAGCTGTCAAGGCTCCACGTCTGAGTGTGATCTCTGGCTCCAATGAAGGTTTTATATACCTCTCTGCTCGCCCCGCCCTATTGTAGCCACACCCTAAACCTCAACCTGGAAATGGATTGGTTGGTTACATTCCACATTACTTTAATCTCTATGTAACATTCATCCTCTTCAGTCATTGAATCAGAGCTCTCTGTGAAAATATCTCCACACCACACCATCTCTCAAGTATTTCTCTTGTTAATTAAAAAAAAAAATCACTGAAACTGAGGATTATTTTTCTTCCGTTGCTTAATTGTCACGTGCTTTTGAGTGTGGTACAGGAAGTGGTCTTGCTGTGAAGCAAGGGTTGTTTCAGAAATCTAAGTTCTAGCAATCCTTTTGCAAGATCCTACCAACCTAAGTTTAGATCCGGGCATGGTCATACACACTTTAATCCCAGGAGATAAAGTCAAGCAGATTTCTGAGTTAAAGATCAGCCTGAGACAGGCAACCTCTGGGTGAAGAGAAGCTTAAATCCAGGATGGTGGTACACACCTTTAATCCTTAGAGATAAACCTGCAGGTTTCTGAGTTCAAGGTCAATCGACAGAGCAAGATCCAGTACAGCTGAGCTAAATCAATGAAGGACCTGGAAAAGAGGAAGCAAGGGACAATGTAACAGAACTAGAGGGCCATTTTCCAGCTTCTGCAAGCAGAAGGACTTGGCAATTTTGGCTATGTGTTTCTGGCTTTCTAGTGAAGGGTAGATGGAGGCTATTAGATAATTGATGCGGGCGATCTGGAACTGAAACTTTAGAGGGGATGAAGAACAGACTGAGGTCGAATCTTCTGGGAAGTGTTTCCTGAGAGCAGGAAGAAGTGTGTTTCAGAGAAAGCCAGGGTTGTACCTCATGCTGCAGCTGTACTTTGTGATATTTAAGAGTCACCCATGTGCCACTGGTCTTGAAGGTGTCATGAAAGACAGCTGAGGCTTGGCACTGTGAAAGTCCATGGAAGGCCACTGATGAAAGGATAAGGTTGATAGGAGCCAGCCCCAGCATGGGGGGCTCATTCTTCTTGTGACAGCCAAGGAGGAAGAGCTTTGCTGGAGGGTGAGATTTGGTCTTATGAGATTCAAGAAAAAGGTCAAGTCTTTCGAGATATTGAGGGTTGCAGTATAATAAATTTTACTATCTAAGTCTAAGTTACTATGCTATTGTACCTGACCTTCCTTCTGTGGTATCTTGAGGCCAGAGAGTGCAGTCTCTGTCACTTAGCACCTCTTCCTAAAACAGCAAGGGATTAAGTAAATAGACTTTGTACTAGCTCAGCTGAAACTGCAGACATCTAACTTTTAGTCAGCTAGTGGGTAGTCACAGGAAGAAAATGGGACACTTAGAAAAGTGATTATAATGTTAATTGCTAAGTAGTAAAAGTGTCCTATGAAAATCCTCCATAGGGACCGGGTGGGGGTGGGGAGACAGAATGAATAACTTCTTGTCCTCCATACCCATACATCTTTCAGAATACACAATCACATGTTAAAAAGTTCATCACAAGTTCACACCAAAAGTCAAATCATAAATTGAAAATAAAGTCTACAACAGAGAATTTCACAAGCATATCCATTAGGAGCGATTATCTGGCTAATCTTGCATCAGGTGTCTCAGCTCCACAGATTCACTGAAGTTTTAAAACCAGAAGTAAATTTTCAGTGAAGCTTTGTATAGATAGATAAACCCAGTCAATATTTTATTCTCTGTACTAGCACCTATAATAAATCATGGGTTCCCTTTTTATGACCTTTGGTTAATTGTTTTACACCTCTTGGAATGTGCTCTGAGTAGGAGAAAGTCTGGTGACAATCTAAGAGTAATTAACAGGTGTCACTTAGGAGACTGGCAAAGTTCTCATTGCAGTTTTGGCTCTCAGATCTGACCTAATGGCAGTCTCATTATAAAAGAGCTTAATAATCAGTTATACTTTAGGGATCTTATGGCTCATCCTTATGACTTAAGTCATTTTAAGTCTATTTATCATCACTACAAGAAAGTACATCTTCAGAGATCTGCAGAAATCTGCTCTAAAGGGGTGTGCTAGAACTTAATGATTATTATATATGTTTAATAATAATGGGAAAAGCATATTAATAGCAGGGATCTTTCCTAAATTGAATCCCTTACACATTTCCTCAAAGAGGGTGAACCAGTCCCAGACTATATAATAACCTGAGGCCGGCCATCTCAGGATGATCACCTGCTAGTTATTAACTTGTTCTCTTATGGCTAACGGCAAGTTATAGTGGAAAATCCAGGAATGAAGAAGACATGAAAAAGACTTGAGTCTTGGCACCTTGAAGGGAACCTGGGAGAGGCTATTGGTGAGGCCTACTTGCAGTGGAAGACCCCAGGGTATTGGAGATGCCAGTACTATCTATGGATGATCACCAAAACCAACAAAAACAGTATAGTGGATCAACCTGATCTTAAAGTGCTACAGAGGGCAGAGCTTGAGAAATGATGCCAGCCCTTTGAAGCAATCAGAAGATCATGTGTGGTTCCCAGATATTGAAACCAGAAGCTGCATCATTGAAGCTGCCTTGGACACTGAAAGATGTTGAAGACCTGTCTCAGGATAGCTGCCAAGGAAAGCTGTGAAGGAGAGGTGGAACCAGCTCAGGAGAAAGAAATTTGTTGCAGTCAACAAAGATGAAAAAGGAGTTCGAGATCTGAAGACTGCTTTGATATCAGCCATGGAGATGGCAGGGTTTTGAGTTTCCCCAGCTGCTTTCCTGTATTGCTCTGAATTCAAGTTAAATGATTGGATGGATCTTAGAAGAGACTTTGAACTTTGCATTTCTAACATTGTTGAGACTGCTGCAGATTATGGGGACTTTGGAAGGTGAGCAAAATGTACTTTTTCATTCTGCTATGTTTAGGTGTGGCCCCCCATAGGCACATGTGTTTGAACAAGCCTATGTGGACCAGGGAGTGGAATGTGGTGGTTGGCATATGCTTGGCCCAGAGGGTAGAATTATTACAAACTGTGGCCTTGCTGGAGCAAGTGTGTCACAGTGGGGGTGGGCTAGCAGACCCTCCTCCAAGCTGCCTGAGGTTATCCAGTCTGTACCTGGCTTCCTTGGATAAAAATGTAGAACTCTCCTCTTCTCCTGCACAATGCCTGCCTGATTGCTGCCATGCTCCTACTTGGATAATAATGGACTGAACCTCTGAATGTTCAAGCTGGCCACAATTAAATATTGTTATTGATGAGACTTGCCTTGGTCATGGTGTCTGTTCATAGCAGTAAACCCTAACAAAGACATCATCTAATCCTACAGCTTTGCTCTATGCCCAGTAACCACTGAGAATCTCTACATGCCCAATGATCCTATCTTTCTGAAATGCCCTCCAACATTCTAAAACCCAGGGTTTCCATGTCCCTCCATAACATACTTTTTAAATTGTTTTGAGAACATCCTAATTCAGTGCTAGCTCTTCTCATACCTTCTATTAAAGCAAAAAATGACATTGGATTTCTGAGCCTTCACACGAACTTACATTTCTAGGAATACATGCATGCCTCCATCTGTCTCAATTATGCAATGATATGTAAATTTTGGTTTTGTGAATACCAAGCAATAAGTTCACTGCATGAGTTACAGGGTTTTTTCAGTGAAATGTCAATGATCACCCCCCCAAAACACACACACATACACAAACCAACGTGTTGTGGATCAATATTGAATTCCCACTATGTAGAATGATGAAATTGGGTTCCTAGAGTTTTCAACCTATTCCCAGCCCCAAAACAGACCCTATCCAAAACCAAAGCTATTTTTTATACAACTTTATTTTAAAAAGAGAGATCCATGTACAGATTTTTTAAAAGCGTTTTCTCATAAAACTATGTGAATATATTTTTGTCAGCACTTAATTCTTTTAGAGGTTTCACAGTATGCATTGAAATCTTACTAGTTACCATAAAGATAAAGTATATGTAGAACAACACATAACTTGTAAACAGTCAGAGTTTTCTTGCTGACTTAGTCAGGGTATCTATCCCTGCACAAATATCATGACCAAGGAGCAAGTTGTGGAGAAAGAGGTTTATTCAGCTTATGCTTCCATATTGCTGTTCATCATTAGAGGAAGTCAGAACAGGAACTGAAGCAGGTCAGGAAGCAGGAGCTGATGAAGCGGCCATGGAGAGATGGCACTTACAGGCTTGCTTCCTCTGGCTTGCTCAGCTTGCTTTCTTATAGAACCAGGTCTACCAGCACAGGGATGGCACCACCCACAATGGCTGGGCCCTCCCTGCTTGATCACTAGATGAGAAAATGCCTTACAGCTGGATCTCATGGAGGCATTTCCTCAACTGAGGCTCCTTTCTCTGTGATAACTCCAGCATGTGTCAAGTTGACGAAAATCTAGCCAGTACAATTAGTGTGTATAGATTAAACATGATAATTTTTGAATACCAAAACTTGCCACATGACTATATTCTTAGCTCTTGAATTATTAATGATTTGAGGTCCAGGTATACCATACTCTGAGAGGGTACTTTACACTAATTTTTTCTACTAAGAAGGACTGACTCTTTCCCTTTTTGGGCTTTAGATTTTCTTCTTCTTTTTGTTGTTGTTGTTGTTGTTGTTTGGAGCTTCATATGGCCTGTGAGTAGTTTCTGGGGTAATCAGAGCTTTCTGTGGCAAGTATCCAATTATCAGTGACTGCATATTATGTCTGTTCTTCTGTGGCTGGGTTACCTCACTCAGGATGATATTCTCTAAATGCATCCATTTTCCTAGGAATTTCATAAAGTCATTGTTTCTAATAGCTGAATACTAGTCCACTCTGTAAATATACCACAATTTTTGTATCCATTCATCTGAATGTGGGTTCTTTCCAGCTTCTGTCTATTATAAATAGGGCTGGTATGAACACGGTGGTGCATGTGTCCTTATTATATGTTGGAGCATCTCTTGGGTATATGGCCAGAAGTGGAATTACTTAGTCTTCAGTTAGGACTATGTCCAATTTTCTGAGGAACCGCCAGACCAATTTCCAGAGTGGATGTACCCGCTGACAACCCCAACAACACTGGAGGAGTATTCATTCAAGCAGTGAGTTCTGTTTGCAGTGAATCAGCTCTGTCATTGTGGTCTCAGGTGTGTGAGCACTTGTGAGACTCCTCTGGGAGCTCAGCCCTGTACCCACAGGTCCTGAGTACTACTGGCAGGGACCTGGCTTTTTTCCTAGGCCAAAGAGCACACTTTGGCAGATAGCACAGTACTTTCTGCTCTCTGAGAGCTCCCAGTGTGCTCTCCCTGGACCTATGAGCCAGGTTACCATCTGGTCTAGGTGGAAGAGGATCTGTAGAGTTGGACATTAAGCACTGCCTTTCCACGTTAGACCTGGGTTCCCACTGACTAGGGCCTGTGCCTAACTGTGGGCCTGTGAGTTTAGTCAGCGAGCCCAAGCGTTCAAGGCAGATTCCCAGTCCCTCTGCCAGTATCCGGCCCTACTGTGGGAGGCACCTTTTCCGGGGTGCTCCAACTACCCCTCTCTGTGCTTTGGTTACTTACAGCACAATCTCACCTGACCTGTGCTCCCGGGTCTCTGCTGTTCCAGGTGGCAAAGCCCCTGAGCATTGGACCAAGCACATGGGCTTTCCGGGCGGATCCCCCCAAAGCTATTTTAAAATGATGCAGTGCAAAGCCTAAGGTAAGGTATTTGAGTAACACACAAATGTGCTTTTATTTATTGTGGCTAAAGGGCATCAAACATACATGGTCAACAGCTCTACATCCTGAGCCAGGATCTCAAAGAAACAAACAAAGGCAAGTTTTTCTGAGAATGAAAATAGGAGGGAACATGCTATTGTTAATCTTAGCACTGAAAGGGCTGCTGGGTCAGCAGAAACTTGATTTCCAGCCTACCTAGAGAAACACGGCCGTCTCTAGGAGAGGTATACAACATAGAAAGACCTTTATATTTTTTTAACACACATTTTAATTTTATTATGGCAAAGTTGAAAGTACCACCTTCTTTACAACAGCGACCAGTAAAATGTATCTCCAATACAATTCAGTACAAAACAATCTGTTTCAGAATTTAAGGGAAAAAGAAAAGAAACCCTTTACATGAGTCCTTAGATCCTATTTTAAAACAGGAAAAAAGTAAAAGAAAAGAAAAACAAATCCACCACTGTCTGCACTGTCCGGGTTCAAGCCTCCCTCCTCTGGACCTCAGACCCGAGGCTCCTGGGTCCTGTTGCTCGTGCGGATTTGCTCGGTTGTTTAGCTGGTGTCCCTCATTTCATTATAAGCATCAAGCTGGGCATCCAACTCCTCTGCAGAAAGCTGCTGCTTTGAGTCTCTGCCTGTGCCTCTACCTCTTCCCCTGGTGCCTCCACGTGTCCCTCTCCTGGTGCCTCCACCACCAAAACCCCCAGAGCCACCATTTCTTGTCATGCCACCTCTGTTTATGCTTTGTGCGGGTCTTCGCCTTGTATCGATCTGTGATGTGACGAGCTGGATGTTCATAGGGCGGCCATCCAAAGGGACACCATTGTACTGCTTCATAGCCTTCAGGGCATCGGCTTTCCATTCAAAGTGCACAAGTGCTGTCCCTACACTTCGTCCAGAGCGATCATAGCACACAGCGGCTTTGTTCAAGGTTCCAAATTCGGCAAAGAGTTCCTGTATATCAGCGTCTGACACTCTGAAGTCCAGGTTTGACACCAGCAGCTTCCCACAGGTCTCCACACTGGCTCCACCCCGGAAGCCGCGGTCCAATAGGTCATGCTGCCTCCACTTGTCCTGAAGGCGTTTAGGTCTGCTGTATGCTGCTGGCCGGTTCCTGCCACCTCTGCCACCTGCGAAGCCTCGGAAGATGGCGGGCCGGTTCCACCTAGGCCTGCTGCCTCCTTTCACCTGCACAGGTGCCTGCTCTGAGATGCCTTGGTCGCCCTTGGACCGGGTCCTGCCGCGACCCCGGCCCCCACCCCGGCCTCCTGGCTGGCTCCGGTTCAGCTGAATGATGTCCTCCAAAGACATGTCCATTTTCTCTTCCATGGTGGGCACGGATTCGGGCCTCGAATCCATAGAACGACCTTTTCACAAAATCAAGCATAATAATGATATCAACAGGCTAACATTGATGTGAAGCTAAAATCTCACTTGGAATTACATCTAAGGTCTTCTATCGGTTCCTCTAAGGAGGCAGAAATGACCATTTTGGTCCTATTCTGGAGTCTAAATTTGTCTATGTCAAACTACTGACCCAAGGAAATCCAATTACTTACCAGTTCTGAGCACTGCAGATAGGTCTCTGAGTCCCAACCAAACCAGGCAGCTGTCAAGGCTCCACGTCTGAGTGTGATCTCTGGCTCCTTGAAGGTTTTATATACCTCTTTGCTCGCCCCGCCCTATTTTAGCCACACCCTCAACCTCAACCTGGAAGTGGATTAGTTGGTTACATTCCACATTACTTTAATCTCTATGTAACATTTATCCACTTTATTCATAGAATCAGAGCTCTCTGTGAGAATATCTCCACACCACACCATCTCTCAAGTATTTCCCTTGTTAATTAAAAAAAATCACTGAATCTGAAGATTGTTTTCTTCTGTTGCTTAGTTGTTAGGTGCTTTTGATTATGGTACAGGACATGGTCTTGCTGTGAAGCAAGGGTTGTTTCAGAACTCTTAGTTCTACCAATCCTCTTGCAAGATCCTACCCACCTAAGTTTAGATCCGGGCACGGTGATACACACTTTAATCCCAGGAGATAAAGTCAAGCAGATTTCTGAATTAAAGATGAGCCTGAGCCAGGCAACCTCTGGGTGAAGAGAAGCTTAAATCCAGGATGGTGGTACACACCTTTAATCCTTAGAGATAAGCCTGCAGGTTTCTGAGTTCAAGGTCAATCAACAGAGCAAGATCCAGTACAGCTGAGCTTAATCAATGAAGGACCTGGAAAAGAGGAAGCAAGGGACAATGTAACAGAACAACAGGGCCATTTTCCAGCTTTTGCAATAGAAGGACTTGACAACTTTGGCTATGTGTTTCTGGCTTTATAGTTAAGAGTAGAAGAGCCCTTTAGATAATTGAAGCCTGCCATCTGGAACTGATCGATTAGAGGGGATGAAGAACAGACTGTGGTTGAATATCTGGGAAGTGTTTTCTGAGAGCACAAATAAGTTGGGTTTCAGAGATAGCCAGGGTTGTACCTCATACTGCAACTGTACTTGGTAATATTTAAGAGTCACCCATTTGCCACTGGTTTTGATGGTGTCACAAAAGACAGCTGAGGCTTGGCTTTGTGAGAGACCATGGAATCCCATTGATGAAAGTACAATGTTGCTAGTATCCAGCCCCAGCATGGGGGCTTTTTTTTCTTCTTGAGACCAGAGAGGAGGAAGAGCTTGGGTGGTGGTTAAAATTTGGATGATATATTGAGGGTTGCTGTATAATAAATTTTACTATCTAAGTCTAAGTTACTATGCTATTGTATCTGTCCTGCCCTCTGTGGTCTCTTGAGCCAGAGACTGCAGTCTCTGTCACTTAGCACCTCTTCCTAAAACAGCAAGGGATTAAGTAAATAGACTTTGTACTAGCTCAGCTTAAACTGCTGACCTCTAACTTTTAGTCTGCTAGAAGGTAGTCACAGGAAGAAAAAGGGACACTTAGAAAAGTGATTATAATGTTAATTGCTAAGTAGTAAAAGTGTCCTATGAAAATCCTCCAAAGGGAAAGGGTGGGGGTGGTGGGGGGATAGAATGAATAACTTCTCCTTGTCCTCCATACCCATACATCTTTCAGAATACATGATCACATGTTACAAAGCTTATCACAAGTTCACACCAAAAGTCAAATCATAAATTGAAATAGAAGTCTACAACAGAGAATTTTACAAGCATATCCATTAGGAGCGATTATCTGGCTAAACTTGCATCACGTGTCTCAGCTCCACAGGTTCACTGAAGGCTTAAAACTAGAACTAAGTTATCACTGAAGCTTTGTATAGATAGATTAACAGCCAATATTTTATACTCTGCACTAGCACCTATAATAAATTGTAGGTTCCCTTTTTATGACCTTTGGTTAATAATAATACATCCTCTTGGAATGTGCTCTGAGTAGGAGAAAGTCTGATGACAATCTAAGAGTAATTAACAGGTGTCAACTTAGGAGACTGGCAAAGTTCTCATTGCAGTTTTGGCTCTCAGATCTGACCTAATGGCAGTCTCACTATAAAAGAGCTTAATAATCAGTTATAGTTTAGGAATCTTATGGCTCATCCTTATGACTTAAGTCATTTTAAGTCTATTTATCATCACTACAAGAAAGTACATCTTCAGAGATCGGCAGAAATCTGCTCTAAAGGGGTGTGCTAGAACTTAATGATTGTTCTATATGCTTAATAATAATGGGAAAAGCATATTAATATCCGTGATCTTTCCTAAATTGAATCCCTTACACATTTCCTCAAAGAGGGTGAGCCAGTCCCAGGCTATATAATAACCTAAGGCCGGCCATTTCAGGATGATCACCTGCTAGTTATTAGCTTGTCCTGTATGGCTAAGGACAAGTTATAGTGGAAAATCCAGGAAGGAAGAAGATATGCTAAAGATTTGAGGCTTGGCACCTTGAAGGGAACCCGTGAGAGGCTATTGGTGAGGCTACTTGCAGTGGAAGACCCCAGGGTATTGGAGATACCGGTACCATGGATGATCACCAAAACCAACAAAAACAGTATAGTGCATCATCCTGAGCTTAAAGTGACACAGAGGGCAGAGCTTGAGAAATGATGCCAGCCCTTTGAAGCAATCCAGAAGATCATGTGTGGTTCCCCCATATTGAAACCAGAAGCTGCATCATTGAAGCTGCCTTGGAGACTGAAAGATGTTGAAGACTTGTCTCAGGATAGCTGCCATGGAAAGCTGTGAACGAGAAGTGGAACCAGCTCAGGAGAAAGAAATTTGTTGCAGTCAACAAAGATGAAAAAGGAGTTGGAGATCTGAAGACTGCTTTGATATCAGACATGGAGATGGCAGGGTTTGGAGTTTCCCCAGCTGCTTTCCTGTCATGCTCTGAATTCAAGTTAAATGATTGGATGGATCTTAGAAGAGACTTTGAACTTTGCACTTCTAACATTGTTGAGACTGCTGGAGATGGGGACTTTAGAAAATGAACTAAATGTTCGTTTTTATTCTGCTATGTTTAGGTGTGGCCCCCCATAGGCTCATGTGTTTGAATAAGCCTATGTGGGCCAGGGAATGGAATGTGGTAGTTTCATATGCTTGGCCAAGAGTGTGGAACTATTATAAGCTGTGGCCTTGTTTGTTCAAGTGTATCACAGTGGGCGTGGGCTTGCAGACCCACATCCTAACTGCCTGAGGATGTCCAGTCTGTTCCTGGCTTCCTTTGGATGAAAATGTAGAACTCTCAGCTCCTCCTGCACCATGCCTGCCTGGATGCTGCCATGTTCCTGCCTTGATGATAATGGACTGAACCTCTGAACGTTCAAGCTGGCCCTAATTAAATATTGTTATGGATGAAACTTGTATTGGTCATGGTGTCTGTACATAGCAGAAAACCCTAACAAAGACATCATCTAATCCTACAGCTTTGCTCTATGCCCACTAACTACTTTGAATCTCTCCATGTCTAGTGATCCTATCTTTTTGAAATACCCTACAACATTCTAAAACCAGGTTTTCCATGTCCCACCATAACATACTTTTTAAATTGTTTTTAGAACATCCTAATTCAGTGCTATCTTGCCTCACACCTTCTATTAAAGCTAAAGATGACATTGGATTTCTGAGCCTTTATACAGACTTACATGTTCTAGGAATATAGGCGTGCCTCCATCTATCTAAATTATGCAGTGATATATATCCTGTGGTTTTGTGAATTCCAATCAAGGATTTACTGCATGAGTTACAGGGTTTTTCCAGATAAATGTTAGTGATGACCCCTACACACACATACATACACACTCACACACACACACATACTCACATTAGCCGATCTGATGCAACCTAGAACAGGTTCTTTATTCGATATGAGCTAGCTCACCTCCTTCCTCAGTGCACTACTTTCACACAGGCAGTTTTGTTTTTGGGGCAACCAAAATGTTTATCAGGGCAAGGTTTTGTAGAAAGCAGCAAGCAGGGAGAATATGTGGGCAAGCATCTAATTGGAAAGCTACTGTGGCCTTAATATAACTGGTTGCATCATAAATTCAATTTCTGTTACCCTCTTCCTTGGTGCTTGTTCAGCAGCAAGTGGGCTTGTAACCTTGAAGGGCAGGTTTGCTGGGGGGGAATAACCTAGAGACACTGGTCCCGTTGAGGATATTACTTATAAATGCTTTTCTTGTCAGGGATTAGCCTAGAGGCTTAGTTTTGTTGGGTGTCAACTTTGAAACTAATGCTAAGTACCAGCCTATTAGTTTCCCTGAGTTCAAACTTAGATCAAGTTCTCTAAGATGGAGTCTGAACTTAAGTGATTTGGTGTCTCAGCAACCACAGAAATCTTTGCCAAAATGAATGCTAGTCACCCTCCTGCCTTAGCCTCTGAGTGATGTCATATTAGAAGATGACAAAGCATGAAGCTCTGCTCTTTATTCCAGACCAGACAAATGATTATGTAAGGTGTTTGTCACATCCTCTTACAATGGCATTTTGTGGGTTTTGTGCATGTATTTTCAAGAACCAATTAGAACCTCCACGTGACTTACTCTCTGATCTCTGCTGGTCATAAATGAAGAAAACATAGCCAGGTTACTTTGCTCATATAGTAATCATCCCAGCTGGAAGGCTAAAGCAGGAGGATCCTGGTGAGTTAGAATTCTAAATTAGCCTTAGCTAGAGAAGAAGAATAATATCTCAGAAGACAATCTGAACTAAGAATGTAAAGAGCAAAAGGACGAATCAATCAATCAATCAATAACAAAGCAAGTAAGCAAACAAAAAAAAAAAAATGCAAGGCTGGGGAGTAAATCACTTAATGAAGTCATGAGTTCCATTCTTGTCTGTTTTTGTTTTGTTTGTACTGACACAGAAAGCTTTGATTCAATCTAGAGATCAGAAAATCCTAGAGAATAATAACTGCCCAGGACTCTGATATTCAACCTTCTGGACGGGGAAAGCAAGCATATTTGGGAGGGCTCTCATGTGGGGCCAGGAGCCAGATTCTTGGCTTCTTCTGTGGTGAAGTGATCTGTAGAATGTGGCAGATGTAGTCTGCGTCATGTTAATATGTCTCTTAAAATCAAAGTCACTTTGTCAAATTCATCTCATCAAAGTTATTTTGTCAAGGTTACCTCATCAACGTCATCAGTCAAAGTCACTTTGTCAGACTCATCTTGTCAAAGTCATCATGTTATGAGAAATACAAAACAGCATATAGCAACACAAATCAAACCTTCCCTGTTTGTTGAGCAGAAGCAGGAAACATAAAGTGGTGCTCATGCCAAAGAGCATGACACTCAAAACACAAGTCCAACCTTTTCTATCAGGCAGAGATGAGAAATAACCAGAAAGTGGCATGCACCTACAAGAAAAGCATTTCTTGGTTCCCCTGAGCCCATGCCCAACCCAACAAAGACTCAGGATGTCTCCTGGAGCCACCTTGGCCACAGATTCCAGACAAGTCTGTTTAAAATGCAACTGGACAAGTAACCAAATTAAAGGCCTTTTACAGAGAAGAATGTGGTGCCTGTGACAATCTGTGAACAGAAACAGACAGCAACAAAAACTAAAACCAGAAGAAAGTACAACTTATAGTAACAAGAAACATCCAGATTGTGGTGTTCACAGAAGACAAATGTGGCACCACTCAGACCTGGAAAAGGATACAGCCTGCAATACCAATAGCAACCAGAAGGTGGCACACACATATGCATGATAACCATCAGAACTGCACATACGTTTACTCAGACCTTGAAAAATCACCATGGTAATATAAATCACATATCTTTTCACAAGTTTTTGTTAGGCTCTGTAGATCTCACACAAAGTTTCTAACATTCTGACAAATTAGCCGCCACATGAATAACAAGATTTGGCACTAATGCACAAGTACTCACCTGCTCAGACCACATAGAAGATGTCTGACATTCAGACAGATTTCTCAGTGCAACTCAAACATAGAAGAATTACAATGGCAACACAAGCCACCAGTTTCCACACAAATAAATTGTTGTGTTTTAAATGCAGGTGAGAAAAGGCAAAAGACAAGGCAAGGCATGTGACAGGGCAGTGAAAAAGGAGCACAAGTACAGAATTTTGGAAAGGCAGAAGAAATAGGAGAAGCCAAGATGGAGAAGGAAGAGGACGGCCCATCTCCGTGTGGCTTTGGATAGCCACAGGTAGCAATAAATGTCTTAATAGGGATGGATTATTATGGGGCAATTTGTCTTGTCTAGATGGGAAGATTGTATCATTTCAATTGGATCTGAGTTTATTATGTAGACATTTTATGGAGTGAGAATTTACTGATATAAATCTGATTGATGAATTAAAAAAGCTTCTAGAGTTTTGATTTTGTTGCACCATTGGGAACTGTGAGAGTAACCACAGGAGGTGGTTGTGGGGAATGTGAGCAGAGTTTCCAGAGAGAGTCTCAGGAAGGCTACCATCACTGAGATGAAAACACCCTGCAGATGCCATATGGCTCTAAGATGGTGGCAATGTCATGGGTTGGAGGATTCTTTTTTTACTATATACTGCAATAGGTGGCAAACCAACATGTTAGACAAGCGTCTACTAAAAACTTAGGATTATTAACCTGAGAGTTGGAGTTTTATTTTCTAAGTTGAAGAAGGGTGGTATCGTGATGAGTCACATGATGGCTCAAAGAAACAGACAAACTCAGCTCACAAACAAACCAAGCAAATGAAAAAACAACAACAACAACAAAAACTCCAAACAACAAAACAAACGAAATTTCTAAATAAAAACTTAAAGAGAGCTTAACAGCTGGTAAGATGGCTCAGAGGGGAATGGCACTTTCTCCCAAGCTTGAATTCAGTAAAAAATTTCACAGGTATACTGAGAGAAACCACTTCAGGTTCTCATCCTCTCACCTCTACATGCATGCTCCCCTGATGACACATTAAAGCACAAATGAACTAACACAGTCATCACAGAAAGAACAGCAGGGGAGCTGATCCAGAGTGGTGCAAGCTTCAAGGGACTGATGAAGAATGGCTCTCAAACTGAGTCTTGCCTAGACTGGGGAAGACAATGAGAGACATAGAGGTTGTTTCAATGATTCTTCTGTACCATAGGCCAACCTAGATGTCAATATGTGAGCATCCTTAGCTGACAACTTTCAATCATGACATGCAGGCCTGAATGTATATATTTTGACTAGTTAAAGAGGAGAGGACATTTACTACAGATTCCTTAATTTTATTACTTTATTCTACTCAGACAACAGTAATGACATCTAAAGAAAGTATCAATGATTTATTTATTCACTAAATATTATAGTGAACAAAAAGATTACATGAAGATGAAAAATCTCCTATTTAAACTATCCAGTCAGAGCCACTCAAAACTGCCAAGTTATGTTTCTGTCTCCACAAGGCCCCTCTTCCTACAGTTCATCTGACAGTTCCCCATGTCAAGCTCAGGTTCCAAAACTCCCAGTCACTGTACACCCTTTTGTTTTCAACCATCTGAGTAGTGTCTGAAGTCACAATCTCTGAGAATCCCAGATATCTAGACATCTGGATTAATGTAGGGTTCATAGAAGCCATTAAATCAGGCTTTTTGTCTCTCAGATTCCTTTCTTTCTCTCTCCACACACTTCCTCAGGGCAGGTCCAATTTAACAACATGCCTTCTTATTTTGAGTATGTTCTAAGATTTGCTAATATTATGGAGTTACACAACCCTAAGTTATAGTGATTCACAACCTTAATCCTAGAAGAAAGAAGAATACAGAGGCAAAAGGATTCCCAGAATTTAGAGTTCTAAACCACCCTGGCTTCAAAGAAAGACCCAACCCTGTACCAAACTCAAAACTATGCAATAATTAAACAAAGGAAGGGGAAAATCCATAAGTCCAGTGATAGGTTGTTAATTAACAAGTGAAATGTTTGATGGGTAGTGTGGTGTGGAGATATTCTCAGAGAGCTCATCAATCAATGTAGCGGATGAATGTTACATAGAGATTAAAGTAATGTGGAATGTAACCAACTAATCCACTTCCAGGTTGAGGTTGAGGGTGTGGCTACAATAGGGCGGGGTGAGCAGAGAGGTATATAAAACCTTCATTGGAGCCAGAGATCACACTCAGACAAGGAGCCTTGACAGCTGCCTGGTTTGGTTTGGACTCAGAGACCTATCTGCAGTGCTCAGAACTGGTATGTAATTGGATTTCCTTGGGTCTTGTAGTTTGACATAGACAACTTTAGACTCCAGAATAGGACCAAAATTGTCATTTCTGTCTCTTTAGAGGAACCCATTGAAGACCTTGGATATAATTCCAAATGAAATTTTAGTTTCATATCAAAAATCAGTGTTATACTATTATTGTTGGGATTCTGTAAACCCCATTACTCAGTTACCTGGCAATAGCCAGGTATGCTCTGCCCCATTGACCTGACACTATAAAAAGGGCTGCTTGACCCCTCCTCTCTCTCTTGCCTCCTGGCTCTCTTGCAGCCTTGCTCTCCCACCCATACCTCTCCTCTTCCCCTTTCCTTCCCCCATCTCCCTCCAGGTGCTCATGGTCAGCCTCTACTCCTCTCTGTCTCTCTCCCCCAACTCTCCTCATCCTTTCCCATTGGTGCTGAAACCAGGACATAATCTTTTTACAACATTGGTGTCCTGTGACTTTTCCTTTTCATGACTTTTCTTTTCAGTTATTGTTATTATTATGGTTGAATTTGAAAAAGGGGGTCTTACTGCATTGTCCAAACTCCTAGAAATGGCTATGTGGCTCAGGGTAGGCTGGAAATCAAGATCCTCCTGACTCAGTCCCTCCACAGTGTTAAGATTACTAGAATGTTTCCTCGTATTTCCATTCACACAAATGTTTGCTTCCATTCATATTTCTGAGATTCTGGCTTACACTGTTGACCTGTTGACTATGTATTTTGATCTGCTTTAATTCTCAATAGCTAGAATTATATTTGTGATTTACTCAAATGTCTTACCTTAGGCTTTGCATATTTTTCCAGTAGCTTTGTTTTTTGGATATGGTCTGCTTTTGGGACCAAGAAACTCTGAAAATTGTACCAACCCACTGTTGTAATCTTAGCTAGTAGGAATTCAATATTCATCAAGAAGACAAGGTTATTTCTTTATTGTTTGTTTTTTTGGTTAGTTTTATTTGTATGTTTGTTTGTTTGTTTGTTGATTGGTTTGGGTTTTTTATCCTTTTTTATTGATGTCTTATCCATTACATTGCAATTCTCCTCCTTCTATAATGTTCCTAAGCAAGCTACCCACCCATCTTCCCAAAAAGAGGTGAGCAACCAACATACAACATTTAAACTATTTTTCTTTTGAACATGAAACACGAGCAACACAAATTGACACATGTGGACATCTTGGCGCCAAGGGACAAACAATACACGAGAGAGAAGAGAACTAGATATGACAAAGGGACCCTGATATCCTTCCTAAAAAACCCAGAACCAGAACTAGACATTTCTCCAGTAGAAGCCAGAGAGTCAAAACGTCTCCTGAACTCCTGACCTCCTGCTCCTGCTCAAAGAACTCTGAAACAGTTTACATTCTTTTTTCTTCTCTTTCCATATACCATCCCAGACAAGGGAGGGGACTTTTCTGAGACCCATTTCTTTCTCTCTTCTCCAATTAAACTACCTTTAATCTGTTTACAAAGACTTAAAAACACCTTTGAGAAATATCTTCATTCCTCTAAATCTTTAGCATAGCACATACACAAAAACATTTTGTCATTGCCTCTTTTATGCTTTTTGTTTAAGCACAAACCACTAGTTGATCCACCAACTGTGAATCCCATTTCCAATCCACACCAATATTTTTACTTGCTGGCCAGCTTCTTCTGAGGGGCGAACCCTTTAGGATGTTCCTTCTTTCCTGGATCTCAGTGGGACCTCCATTTGTGGTGCCTGCACCATGAACAGCTACTCCAAAGCGGGTGACGGTCTAGTAGGGTTTGAAAGAAAGACACAACTCAGTTATTCGTGTTACCAGAAGTGTTTTACTCTGAACTCCAAGAAAGTCAACTGAACTGGCTCCAACTCCAGATATATACTTACAAAACAGTTACAAAGGCAGTATGCAAATTCCCTAGCAGCTGGGTGGAGGCATCACCTCCTAGGGTGATGTCTATATCTTGAGATAGCCAAAAGCAGGAACAAGAGCAGTGGAGTAGGTTTGTAACTGGGCATTAGTATTACAAAGGAAGGTGTGTTTTCCCAAAGTCAAGGCATGCAAGCCAGCAGTTCAGCTAACCCTTAGCAGATGGGAGTTGGGCATAACTTCCAACAATATTGTTTTAAAGTTCCACAATATCTTGTCCTTGAGAATTATAAGGAATCCCAATAATATGGGTAATATTAAATTGTCAACAAAACATCTCAAATGCTTGACTGCAATTGTCAGTTCCATTATCTGTTTTAATCTGATTTGGAGCACCAAGCATAGGAAAACAACATAGGCCATAAGATAGTTCACTTTTAGTTGCTTCTCCTGTTAAAGCAATTGCAACTAGAAAGCCTGAAAAGGTGTTAATATTCAAATAAATGTTTTAATTTTCTAAAATCAGAAATATGTAATTTCCATTTGCCATAATTGTTTAGGTATAAGTCCTCAAGGGTGAATGTCATTATGTGGTATAGAAAGAAACTGAAGACATTTAGGACAAATCTTTACAATTTGACATGTACATTCTCTAGAAATATCAAATTGTTGTCTCAGGCCATTACAATTTTGATGGTAAAGAATGAGATTATAATCTTCCTGGTATACAAATCTGTTGTGGCATTGCCTTTACTGAGGGATCCAGGCAACCCAGTATCTTTTAAATATCTTATAAAGTAAGAGTATGTTCTCTTAAATTAGGTTGTATTTGTATAAACAATTGAAAAACTCAAGAATTAGCAGTATCTAAAAATGGGATAATTTTAAGCAATTGCAAACTATAAGCTATGTATTGGCTATCAGTATATAGATTTAAAGTTAAAATTTTTAACATTTAAAAACAGTGACTTCAGCACGTAATCCAGTAATTTGTGCAGCAGCAGAGGGAAACTCAAGAAAATGAGTGTGTGACACAATTGTATATGCTGCTTTTTCATTAGATGAGCCACCTGCAAATACAGCAATTGCATTATCTATGGGCTGCATACATATATTTATAGGAAATATAAAAGCATGAATAGAGAAAAGAATTTTAACAACTTGTCTTTTTGATAATGATTATCAATTTTGCCTGAAAAGTTTTCACATGCAATAGGCCAAATATCAGTATTTAGCAGTAACTGAAAGGAAATTAAATTCAAGGCCTAATAATCCTGTTGCTGGTTTTTGGTATTCTCTTCATGGTATATTTTAGTCCTTAATAATTAAGACCTTCCACAATCTGACAGTCTCTGCAATGCTGGATTCGCTCTTTAAGGAGAAATAATGTTTCCTATACTTTCCTTAGTTTTAGTTGTCTGAATATGATTTGTTTAGGCTACCTCTTATTCACAGAGATGGAATGCGGGGGTGAACAGACAGAGAGGAGTATCTTATCAGTTGTTAGCTAGGAGATTTAGGGCTTAAGTGCCTTCTCGGGACACCTGGGCACCATCAATTGAGGAGCTCTGGAATTCACAGTCATTAGTGAAGCTGTGACTTATCTTGTATAAACACCACAGTGCCTGGGACTGCAGAACCTTAGAGTGTAATTAATTCTTGTGTAAATGCCAGGTCCTTGAAAGAGCCCATGCTCTCACATAGGGGGAATGGGGTGAAGAGGTCATTGTGTGGGGCTTGGACTCCTGACTTCCTGACTGCAGTGAGTGTTGGGCGAGCTTTTCTTCCCAGCCCCCCAACCCTCTCCCTATAAAACCCTCCAGCTTTCCAGCCTCTTGGTCGATGCCTCTGTCTCCTGCATGAGATATGTGTCTGCCCGGAGCTCCATCATTAAACTACCTCGTGCTTTTGTAGCAAGAAGGTCTCTCATGTTTCATTGGGTAACCCCGTGTCCCGAGACTCGAGTGGGGGTCCCAGAAAGGGGGTCCTACATAACTAATGTAATTGTTGTTTGGAATAAGGAATATTCCATTTTTTAACTTTTTTAAAAAATTACCTTCATGATTCTACCATACTGCCCTGTATTAATACAGCAAAGGCTACATCATAGGATGTTAAAACTTTACTTATAGGGGAAGAAAGATGAATTCACATTAATGGTTCCTTTTGCCAAAAGGACTGCTGTGGGTACAAAGCAAAAATACAAACAGCCAACAACTGATAATAATCTATATAATATCTGTTAATTAATTGCTTCTTTTCTGTTTTCTGCAAAATTTTTCATCTCAGTTATCTGCAGAGGGGACTAAAATTTGAATCTCTTGAGAACAACAGAGGTTTAAGACCTCCTGTGGTGAGCTTAAGGGGAGGTTTTAGCCAGTTAACATCTGAAGACTTTTGAAAATCATAGTAAGTAAGTAAATTATCTTTATGAATTTTCTATGCCACAATCTGACTAGGATGACTGATAACCCAATTATTTGTATTCACTTCCCAAAATTATAAAGCTCATTGTAAAAGCAAAAACTCTAGCTAACAAAGCATCCACAAGAGTAAACACTGAGAATTCTAAGCCCCAACTTCCTGCCATTGAAGCAGCAGTAAAACAATAAAAGACCATCAGCCATTCCCTGAGTCAAAACTTTTCAAAGTCATCCATAGCCCCAAGGGCTTTCAAAACCACAAACAGACAAGCCAAATGCAAAAACCCTTTACAATCTGGAGGATGCAAAGAAAGAGTATAAAAACAACCTTTTAAATATATGATAATTCTTTGGAATGGCAATTAAAGTGGCAAACCAGGCTGTAATGCACCTATAAATTCCACAGCCTCATAAACCCTTTGAAAAGCTGCAAGAATCTCTACCTGCTTGTTTTTTTTTTTAATTACAAATATGTTTGTGTTAAAATCCTGAGCCTGTGATTGAACTACAAACTGCAGCCAATGGAACACCAGTAGTTTATAATTTTTAAGTTTCTTTTGTAATATTAGAGTATAAACATAATTTTGGGAAAGCAAAACCAATTTTTTACAGTGCAAATGATCTAGTTTTATAAAATCAATACCAAGTTCACTACATTCACGCCACAAAGTTTGGCTGCAAGTTCTTATATATGAATGCATGATGAGGCAGCTTTTAATACCTCAATATTTTAAATTGTATCTTATAAATCTGTTTTCTAGAACAAGAATTACATAAAATATTATCCCATGTTTGGGGGTATCTATAGAAAACTGTTTCCCTAGGTTGGCTCACGCCAGGTGTTGCCCAAAATGACTCCAACCCAGTTACTAGTTTTAAACAAACTTTTTGATATCAGTCTAACAAATGTTAATCATACCCAGTTGTTTATAAACTAATAATCTACAGCCAAGACATGCAGAGTATATTTATACATTTAAAAACCAGTCAAAGAGTGACCACACATCCTATATATTTAAACCAGATAAAATTTCCATTTTTTCTAGCTGTAATTTTAGGAGATGAGCACCTTGCTACTTGTTAAGCACAATAAACACAGTCAGAGGTTTTTCTAGGAGAAACAGCAGAACTGCTATAAACTGAGAAGCTGCCGGCACCTTTAGGAGCAGCCTAAATCAGCTCCTAGCAGGTCTCCAGCTGAACTAGGCTACTAACTTCAGGTGCAGGGCCCTAAAGACCTGCTTTCTATTTTTATTTTTTAATTTTACCATTTTTGACAGGAGTTAAAATTAAATCAAGGGGCAAACAACCAACACATAACATTTTAACCCTTTTTTCTTTTGAACATGAAACACAAATCAACATCCAATGAAGACACACAAATTGATACATGTGGACAGACAGCTTGGTGCACCAAGAGACAAAACACAAGAGAGAGAGAGAGAGAGAGAGAGAGAGAGAGAGAGAGAGAGAGAGAGAGAGAGAGAGAGAGAGAGAGAAGAGAACTAGCTGTGTCAAAGGAACCCAGAACCATAACTAGGCATTTCTCTAGTGGGAGCCAGAGATTCAGGACTTCTCCTGACCTCCTCTTGTTTCCATGTATTTTCCTTCTCTTTCACCAAACCATCCCAAATAAGGGAGAGGACTGTTTTGCTAAAACCCATTTTCTCTCTCTTGTCCAATTAAACTACCTGTATAATCTGTGTAAAAAAAATTATCTTTGCTCCTCTAAATTTTTAGCATACCTATAAATACATACACAAAACACATTTTACCATTACCTCTACCATTAACTTGTACCTTTTTACAAGGTTTATTCACCACTGTCCCAAACTTTCTTCTGTGTGCTTTCCCCCCCACCACCCTGAGATATCCTTCACTGAATCCCACATACTGGGTCCATGTTGTGGCTCCACTTGTCCGAGACCAGCTGGGTCAAACAACAAGTTCCCCAGAGCAGGAGCAAGTATTGAAAGAAAAAAGAGACAGTTAGTCAAAATTGTAACATGACTTCAGCCAGTTCTGAGGCTAAAGGGAAGCCTTTTTTAATTCAGTCCTCTTTTAAACCACTTTAATTACATGTAGAAAGATAACATCAGTTCTGAGTCAGGAAGCAAGCAAGTTAATAATCAAAAATCCTGTAAACATCTTTCTGGAGGCCAGGTGGGGGAGATCAGGGACAAGAGGGGGTCCCAAGAGACAAAAGAGACTCCCACACCTACTGTTGGGATTCTGTAAACCCCACCCCTCAATTACCTGGCAGTAGCCAGGTATGCTCCGCCCCAGTGACCTGACACTATAAAAGGGGCTGCTTGCCCCCTCCTCTCTCTCTTGGCCTCTCTTGCCTCCTGGCTCTCTTGTTCTCCCACCCCTATCCCTCCTCTTCCCCTTCCCTTCCCTGCTCTCCCTCCATGTGCTCATGGCCTGCTTCTACTCCTCTATTCCTCTCTCTCCTCTCTCTCTCTCTCTCTCTCTCTCTCTCTCTCTCTCTCTCTCTCTCTCTCCCCCCCCCCTCTCTGCCTCTAATACCCTCTTAACTCTCCCATGACCTGAATAAACTCTATTCCCTACTATACTGTTGTGTGGCTGGTCCCTCAGGGGGAAGGGATTCCCAACATGGACCCCCCAGAGGCATTTCCCTTGCCCCCAGGCCTTGCCGCACCTCCATGGGCCATATGCCCCCCACTCTCTTCATCCTTCCCCTAACATTGGTGCTGAAACCCAGGACGTCATCTTTTCACAACATTGGTGCCCCATGATTTTTCCTCTCAGTGACTTTTCCTTTCATTGGTGCCCAGTCATCTTTTCCTTACACCTACATTCCTTGAGCCTGCCCAGAGCTACAGTTGTGAATGTTCTGTCCTGAGCTTCAATTGCAAATGTTCTTAATCTGAGCCAGTTTTCTGAGTATAGGGCCAGAGTCAGGTTTCTGCTTTGACTAGCTTCTGATTGTCCATAGTGATGTAAAAAAATCCTGCCGCCAACTGTCCAGTGGTGCCAAAATGCTTTCCACAATCTCTCTGGATCGGTCTCTGGTAATTTTAAACATCTGGCGGAGGGCGGAAGCATTGAGATGATGTAAAGAGTGATCTTGCTGTGCCCTAGCCAGAGGGATAACAGGGCAAGGAGGATAAGCTCAGTGCTTTCATCAGCCTTAGCATTTCCCTCAGCCAAAGGGCCCTGTCAGCCAATGTGAGCTCTCAAGTGTCCCACAAAGAAAGGGGGGTCTCTCTTGGCAATGAAAGATGATATTTCACTGAAAACGGGTAGGAGGCTGTAGAGTTGGACTTTATTTAGGGAACTGTCTCCAAAAAAGGGAGCGAATGAGCAACAAATTAAAGGGGGTGGCCGGAAGGGTCTTAAAAAAAAGACAGCATAAAGTTCTACTAACGGGGCTGAAGTATATGGGGACTGAATGGAATGAGCTTTGTCATTGATGACATACACAGCTCTAACATTCGAAGATCCATCAGCAAAAACAGTTATTCCATCTAGAAGCAGCTTTTTAGATGTCACTTTAGGAAAGACCAAAGGGCAAACTGTATAAGAGGATCATTTGGGTGTTGATTGTCAATAGTACCAGCTAATGAGGCACAGGCAACTGCCTAGTCATCACTGGACTGGCACAGCCAATCAACCTGATCAGACGTATAAAGGACAATGAGGATAGCTGGGTCTTTTCCAGAACATTGGCCAGACATTTTTCTTCCTTTTATAATCAAGGCAGCAGACAGAGTATAATAAGTAGCCACAACCTTATTGGGTTTATAGAGGAGGGGAACCCATAACAGGAGACATTCAGAGGCAACACAACCCTCACTCTTCTGCCAAAAAACTCCCACTGGAGCATGAGTAGTGGCACAAATAATGAAAAATAAGGGAAGCTTAGGTTGGACGTGAAATATGACTAATCTGGTCAAGGGCTGCCTCTGCTGGTGGAGTAAGCCCACGTGGGGACCGCAGATGGGAGTCTCCCACTAGGAGTTCATCGAGGGGCAACAAAACATCAGGGGGAATCTTAAGATAAGGACAAAGAAACTGGAGAGTACCTAGCAGCTGTTGAAAATCATGTAAATTTCATAGGGAAGAGAGGTTGATCTCTATTTTGGGTGTGTGGACACAACCCATCTCAAGCTTATATCCCAAATAGGAGTAGGGGTCATGAATTTGATTTTTTTTTTTTTGAGCCATCTTGAGCCATTGAGACTTGAAAGTCTGTTGCAATTGTTGAAAGCAGGAGAGGACTTGTGACTCATGAGGGGTGGCTAAAATGATATCTGTATAATGAAGGAGATAAATCTGAGGCCATTTCTCTTGTATAGATTGAATAACTCGAGCCACAAATTTCTGAGTTAAGGTGGGGCTATTGGCCATTCCGTGTGTAAGACACACCACTGATAGCGCTCCATAGGACCTTGACAGTTAATCTGGGGAAGGCTAAAGGCAAAATGACCACAATCATCAGGGTGTAGAGGAATGGTAATGAAACAGTCTTTTAATTCAATAACAATCTTGAAGAAGCCATCAGGGTTAGCAGCAGGGGACAAAAGTCCAGGTTGTAGGGCTCCCATGGGGATCATTGTCTTATGTAGAGCCCTAAGATCTTGAGGAAGTCTTCATTTACCTGATTTTTTTCTTTATGACAAAAATAGGAGTATTCCATGGGGAGGAAGAGGGTTCTCTGTGTCCTGCAGTAAGTTGTTCCTGCCCTAACTCTCTAGCTGCAAAAAGTTTCTCTTGAGTTAGCAACCACTGATCAATCCAGACAGGGGGGCCATCTTTCCAAGTGATTTTATCAGCATGAGCCTAGGGGGCAGGAATGACAGTGGTCTCTAGGATAAAATTTGATCTTAGTAGCCTAAACCCCTTTTGTCTAATTTTTGGTTAATTTGAATGAGCTCTCAAATGCCTTCTGCCTGTCTGCCCAATCCATGTCCAGGCAGGAATCCCTGGGACAACATTTGTCTGGCAACTGCCTCATTAGGGCTGCACATAATAACGTTTATCTGGGACAGAACCTCTCTTCCCCACAGGTTGATAGGCAGATCTGGGATAACAGGGGGTGACTGTTCCAGAGTTGCCTTCTTGATAAATCAGGGCCTGAGAGCTGACCTGAGGGTTATTAGTCTGACCAATACCCTGAAGGTGTGTGGTCAAAGCAGTAAAGGGGCCAAGACTTTGGCCAAAATCTGGGAAAAAATAACTGTGGCATCAGCTCCAGAGTTTAAGCAGACCATTAAAGGTCTTGCAATTTAATCTTAAGGTGAGCATGGGCTGGGAGGAGGATATCTTTTGAGCCCAAAAGACATCTGCTATGATTGTCTCACCAGGGTCTCTAGAATCTTTATGATAGGGGCTTTGTAGCTTAAGTTTAGGTAGGAGAAGGAGTTGGGCAATGGGGTCGCTGAGGAGAGAGATCTATAGCACTTTAACCAGTATCATAATTTCGCCTGAGTGTTCTGGGTTAGTGGGAGTGGGTATAACTTGAAATCCTTTAAGGGAGAGGGAAGCCTTTCCCAAAATTAGTCCAAAAGTATCAGGGGCCAGGGCTCTAAAAATTCCTGTTGGTAAGACCTGAACTCCATCCTCGGGCCTCAATATTGTGCAGAAGGAGGTACAGGGGTCCAATCCTGGGCTCCCTCTAGTGGCCCGCCATAGATGGGTGATTGAGTTTGGTTTGGGAGGTAGGACTGTTGGGGAGTAGAATATTGTGGCTGTTGCAAAAGCTGTCATTCGGGGACAGACCCAAGCACCCCAGGGCCTGTCCAAGGAGTGGGGGCCAGAGGCTGCCTGCTCAGGAAGTTTTCTGACTGGCGAGGGGGGAGTGGATGACCCTGATTATCTCTCTTGGATCTGTACCCATTTGCCCAGTGATGTCCTTTACGACAATGAAGGTATAGGGTAGTTGGGGAAATGCAACCCAACGGTCCTTGTCCCTGTGGCTCAGTCACAGACTCTCTGTTAGGTCTAGGATGGGGACATTCTTGTTGGAAATGTCTGGACTGCTTACAATTGTAACAAGTCTTAGAGGAGCTACCAATGCCAGCCTTCTGTAAAACTGCACAGATAGCAAGTCCAGTGACATGATTTAGACCCAACCCGGCACAAAGCCAGGGGTTTTGAGTGGTGGTGTTTAAGGACATCTTGGAAAGCTGGGTTGGCATTCTCAAAAAGCAAGCTATTTAATAAAGGAATTTTCTGGGTCTAGAGTGTCAAACTGGCGGTCTGCTGCCTCAGTTAGGTGATCAATGAACGCACCATAGGCTCATTCTCTCCTTGACAAATTTTGATCACAGCCACAGAGGGTCCTGATTTTGGTGGCAGTTTCTTCCAGGCCCCTAGGCAAACCTGGAGGACTTGTGCCTCTATGGAATTGTAAGGGCATTCACCTAAAATCTTTTTCACCATCCAAGACCAAGTCTCAGGGCGCAAGTGGTTTTTGGTTTCGATTTCACCTGCCTCTATGGTCATTTCCGATCACCAAATTACATAACTGTGATAGGGCTGCTCTGGTGAGCTGGGAAAACTCTTTTGGCATAAGCCAGCCTTCTGTATGTGATTCTAGTAGGGTGAGAGTAAAGGGAGCCACGGGGCCCTAGGCAGTTACCACCAATTTTAGTTTCTCTAGGACGTTAATGTCTAGAGATTGATAAGTACATGACGAGTGGCATACTGGCCAAGCGGCACGTGGGTTATCTATTGAGCTCTGCACGAGTGTGTCGTCTGGTGTGGCAGGCTTTGTGGTGTCCAGATTTTGAGTGTCGGAAGAGGTCCCCTCCTCTGCTTCTCCTTCCTCCTCATCACTTGGCTCTGGGCTCTGTGCCTCTAGAGCAGCAGTTGTCTCAGGAGGAACTGTAGTCCCACTCCTGAGGGTTAAAGGAAAGGAGAGGACTTTGGGTTTTTCCTTTTTAGTTTTTGTTTTCCTCTCCTGTTCTCAGAGGGGAACCCGGGAGGGAGACTCAAATCAGCTAATTGCCAGTATAATCCTTGAGAGCCTGGAGAAGTTGGATCTATTCTTGCCTAGTCGCAACCATGCAGTGAAGTGAAACCAAATCTGTTGTTAGTTTTCTGGCAAGTGGCAGAGATTGGCAGGGATCTAAAAATAGTATCAAGGGTCCTGTATGGGGGAGGCAGATTGAATGGCAATCATCCCTGACTGGAGGGGCTGTAGTGAGGGCAACTGTAGCTGCCTTTGGCGGGTCTGGATCATAGTGGTCAGACTCATAGGCATCAGCCTCTTCCTCTAGGTCTGCCATGTATCCTGAAGAGAGATCACTGTGCCCTAGACCCAGTGTGATGTCTCCAACGGAGGGGTACAACCGTCTGGGAGACAGCTTGGATTGATTAGTCAAGTGAGTGGGGGCTGAACGGGATCTGTCAGGCTTTGTAGCTAAGGTTCCCTCCTCAATCTCAATAATTACAGAGGCGGGAGGAGACGGAGGGGGGTGGGAAGCAGTTTCCCTGTGGAAAGTTACTGAAGGGGGTATGGGAAGCAGTCTCCCTGAGGAACTTCTCCCCTTCTGACACTAACTGTTGTAAGTCTGGCCACTCTGGGGTAGTCCTAAGTATGTCATTAATAAGGTTCCACTAACTGAAGGTGGTGACTGGAATCATTCCAGGGCCAAAAGTTTTATAATAATCTTTAAAGCAGTTGCCAACTCTCTGCCAAGCCCTCTCATTAATGGCGCCCTCCTGAGGAAACCAAGGACATATGTCATCAACAAAGTCTAGAAATTTTTTAAGATCCTTTTTCTTAACCCTAGTTCCCCAAGTCTTGAGAGACTCCTAAAGTCCCGAAATGAAAAGGGACTTTTGAAAGAATGCTTGTCCCATCTTCTTACTTTTAAGGATCTGCACAGCAGATATGTTCTTCGAGCTGAGCTACCGAAGGTCGTGTAGTTAGTTGCTCAGTCACTCTCTGGAACAACACAGAAGACCCTTCTTACTGGATGTGCAGCGTTCTCTCCAGAGAGGCCCCAGAGAGCCCCAATGTTGGGTGCCAGTTGCCCAGACCCACAGGACAGTCAACGGGAACCCAGGGTCATCTAGGAGAGTATGGAGGACAAGAGACAAAAAAGAATGGACTGCAAGTCAGGAGGTCTGATCAAGCAGACAAATTTTATTTTTCACACACTAGTTTTATACAGTGGAAGGAAATAAGGCATGGGGCTAGGGGACTTTCCAGCTAAAGGGCTTTTCACAATACCCTTTGTTCTATATACCAGGATGTTGGCTGGGTAAAAAGGGCTTTTCACAATACCCTTTGTGCTATGTACCAAGATGTTGGCTGGGTAAAAAGTTCAGCAGAAAGAACAGAGCAGAATGTTACTTAGCAACCTGACTGCAAGATTTAAATCTAGCAGTTATAACTGCCTGGTAAGTTTCTATGCAGGGGGCCTAAGTGGCCTGGTAGATTTCTACACAAGCTGAATCATAGAAACTGAAGTAACCTATTAATCTAGACTTCAATATATTTTATAATGAATGGCTCCCAACAGGTCATAATAAGCTACAGAAAGAAGAAAATGATGTTTGGGGACAGGGGCTGGGGAAGGGACTAGAACAAAGGGTGAGACATCTCACAGGTCAGACTGAGCTGCAGAGAGAACACAATAAGGATTGGAAGCAAGGAGGATCTGAAGAAGACCTTTTAAGGTTAACCAATCAAAATAAAATCCATCAGAATATCAGAATTACAGTAACTAAAATGTAGATGCATGTCACTACCGTCTCTGACCAGCAGAAAAGGAGCGATGACACAGTGTTCTTCTCAAAGTGGTTTACTCAGGAACCTTACAGCATGCAAGTTAAAATCCTTTGTCTCCCCTTCTCTCTCTTTTTTTCTCTCTCTCTCCCAAGTGCAGTTCCTTTTATCCTTTCTCAACTCCACCTCCTCAGTCCATGTTGCATGGCTGCAGTTCATAGGTCTGCGTCATCTGGCCTGATCTGGAATCATGGGTGCGCCTGCGCAGCTCACACGGTGGGAGTGGCAAATCTGGGGGGGGGGGCAGGAGGAAGCCAGGTGCTGGTCACAAGACTTGGCCATAGTCCCAAGCACTACACACCCACTCTCCACAGATGCAGAACCTTGAACAGCAGATAAAGAAACTTATGGAAGAGGGTAAACAAGAAAAAGAGAGATATGAAACATGGGCACAGACCTTAAGAGAGAAACTTAAAATATTAATTAGGGTAAATACTCAGACAGAAGACAAAATTAGAGAAAGCCAACCTAAGGTTTTTAGGAAAGAACTTTGAATTTATCTGAATAGTATACAACAAAGACCATCGGACAATGATCATCCACAAGGTTACCAGGAATTTGAATGGCAAATCCTGGATGTGTTAGAACTGAAATAATTTAAGGAAAGTGTCACTAATATCAAAATGCATTCCCTATTTGTAAAAGAAATCCAAACTTCTTGGGCTATTAAAAATAAAATAATCCCCCAAGACTGGAAGGATATGGCAAAAACAATATAGAAGCTGGGTCACATTTATAATGGTTCTGGTGGTGGAGCGATGAGAAGGAGGTAGCATGACACAGTAAGGTCAGAGCTGTAAAGCTTCTAAAGATAAGCTGCTAGGTGAGGGTTGATTTGCTGAGATAGAGGTACAGGATGTATATGATAAAGAAAGCTTGACATTATGTTTCTTGACAGTCTCAAATCCCCGGGACAAAGTCACAGAGACAGGAAAATGACTTGACCCATTTGCTTAAGTCATGCAAGGTCCAAAGGAAACATTCCCTGACTTTTTGCAGAGGTTGACTTCCACTGTGAAAAGGAGTATCAGAACCAACAACAAGAAAGGCACTAATCGAGTCCTTAGCTTTTGAAAATGCAAATGCTGAATGCAAGAAAGTAATCAAACCATTGAGGGCAAGGTCAATATCAATAGATAAGTGGATTAGATGCACAGTTAATGTTAGAGCTCATTCTCTCGATATAACCTTAACAGAAGAAATTGCCACCAGAGGACATGAGAAGACCAAAATCTTCAATTGTCTCAACTGTGTTGAGCAGAGTCATTTCAGAATAAACTGCAGAGAAAACCAAATTAATCTCAAATGGGCATTTATGGATTCTGGAACATGTAAACAATGTGGCAAAGGCCGGCGTTGTACTAGGGAATATAGAGTAACAACAGACAAATAGAGCAACACCTTACCAAAACTCTTGGGGAAGGGGGTCTCTTTCAGAAACCAATGCTAGACAGGGAGTGTTTTATTCCTCAAGACAAACACCACTGTTCCAAAAACAGAAGTTGTGAGGCCAGATCAAAAGGTCCAGGCAAATTCTACAAACAATTCAAAAACCTAAAAAGGGGCCAAACAAAATACTTTGGCAACCTTCAATAGTGGATCGAAGGCCCAGGCTTACAATATTAGGAAATGATATTGAAATTGAAGAAATGGTCGACACTGGGAGAGATGTCACCATTATCGCTCCAAAATCTTAGCCTGAAAATTGGCCATTACATAATGGAGACATCCAATTTCGAGGAGTTGGTACTTTATCCCAAATAAAGCAAAGCACCAGGTGGCTTAAATGTACAGGACTTGAGAGTGAGACAGGAAAATTAATGCTGCATGTTGTTGACCCAGCCATAAACTTATGAGGAAGAGATCTGTTATAACAGTGGAAAACAGAAATCAATATCCCTTCAGTTTCAGAGGTTGGCCACAAATACGATCAGTCTCCAAATAAAAAAAACAAGTTAGTTAAGGAATGTTATCAAAGACAGTGACAGCCTGTCCATAAACAAGATACAGCAAGGGCTGACAATTCAGCTTTACACCAAGGAGCCACTATTGTTAAAACACCAACAGCCTTGCCACTAAGGTGTAACTGACCAAGCCATTTGGATTGATCAATAGTCTATGACAGAAAGAGAAACAGCTAATTCAGGAACAGCTGGAGGCTCAGCATATAGAGGAGCCCACCAGCCCTTGGAATTTCCTGTTATTAAAAAAGGTTTGGCAAAACATAGGATGTTGACAGATCTCAGAGAGGTTAAGATTATTCACACAATGGGTTCCCTGCAGCCTGGATTCCCATTGCCTACCTTGTTGCCTAAGGAATAGGCTATCATAGCGATTGATCTAAAAGACTGCTTTTTCACAATTCCTCTACATGAACATATATGGAAAGATTTGCTTTCTCAGTACTTACCTTTAAAAGAAGTTGTCCGATGAATAGACTTCATTGGAAGTCCTGCCACAAGGAAATGTTAAGTGGCTCTACATTGTGTCAATATTTTGTACGACCACCATTGAATATTATTCACAAATATTTTCCTCAATCAATTATTTTTCATTATATGGATGATATTCTATTGGGTAATTCAGATATAAATACCCTGGAAAAGAATGTTTGATGTAGTAACAAACAAATACAAAATACCACCTTGCCTTGCTGGGGACTGCAAATCTCCCATGAGAAAAATACAAAGAGGGGATTCTAGTAATTTTCTAGGATATAGAGTGAGTCTACAAAACATCAGGCCACAAAAGGAGCAAAACAGAAGAAACAATGAAGGACACTTTGATTTCTAGAAGCTACTGCAGCCTGCGATTGGTGTGGCTACTCAAGAGCTAAGCAGTATATTTCAAACCTTACAAGGTGATAAAGATTTAAATAGACTGAGAAATTATCAGCCGAGGCTGAGAAAGAGTTAGATCTGGTAGAAAATAAACTGTAGGATACACATCTAGATTGTATTGATCCAAAAATGGCTTGCATCTTAGTTATCTTACTTTCTAATCGTTCCCTTAAAGGAATTCTCCTACAGAAGGAAGATTATACCTTAGAATGAATATTCTTAGCTCATAAACAGAGTAAGAAATTAAAAACCTACATAGAAGATGTTTCTTAATTGATAGTAAAGGAAAAATGAGATTTCAAAAATTAGCAGGAATGGATCTAGCTGAAATCGTGGTACCTTTTGCTCATGTAGAGATTGCCTCTTAGTGGACACAAGATGAACATTCGCAAAGAGCATGCAGTAACTTTGGGGGAGAGATTAACAATAAATACCCTAAAACTAAGTTCATTATAAGAACTAATTGGATTCTCTCTTGTATAATAAAAAGAACTCCAAGGCAAATGATGGGACTTTCTTCTTTCAATCCAAGAGCCAACATGAACCTCCCCCTTGTAAGCTACTTGAATTAGTTCAGATGTTTGGTCCCAATTATAAGATGAGTAACAAATACAGCTGTTCACAGCTGAGAACCTCCATAATTACAAATCAGAATGAACCGTTCTCTCTGTCAATGTTTAAGCTATTTACTACAGTCATGGATGCTAATCTCCTGTAGCAAAGAAAGAAGTTCATATTCCTCTAGATGCAGCACTTGGTGAAGATGAAGTATGCTAACACCAATGGGCTTACATGGAGAGCAGGAAGGGAAACCTCAAGTGGGAAAGCCTAGTGTCTATGGAATTAAAAAATGTTTCCTGTAAGCACAATGGGGCATTGGAATCTAGACATTGTATCCAAAAAGCCTGAGTGGAAAATTAATGTATGGTTAGAGAAAAACAAACTAAACAATTTTTTTTAATTAGCAACCCTATGGTAAGAATGATCAAGGTTTTCTACTTTGAACTGATGAAAATTAACATATAATTAAAGTGAAAAAGAGTTGAGTGCATCCAGTTTTAGGAATTACCGTCTTAGATGTGAGCTGAATATTTGGGGACTCTGTGGGTAAGCATACTTGCCTCCGAGCCTGATAACCGAGTTTGATCTTTGCGATCCACATGACAGAAAGAGAGAAGACTCCCACAGGTCATCCACTGACCTCCATCAAGTGAACATAATAAATAAATGGTATTAAGAATAGAACTCCTATCTCTGAAATGTGTACATTTTACACTGATGCTAATAAATCAGAAAAGGCAGGATGTAAATCAGAAGATATAATTAAGGTAGCTGAGAGTCCCTATAAATTGGTTCAAAAATCTGTATTATATGCAATACTTTTGGTGTTATCAGATTTTAAAGAGTCTCTTCATATAGTAACTGACTCTCACTATAGAAAATGGGTTGTTTTACACATAGAGATGCCTGACTTATTCAGGATAATTCTGACTTAACCTCACTGTTTATTCAGCTACAAGAAAAGATCAGGAATAGGAGTCATCCACTGTGTATAACACCCATATGATCCTATACAGGTCTGTTAGGCACTCTGGCACACGGTAATAATGAAAATGATCAGCTACTCTTGATAGGAAGAGCACTAGAGGCCTCAGCATTCAGTAAAAACACCATGTTAACAGAAAATGATTAAAGAAAGAATTCTCTATGCAGAGAATGTGAGGCAATGTCCTGCTTGCCCACTATATCACCAAACCCCCTCAGCTACAGGAAGTGACCCTAAAGGTACACAAAGAGAATGTGTTCCATTTTACAGAGTTTGGTAAACACATATTTAGGATTTCAATGGGCAACTGCCTTAGCGTCAGAAAGGACTGATTCTGTAATTACATATTTGGTAGAAGTTATGGCCATTATGGAAATGCCCATAGTAATTAAAATGCACAATTGTCTGGCATGTGTCTCTAATGAGATGAAACAATTTTTACATGTTATAATATAAAACATATTACATGCATATCAAATATTCCTACAGGACAAGTGATTGATCTAATTATATTCTAAAAGATATGCTTAAAAGACAAAAGGAGGCAACAAATACACAGATACAGATTTCATCGTGATTTATTAAATTTAAAATTTTTTAAATGCACAAAAAAAAAAAAACTGCTGTAAGACATTGGCCTGTGGGGTAAAAACTGCTAAACTAAACCAGCCTGTTTATTTTAAGGATGTTCTAATATCAGAATAGAAAGCAGAAAATGGGTTACACTGGTGGAGAGGTTATGACCATATTTCCATGGGGAAAGAAAAGATACGGTTTCTTACCACAGTGATAAAAATCAGATATGACAAAGGGAGACCCCTTGAAGCCCCTCGGCTACAGACAAGAAGGAGAGTGACAAGATCTACAGATCGGTGTGTACATATCTCTCCACAGAAAGCTCTGGGACATCTAAGACCTAAATCTCTAAATACAGTCAGAAACACTTATTAGGTACAAAATTTTCATGTCTTATTACATACCATCCGTTAAGATGGCATGAATAGTATTTATATTGTAGTTTGATTATGTGGTTAAACTAACCTCTAAAGGCAGGCAGTTGTCTTTATTTATTGATCTTCCTAAAATGATATGTACACTCTGCACATTCCATATGAATATCTTCACAAAGCTACGTGTTACTTGTAAGGTTTGTATATTGCTGAATGGAAGAGGAGAAAGACAGCCCTGACAAGATTCACACTTTAGGATGCTGAGTTTCTGTAACCACTCATTCCTGCTCTTTGCTTGATTCTACTTCAACTATATCAAAGCTGCTTCCTCTAAAATTTGCTTCCTGGATAGTTCCAGAACTATCCAGCTAGCTCACCCATCAAGCCTTTCAGACCGTTACAGTCAGGACTTCAGATAAGCCATGAACTTTGTCAGCACATAGAGACTGGAAGGCAAATGATGCCAGCTAGTCCTCCTTTGACCAAACCAATTTTACTATTTCTCTGTGGGTTGCAGAAAGTAATTCTTTGCCCCAATTCAGCTAGAAGCCAGGAAAAGGTTGTCATCCCGGCTCCTTAGGTTGGGCTGAGTAGTTCTGGCTATTTTATGAATTATAGATATGTTGTCATTTTAAGGGTTAACTTGCAAATGTATCTTTGGATAGAAAAGAAACTACAGAGCCTAGAGTCAGGGATTTCTACCTTTCCTTTCCTCTTTTCTACCTTTCCTTCTTAGGTAAAGGAGGGGGGAGTGCAAAAAGGGGGAAAAGATATAGTGAAATTATAGAAGTTAGAGAACTAGACAAATAGAGATAGGATATTAAATTTACTCTTAAACAAAGCATTGCTAGCCACAATCTTAAATTGTTGCAAAATTGAAATTCTAATTTCTTACATTGGTATAGAATATATACATTCTGTATATATCGTGTGTGTGTGTGTGTGTGTGTGTGTGTGTGTGTGTGTGTGTGTGTGTGTATACAGGTCTAAGGTTTTTATTGGTATGAAATTTTGTATATTGATACAAAATTAATTTAAAATCAATATTTTATTCCTAGATAGACATTGTGCCTATGCAACTTATATAAGAATACAAAGGCTTAGACCCACTCCTTTTAATAGCTGCTGCTGTTATAAACTGTTTAGGATAATTAAGTATTATATGTTTAAAGTCAGATAGTGAAGCTCATGGTCACGTTAGATTCTAATTTAATTAGTTACAACAAGACTATTCAAAGAGTAAATGCCTAAGGATAACTAATGTTTGACAATTTAGCTTTGCTATATATTTGGATAGTATTCAAAAGTGTCAGACATTCACAAATTATGGCATTTAATATTACTTCATCACCAAAGATCATTTGACTATGAGACAGGTGATCCCCGACAGGATCCCCATCCTACTTTAAGGAAGATATTAAGCATCATTATCTACAAGGGGGTTGCTTCGATCATGGCAAGGTAGCCACTGGACAAGAATTACAGACAAAATTGCTGTCCAAAACAGGTTAAACAGATGTCTGATAGTTGATTATAAGCTCTGCCAAAATGGAGTAAGTCTTTCATAATTCCCACTTCACTTAAGGTTTGTCAGATAGTTCTGGGCCAGAAGACTGATAACAGATGCTCTAATGTTATAAAAAAAATTAGGGGACTCACCTTTTAATGGCCAAGAAGCACCTAAAGAAATGTTCAACATCTCTAGTCATCAGAGAAATACAAATCAAAACAACCCGAGATTCTACTTCACATCAGTCAGAATGGCTAAAAACAAAAACTCAGGTGACAGCAGATGCTGGAAAGAAAGTGAAGAAAGAGGAACACTCCTCCATTGTTGGTGGGATTGCAAGCTGATACAACTACTCTGAAAATCACTCTGGCGGTTCCTCAGAATATTAGACATAGTACTACCTGAAGACCCAGATATTACACTCCTAAACATATACCCCAAAGATGTTCCAACATATAACAAGGACACATGCTCCACTATGCTTATAGCAGCCTTATTTATAATAGCCAGGAGCTTGAAAGAACCCAGATGTCTTTCAACAAAGGAATGGATACAGAAAGTGTGGTACATTTACTCAATGGAGTACTACTCAGTTATTAGAAACAATGACTTCATGAAATTCTTAGGCAAATAGATAGAACTAGAAGCTATTATCCTGAGTGAGGTAACCCAGTCACAAAAGAACACACATGGTATGCACTCACTGATAATCGGATACTAGCTCCAAAAAGCTCTGAATACCCACGAAAAAAATTCACAGAATGTGGATGCCCCAGTCCTTCTCACCTCCAGGTTTTCCCTTGGAACTAATATCTACCCCTGTCTCCCTTGAGCTTATTGGATTTTGTTAGGTTCTCACTGGTACCTAAGGATCTTGGCAAGAGTTAAGACCTAATCCAGGTTCTAACTAGGACCTAATCAATTCATTGAGGTCTAAGGACTTCTCTAGGTTTTCACTAGTACCTAAGGTCTTTACCTGATTTTTATTGGGGACTGAGGTTTTCCCAAGTTGTCACTGGAGCCTAAGAACTTTACAGACCTCACTGGTGTATGACTTCAAGAGAATCTTAAAGGGACTAAAGGCCTGGAGATTAAGGCCTTTCCCTTTGTGGTAATTTGAATATGTTTGACCAATGGGAAGTAGCACTATTAGAAAGTGTGGCCTTATTGCATGAGATGTGACCTCATTAGAGAAAATATATTAATATGGAGGTGGGGTGTTAAGGTCGTGTATATAGGCCTATGTCTGGCCAGTGTAATCAAGAGTATTTTCCTGGTAATGTTAGGCTCTTCTCTAGTATGCCTGCCTGAACACTGCCAGTATTCCTCAGTGGTAATGGACTGAACCTCTAAACCTGTAAGCCAGCCCCAAATAAATGTTTCTTTGTTAAGTGTTGTCTTGATCATGGTGTCTCTTCAAAGCAATGGAAACCGAGACAAAGACACACATGTTCTCATTAGGTCTTAAAAACGTTGCCCACGTTATTAAAGACTCGAGGAACCACTCATAGTGTAAGTGGAAACTTAAGTTTTTCTCTTGTTCTCACATTTTTGTGGCTATTGGTAGGTTTTTCCACTATGGCTGAAACTTTCAGAATGTTGTTATAGTGATCAAAAATATTCCGCAGGTTCTAACTATGGCCTAGGGCCTCCTCTAGGTTCTGACTGCAAACTAAGGGTTATGCCTTCTCTAATTGCTCATTGAGTCCTCTTGTTCCTGTCTGGCATCTCCATGATCCTACTGAGGCCTAAAACTTCTACAGTTACTCAGTGGGTCCTAAGGAATTTGGAGGTTGTCACTGGTGTCTATAATCTTACTAAGGTTCTCACTAGGGTCTGAAGCTATCCCCAGAATATCACTGGGGCCTACTGCCTTCACTGGGAGTCTCTGGGACTTCATGCTATTCCAGATTCTTAATGGGTAATAAGCTTACTCCAGTTTCTCACTATATACTAAGGTTTCTTCACATTCTCATTGGGGTCTTAAGGCTTTCCCTGAATTCTCTATGTCATGACCCAATTCTCCAGGGACTGAGGGCTTCACTAGGATCTCACTGAGTACCATATGACAGCCATTAGAGCTCACAAGCCCCTAAGGCCTTCGAAGGTTTTTTACTGAGACCTTGGGCCTTTCAAGTTCACTGGAGCACAAGGCCTTCCCCAGGGACATAATGCCTTGCCAGATCTTCAATGGTGCCTATATTTCAAATTTTATCCCCTTTCTCCATGTCCCCTCCAGAATGCCCCTATCCTATCCCTCCTCCCCCCCACCTCTATGAGATTGCTTCCCCCATCCACCCACCCACTCCCTCCCTCCTCCCCACCCTGGTATTCCCCTACACTGGGACATCAAGCTCTTGGGGGGGGGGTCTGGTTGGTTGATATTGTTGTTCTTTCTATGGGGTTGCTAACCCCTTCAGATTCTTCAGACCTTTCTCTAACTCCTCCATTGGGGACCCCGTTGACTGAGAGTGTCTTCCTCTGTATTTGTCAAGCTCTATCACAGCCTCTGAGGAGACATCTGTATGCACTTCTTGGCATCCTCAATATTGTCTGGGTTTGGTGACTGTATATGGTATGGATCCCCTAAAGTTCGTTTTCTAACAACCTTTGGTTACTTTTCTCTAATATTTTAAGTTCCTCCATTAAGGTGTGTATCCATGTTTCATACCTCTCCTTTTATAGTTCATTCTGTTCCATAAGTTCCTGCATCTACTGTTCAATATTCTGCTTTTATATTTTAGTTATTGTAATTCTGATATTCTGATGTCTCTTTTATTTTGATTGGTTAACTTTAAAGGGTTCTCCTCAAAACCTTGCTTCCTTCCTATCCTCATTACTTTCTGTCTGCAGCTCAGTCTGATCTGTGAGATGTCTCACCCTTTGTTCTAGTGCCTTCCCCAGCTCCTGTCTCCAACCTTCATCATCCTATACTTTTTGTTCTATAAAATCTTCTAATCTCTTTTAAAAACTCACAGTTTTTTCTTAGGCCCTGTCTTGTGAGAAGACATAGTAAACCAAGAGACTTAACAGTGTAACAATGATAACTAGCAAGGTGTCATTTCTTTAAATCCACTCTCTTTGAACCATTCAAATTAGCATTCCATAAAACCCAAAAGGTGTGTGTGTGGATGTGTGTGTGTGGATGTGTGTGTTCTTTTATAAAATTTTATATATGATTTTAGATATATCCAATTTTTAAAAATTGATATATATTATTAAAACATATACTTTTAAAAACATATATTCAAATGTTCCCTTCTGCCAACCCCCTATCTTATCTCCTCTTACCTTGCTTCTATGAAGGTGCTCTCCCACCCACTCCCTCCCTCCCTCCTCACCATCCTAGCATTTCTCTACATTGGGGCATCAAATCTTCACAGGACCAAGGGCTTCCCATCCCATTGATGACAGATAAGGTCCCTTTAGCTCCTTCATTTCTTCCCTTAACTCCTTCATTAGGGTCCCTGTGATTAGTTCAATGGTTGGCTTCAAGCATCTGCATTGGCATTTGTCAGGATCTGGTGATAGAGCCTCTCAGGAGACAGCTGTATCAGGCTCCTGTCAACAAGCACTTCTTGGCATCAGTGATAGTGTCTGGATTTGGTGTTTGCATGTGGGATGGATCCCCAGGTGGGGCAGTCTCTGGGGGGCCTTTCCTTCAGTCTCTGCTCCACTCTTTGTCCCTGTATTTCCTTTAGACAGGTTCTCCCTCCCCTTTGCGGGGTATTCCAGCTAATGTCATCCCTTGGGGTCTTGTGAGACTCTTGATTTCCTGACACTCTGTACATCTCCCCTAACTCCTCCTACACCTGATTCCACCCCTCTTTTCTCCCTCATCCTCCTGTCTTTCTCCCAAGTTCCCTCCCAACCTCTACTTTCATATATATGTATTCTTATTACCTGATTTGGAGCTTTTTGTGCCTTTGGCTCCCTCTTGTGTTTGATTCATGGCACTGTAGTCCTCTCCAATTCTTCATTTGCAGGGAGGAGCTAATTGTAGAAGGACCCACAGCACCTGTACTTCTGAGCCATCTCTGTCTTTGTCTGTCTGGCAGCATGTGGGCCATTCTCAGGCAGCCTGCAGTGCACGCAGTGAGTAGAGCAGGTCTGGCTGTTCTGTGTCCTGATTAGACATGGAAGATAAAGGAAAGTGAGCACAGGAAGGCTTGTTCAGACAGAAATGCCCTGACCAGACTGCTGTGCCTCTGAAAAGTCTTTGGAAAGTTAGTTTCCAGGTTTTCACCTCTTGATCCTCAGCTTTGAAGGTTGCTTCAGAGGGAGTCCTGCCCCAGGGTCCTTGGTCCTTGTTTAGGCACAGGGAACCCCAACTCTGTTTTGACACTGGTGCTGGCTATGTCCCAGCTCTTGGATGAGTTGATGCCTCTGCTTGCCATGGTTTGCATGAGGCTTAGGGAGGGAGCTTCTCAGTAGCTCTCTAGAAACCTGTTAGTTTCTTTAATTTAGTAAATTTAACCAGGTCTTTAATTTCCACTTTGCTGCAACTTTACAGCCAGCCCTAATTGCTTACCTTGGGGAGGAGGGGGTTTTTCTCTCATGGTAGTTGGGTTCTAAGCCTCAGGATGGGAGCCAATTTTGTTGCTACAATTTCCAACCCCAATAAACCCATATAAAAACCATACAGTCCAATTATTGGTTGTAAGTTATGTGCCTAGGTTGGGGAGATATAACAATATACAACCTTATTCCCCAGCTCTAAGACCCCTTAATGTTTTCCTTGGTTATCACATAGACTCAATCCTTCACCTGAGCTTTACTGGGATTTGTTGACTTTCCATGATTTAATTAGGGCCCAAAGTCTTCCCCAGGTTTTTACAGGGCCAAGTACTTTCCCTAGATTTGCACTGACTTGTAAGGTTGTCCCCAGAATATAACTAATACCTCATGTTCTCTCACAGTCTCAATGAAACCTAATAACATCTCCAGATTCAAACTAAGTTTGAAGAACTTCCCTGTGTCTAACTGTAGTCTCATGCCATCCCAGGACCTCAATGAGACTAATGCCTTCCCCAGTTATTCACTGCATATTATGATCTAGATGGTAGGTGTGTGCAGTTGGCATAATAAAAGTTGTATTTTCTTCTGTTGAGGGTCTTCAAATAAAGTATGCACCCAAACTTCCTAACTAAGGTCCTAACCCTATCTTCCCAAGCTACTCAACTGCATGAGGTATCTTATGCAAAGCTTAGGTCCATTCTCTCATGGGAGGCTACAGTTCAAGGGTCAGGATCCCAGGGGAGACTCTCCAGCTATAGGGAAGACCAACATAGTGTCTATTCTAATTTCTTCATCAGTCTTGAAGGGGCAAAGTGATATTCATTGCTCTAAGTCTCTGCATATATATTGTCAAGTTGGCAGGTGGCTGTCCGAGACCAGCTCCATCAAACAACACAGGGTAGGAGTGAGGATTGAAAGAAAAAGGATATAGTTAGTTAAAGTTGTAACATGACTTGGGCCAGCTTTGAAGTTGAAACCTTGAGGCTGAAGTAAGGCCTTGTTTATTAGTCCTCTTATAAACAACTTTAACATGCAGAAAGATAACATCAGTTCAGAGATAGGGAACAAGAAAGTTAACAATCAAGGATCCTGTAAAGTCCTTTTGGAGGCCAGGTGTGAAGATCAGGGACAAATGATCAAAGAGACTGCTGTTGGCTTCCTAGATCCACCGGAATCTGCCTTGTGGGGAGCTACATTTCAAATGCAAATGTACCTTCCTGGGCTTCATTCCTAAGAGTTCTGCCCTGAACTTCAGATGCAAATGTACTTAATTCTAGCTCTTTCTGGGCATAGCACTGAAGCCAGGTTCCTGCCTTGGCCAACTTCAATGGCCTGGTAAAATTAAGATTAACCGCCACCAACTGTCCAGAGCTGCCAAAAATGTTCTCCATAGGTGGCATTGTCAGTTTATGCAGTCCCATGTCTGATTATGTTTAATAAGTGATGTCACTGGGTTTTGCTTATCAGGAGCAGACTGGGTACAGTGGGTTTCCTGACTAAGCTTTATTTCTCATGATTAAAAGGCTTTTTTAAAATGTTCCTCATGCTGAGGAAGTTGTGTGGGTTCAGTGAGAACCATTGGGTGGCTGTAGCACTAATGAAAACTTGGGACAGCCATAAAGCTAATGAGCCTAGAAGAGGTAGGCCTAGGTCTGTGGTTAAATATTGAGTGTGACCCATGAGTGAAGAACCTGAACTTAAAAAAAAATATACCTTTCGGTACAAATACAAATACCTAACTTCTTGCTCATGACACTCACTGGGGCTTATGGCCTTCTTAAGATTCTAACGTGAATATAAATTTCTTTCCCTAGAATTTCCTTTTGGACTAATGTCTTCTTGAGAACTCACCAGGTCACAGGGTCTTCCCCAACACTGAGAGCTCTACAGAGGTCTTCCTGAGGTTCTAATTCAGTCCTAACACCTCCTCAGGATCTCCTTGGGACCTCAGACCTTCCCCTGCATTTCACTTGAGCCTAAGGAGTTTCTCAATTCTCATTGGCACCTAGTTTATTCCTGGGCAGAAGGCCTTCCCAGGGTCTTAGCAAATGCTTACATCATAAACTGCCACTGCTCTGTCTCTGACTCTGTCTCTCTCTCTGTCTCTCTCTGTCTCTCTCTCTGTCTCTGTCTCTCTGTCTCTCTGTCTCTCTCTCTCTCTCATGAGTGCACATGCATGCTCTCTCTGTCTCTGTTGCAAATTTCTCTTCCTTTCCCTCCATTCCTAGCAGGTCTCGGTCTCCCCATTGTGTCCTTCTCTGTGCCTCCCTCCTCTCTGACTCCTGACTCTGTCCCCATCCTTCTGCCTGTCCACATGTCCACTCATCTGCCTCTTCCCATTCTCCATGTCCTCACTTCAATATCGCACATCCTCATGCCTCACTCTCTGCATCTTCACATCCCCAGGTCCTCACTCCTCTCCTGTCCCCAAATAAGTCCCTTTATACAGGATCTGTTGAGTGGAATGAGTACTCATAGGCACACTTTGCCATGATCCCACCAGACGTTCTTTACTGACTAAATCCTTTTTCAGATGCACACTGTCATCTCAGTTCATCCCCAGTGTCTACTGAGTCCTGTGTTCTTCCTAAATTCTCACTGGGCCTTAGTTTTCCCATCTTTACTGGTGTCTTAGCCCTTCTGGGGGTTCTCACTGGGACCTAAGGCCTTACAAGTTTGTCACTCATCTTACAGCCTCTCCAGGGTTTTCAATTTAGCCAATGTCTAAAGTGAGGGATTTACTGAAGCCTAAAAATATTACTAAGTCCTCACAGCATCTATAAGGAGATTATCAGACTATTATATAGTCTGCAACTTCCCCCTTCTTTTTCTAGCCCAACACTTATGGCAGGTTCTCCATTGGGCCAGAGACCTTCTTTAGGTTCTCACTGGTACTTAAGACCTTCTCCAAAATATCCTGAATCCTTCTGTGTTCTCCAAATTCTTTCTGTGTCCTATGACATTCTACACTTTCTAACTAAAGTTCATGGTTTTCTCCAAGTTGTACCTTGTTACAGGATATTTTGTTGTGTTACATAGAAAAGCTAATTGTCAGTAAAATATAAGCTTAAACAGATATTGCATGTTTTCAGATCTGGGACATCGGGTCTCACTTTCATGGCTTTAAAGCTACTAATTTGCTTCTTCCACCTGGTGTTATCATACATGATAGGGACTACAGATCTCACAAGAGCATCAAGTTGTCATGAACTTCACATTAGAGCCAAATGTCTGCTTCAGGTTCTTAGTGGAGCCTGAGGCCTCTGCTGAGTCTCACTAGGATCTAAGGCCTTCACAAGTGCTCACTGGTACCTAAGTCATTTCCAAGGTTCTCACTGGGTCTAAATCCTTTCCAAGGTTCATTAGTCTATGATTCTGCCACATTCTATTTGGCCTCTATGGTTTCCACATGTTCTTACTGTGGGGTGACCATGTAACCTATGGTAAAAGGGCTTCACCAGGACTCAGACAGCATTAAGATTTTTCCAAATTACTCACTGTGAACTAAGGTATTCCTCAGGTTTTCACTGAGGTCTACTGGCATCCCAAGAATATGCATATGGCCTCAGACCCTTCCAGGATATCCCTGAGACCTAAGTAAGATCTTTCCCTATGACACCCTCGGGCCTAAGGACTTTGGTATATTCTTACTGGTATCTAAGGGCTTAATCTAGTTCATTCTTGCCCCGTAGACCTTGGTCTCAGAAAGACCTAATGTCTTCCCAGGTTCTTATGAGGTTCTAGGTACAGATCAGTTTCTCAATGGGGATGAAGATTTCTTCACATTCTCACTGGGGTCTTAGGCTTTCCCTGGGTTGTCTCTGTATCTTATGGCCTAATTCTCTGTGGTTTATGGGCTTCCTGATGTTCCCTGAAGCCTTTGTCTATTATGACTATGGTGGTATAGCAGTAATAACTATTCACAAGGCCCTAAGGTCTTGCAAGGTTTTTACTGTGATCTGGGGCTTTTCAGGTTCACTGGGGCACAAGGCCTTCCCTGTATATCACTAAGAGTTAATGCCTTTTCAGGTTTTCATTGGGGCCTAAAACCTTTCCAAGTAAGATCTAAGGTTGTTCCCAGGATGTAACTCATAACTAATGGCTTCTCAAGGCTTCACAGATTCCTAAGGCTTTCCTCCAAACATCACTAGGATCTCAACTCTTCCCTGAGTTTTATTGGTATCTTGGTTTTTTCAGGTTCTCACCAGGACCTAAGGCTTTCACAAGAAATTCATGGGTCCTATGGCCTTCCAAAATTCTCACTGGGGTTGAAGAATATCTCAGAATAGCACTGGGTCTTAGAACTTGTCAGGACTCACTGGGGCATAAGACCTCTCTGTGGTTCTCAACATGCTAAGCCTTTCCTTGGATTGCATTGGTCCTTCAGAGTTTTGCTGGTTTTCACGGGACCTGTTCCCTTTCCCAGATTCTCAGTGGAACATAGAATTTCGCCAGATTCTCAGTGATATGTAAGGTCATTCTCTGAATATTAATATGGTAAGACCCTCCCCCAGGTTATAACTGATGCCTAAGGCTTTATTCTTTCTACCTTGGTTTTCACTGGGCTGTTTTAGGTCTTCCTAGGAATTAAAGGGCTTCCAAGGTTTTCTCTGTAGTTTGAGGCCTTCTCTACATTTATACCACGTGCAAAAGCCTCTCTGAGTATCTCAATGAAACCTAATGTTTTCTCTAGGATATTGTTGTGGTCTAAGGCTTTCTTTAGGTTCTGAATGTTGACTAGGGAATACCCACATTCTGATTAGGTCATCAGACCTTTAGTCCACACTCTGAATTGGACAGGGCCTCCTCTGCTAATTATCTCAGTTGGACAGAAAGGTTTGCTGGGTTCACAGTGGTCCCTCGGGGCTTTCCCAAGTATTCACTGAGTTTAAAATTTTTTACTTGATTCTCAGTCATGTGTAGCTTTCCCCAGGATCACACTGCATCTTAAAACCTTGTCCAGTACCCTTCCCAGTTTCTTACTGGCATCCAGGGCTTTTCTAACATATTCACTGAGACCTAAGGCCTTCCCCAAATTCTCATTGAGGATTATGGTCTCCCTCAGTTTCTCACTGGCCCTAAAGCTGTGTCCATATTCTCACTCTCAGTAGGACCTAAGTTCTTCCCATGATTCTCTATCATGTTTAGGGCTTTCCATCAGTTGTCAGCAAGTCTTAAGTTCTTCTTTAGAATCTCCTAGTGGTGTAATGTTTTCCTTGGGCTCAAGTCCTTCTCCAGTATTCACCTGGATTTGTTGCCTTCCCACAATTTCACTAGGGCCCAATGCTTTGTCCAGACCTAATACAAGTTCTCACTGAAGTGTAACATGGTTCCCTTTGAAGAGGTGATCCCCAGAATGTAACTGGGACTTAATGTCCTCTCACATTGTTTCTGGGGCCTAATTACTTCATAAGTTCAAAGTACTTACTATCTAAGGACATCCTTGTGTCTCATTGCTGTTCAGGCCTTTTCAATATCTTACTGTGACCTAAAGCTTCCCCAGTTATTCATTGTGTACTTGGAGCTAGAAAGTATCCATGCACAGTTGTATTTTCTTATGCTTACAGTCTTCACATAAGCTTTATACTCCAAGTTCCTAACCCTAAATTCTAGCCTTAATTCCCCATGTTGCATACCTGCATGAAGTATCTAAGCTAATACATGGGTTCTGTCTCTTACTGTAGGCTCCAGTTCAATGGTAAGGATCCCAGGGGAAACTCTCCAGACACAGAGAAAATCAACATAGTGTCTCTCCAGTGTTTTCAGCAGTCTTGAAAGAGCAAAGTGATATGCATTGTTCTTGGTCTCTGCTTATATACTGTCACATAGACAGGGTGGCCTTCTGTAGATAATAACTGGGACCTAAGGCCTCACAAGTTTGTCAGTTATCTTATAGCCTGTCCAGGGTTTTCGCTGCAGACTAAACTGAGAGATTCGTTGAAGCCAAAAAATATTCACACCTTCTCACAGCATCTATAAGTCCATTTCCAGGTGTTTATGAGTTCTAAAGACTTTCCCATTCTGCTTCTTCAGTGACCTAAGAGTTTTGACATGTTCTCACTGAGAACAGAGGCCTTCTCCAGGTTCTCAGTCATCTCTACTGCCTTTCACAAAGTTCTTCTAAGCCCTTCTGTCTTCTCCCAATTCTTACTTTACCTTAAAACCTTCTACAAGTTCTCACTGAAGTTTAAACTAGTTTCTATGTTCTACCTTGTTATAGGATATTTGATTATTGTACATAGAAAACTAATTTTTTTATTAGTTATTCTATTGTCAGCAAAATATAAAAGCATAAACAGATATAGCATTTGTCAGACGCACTTTCAGTGTGCTCTTAAAAGCCTCTAGAGAATAGAATGCTAAAAATATGGAGTGTTCCTGCCTCATTGAAGTCATGTTGCTTGCAAGAGGTCTTCTTGTGCTTGTTTCCTGACTCAGGAAAAATCAACAGGGTGGTTCAAGATACCCAATCAAAATGTTGAAATGATTCAGGTCCCACTGAATTGGCTTGAAGCCACCACTACCCTAATGGTGACATGGTTCAGTCTAAAAAACATTTAGCAGAGGAACTATAGATTTATTTCATAAGAAGCAGACCTCTCTGTTTGTCTCTCTGGTTTGCACTATTTCTCTCCCAGACTCTGTCTTTTTCTCTGTCTTGCTCTTGTCTGCTCTTTCTCTCTCTGTCCCTCTGTCTGTTAGTCTTTCTTTCTCTCTGTGTCCAGGGAAAAGCCTTTATATAAGGAGTTCCAGGTAAGAATGTGTTGGCTTATTTTTCTTCAAAACCCACTTTAATAAGGGTTCTTAAATGGGTTAACCTCCCTTTTAGCATACCACTAACCAGAGGTAGTAGATGGGACATGAGGGAAGCTGACTTGTTTAGGAATATTTCTTTGGGGTGATTGCAATCCTCCATGTCTGGATGTCAGCAGTGCAGTATCCTAGGCAACCGTCAGACATGAATCAGCAGCTTCAGTCCCATCCACTAGGGATGTGCCACACATGAATCATCCACAGTGGCTTGATCCAGTATAAACCTCAAGAAACTGTCAGATGAGTACAAGTGTGTGGAAGCCTCCCAAAGTTGCTGGATTATCAGAAGAAATTGTGTGTATGTGTGTTGCTCTTTATGAAGTCACGACAAGTGAATATCAGCAACTCCATGTAAAGCAAAAGGATACATGAGTATCATCAGTGAAGACCAACTCAGAGCAAGGCAATACCAAGCAAGATCCTCTTCCCACTGTCCGGGGGTTTATATTTCTATTCTTTCTAAGCATCATGCATCCTGTCACCTGTGTCTGCTTCACCAACACATCCTTTCGCATGTCTGTTTTAGCACAACATCCTTTCACCTGTTTCTGCTTGAGCAAGGCATCATTATTACCTGAGTCTCCAGAAATTTCCACATCGATGGGGATTTTGTCTTTGGGATCAGAAGAACCACAGAGTAGCGTCTGCCAGGGACAGATTAAACAGTATTCTATGAAAGAGAGCTATGAAATCCTTTTAGGTTTGAAAGAAGTTAAGAAAAATTTGGACTAGCTGGCTAGAAAGGCACTGATAGTAAGAAATTTGTACAAAGCTAGTAGTTTAGCTGTAAAATTGGGCTTGTAAAATAATTTTCATATATCTCAGGAAATAAAGTATTCTTACTGAACAAGCCAGTTTTTACCTCAGTTTGTGCCTCCTATGTTTCTAATCCAATAAGCCCATATGAAAAGTACATAATCTAATTATTGTGATTATAAGCTATATTCCTAGATTTGGAAGGTCTAACATTACACTAATTTATTTCCCAGCTATAAGACCCATACGTCTTACAGTTTCACTGGTCCATGTGGTAAATATCCATTGTGGCTTCCTCCTAGATTTTTGTCCTGTCTCCTTCCCCTTTCTTTCTCCTCTCTGTCTCCAACGGCCCCCACACTCAACCCTCCCTTCCCACTTTCCCCTCCACTGCCAATCATAGGCTTCAGCTTTTATTGACCAGCTAAAATGGGTAGAAGTTTCACTTGATATCACCTGAGGATGTGATGGAGTGAAGTCAGGGGCAACCCCTCTTAAGGAAGCAGAATCAAGGTCAGAATACAAAGAGCATTAGAACAACCCACAGCATTTCCCCACTTCTGTCCAATAAAAAGGCTCTTTCTGCTATAGTAACAAACAGTACATAGTAGAAAGAATTTTGAAGCAATTATGACAATTATTAAGTATAAATTACACTTATAACATCTGGCCCATCATAGTTGGCAATCGAGATAAAGTCTTTCCACTGTGCTACTAAAGAAGTTTACAGTTCTGCACCTCGATCATGTTTGATTTTAACTTGTATTGTCATCTGAAAAGCATCCTTTCAAATCTGGATCTTATTTAATGTTAAACAATTTAAGTTATACTGTGAGACCATGACTAGTCTTCAGCCCTGTGAGAGATCTGAGAAGCAATTAAATATTACCTGAATATGCAGGAAGCACAAGGACATAGCTTCCAAAACTCATAAAACTGGCAGAAACAGCTGACTTCCTGAAAAGTTCCCAATATTCCTTATAATGTTAGAGGATCTGTCTTAAGCATGTTGGCCCAGTTCCATCTGAAAGACCTTAAGTAAAGCAGGATTTATGAAGGAGTAGCCTACACTGTCTTGGAAGAGCTTAACAACCAACTATCCTGTATTCATTTGTCCTTCTTGGATAGTATTTTGTCTGTAGATGAAATTGGGGCATTTGTTGCTGCATTAGAAGCAACTGCTCCTGGAGGTGATGATGCTCAGTATCTTCCTTATAGTGGGATGGGGGTACTGTCAGGAGCAGATACTTATAGTAGTCAAGAGATCTCTTAATAATGAAATAACAGTAGATGTCATATGCTGTAGATCTCTTGCTTTTGAAGACCATCTATCTAGATATATAGCATGATTGAATTTTCAAACATTGATTATTCTTAGCTATTCCATATTGGAATAATCTTGAAAACACTTATTTTAATTAACTAAATTAGAGTCTAATATAGACATGAGTTTCATATCTGAATATTAACTTGCATTACTGTATCATCCTGAACAGTTTGTAATAGCAGATATTAAAAGGGCTGTGTTTAAACTCTGCATTCTTAAATGAGTTGCATGAGCACAGTGCATATCTAAGAATAACAGTAACTTTAAATATTGTATCAATATACAAAGATCTATACCAATAAAAACCTTAAACCTGCATCAATATATAAATTATAACTTCAATTCTGCATCAAATGTAAAGATTTATCACAATGTAAGACTATGGCTATAAAATGATTTGTTTACGAGTAAATATCATAACCTTTCCCTGTTTGTCTAACTTCTATAATATTACTATATTCCCATTTTTTCTTTTCAAACCCCTTTCCCTTTACCTAAGAAGGAAACAATAGAAAAGAGAAAAGGAAAGATAGAAATCCCTCACTCTAAGCTCTCTACTTAGTTTCCTTCTGCCTTAAATTATAATTATCCCTGAATATGGCAAAATATCTTTGATTTATAAAATTATCATTACCAGACACCCAAACCAAAGGGATGATGAATCTCAACAACTTCTTCCTGCTGAATTAGGGTGACATTTTTTTAATGAATGGTGGGGTAGGAAAATTAGAAAAATTGGTTAGACCTAAGGAAGCTAGCTTTAGCATTTGTTATCCAGTCTCTGTATAATTAGAAAGTCCAGGCCTCAAACGAGTTCCTGACTGGGGTCATGGGAAAGGGTGGATCAACCCAGGTCACTGGAAATTAGCAGCCACTCTTGAATCTGTTTTGGAAGCAAGTCTCTGGAACAGCATCAGGCAAGGCAGAATGAGGTAGGGAGCTAGAATAGCAGGTCATCTCAGCATCCCTGAGGGTGAATCCTGTCAGAGCTGCATCTTTGTGTTTCATTCTGCAATAAATGAATCTCACAAGTAATTTGTAAGGTTTGTGCAGGGTACACAGGTCAGTTAAGGATGAATCTTTGCTCTTTGTTTGAGCAGGTGAAAGACAACTGACTTTTTTATAAGTTAGTTTGATGAAGAATCAATTGTAATAAATCTTCATTCATGCCATGTGAAAGATAGAATGATGAATGTTAAGGATTCTGTAACCTACAAGATCTATTGGCTAATTTTAGCTGAAGTTTTGGCTAGAAACATATTGTGTCTAAGCCAGTTTCAGGGCTGTATCCTTGTGGAGGGATCAGCAATTTATATTACCTGCCCTGTTTGATGGTCTTGAAGTTTTCTTTTCTGTATGTAGCCAAGATCTTCAGAGGGTCTTCGCCTATCATATCTGATCCATATTACTTTAAAAGGCCCCAAAGTCTTTTCTCCTTTCCTGTTAACATAAATATAGAGCCTATACCCCAAAAATAGCATGTCCTTAAGCCAGCACTCAAAATCAATTGGTTCAATTTAGTAGCCTCCTCTTATTCGTGGGGCATGCTCTACTCTAACTTTTCTCCCAGAGGATTGGTATTTAGTAATAAGTAATTAATACCACCAAACTTATAACCTTCTCCATTTTGATAATTATAATAACTCACATGACTCTTTTTATTTTCGTTTACATAGGGTTTCTTTCTATCTCTGTGTCTTTGTTCTCTACATCTGAAATCCAAGGCCTGGATTTCTTTATTCTTCCATGTATACTTAAAAACACTTAAACAATTACCACTATTTCTTCCTTCTATCCTTAAAACAATGTAATTTTCCTTTATTCACACCTTTTATTTTCTGTATGAGCCTATTTTCAGGCCATTATCTGGATCAATGTCAGCTTTTCCTTTATCCTTCCATTCTATGGTGGAAGTCAACATTTGCAAAAAGTCAGGGACTGATTCCTTTGACCATTGGATGACCTGAGAAAATGGATCAAGTCTTTGCCTGGTTCTGCTACATTGTCCCAGACATTTAAAGCAGTCAAGTGACATAATTTCAAGGCTTCTTCATCATACCCAGCCTGCTCCTCTACCCCACAAAATTCCTGTCCTCAAGCAGCTGATCTTTAGAAACATTGATACCCTGAGTTCACTTTGTCATGCTCTCCTTTGCCTTTTCCCTCCACTATGAGAACAACTGTAAAGGTGACCCAGGTTGTAAAACTGATTTTGTCAAATCCTTTCAGTCTTGGCAATTATTTTCTTTTTAATAGCCCAAGAAGTCAGCATTTGTTTTACAAACAGCAGATGAATTCCAAAGTTACTGTTATTTTTCTTAAAATTTCCCTTTTCTAATACATCAAGGGGTTGCCATTAAAATTCCTGTTAATTCTGTAGATGATTACCATCTGCTGGTCTCTGCTATATACTACCCAGATAAACTAAAGTTTGTTTTCTAACAACTTTTAATTGGCTTTAATTTTATCTTCTGTCTCTCCTTGAGTATTTTCCCTGATTAATGCTTTAAATTCCTCCCTTAAGGTCTGGCCCATGTTTCATATCTCTCCTCTTCTTGTTCATCCTCTTCCATAAGTTCCTTTATCTACTGTTCAAGATCCTGCTTCTACATTTTAATTAGTGTAGTTCTGATATTCTGATATCTATTTAAGTTTGATTGATTAATTTTTACAGGTTCTCCCCAAGCCTTCCTTCCAACCCTCCTGATGATTTTTCTGCTGCTCCGTCTGATCTGATCTATCCCATCCTTTGTTCCAGTGCCTTCCAAACCTCCTGTCCCCAACCTTCACTTGCCTTTCTTTATCTTGACCTATATATTCCTATACCTTTAGTTCTAGTGTTTCCTCTAGAGTTGCAGAGTCTTTTGTTGTTGTGGTTGTTGTTGTTCTCATTTTTATTAGATACTCTGTATTTACATTGGAAATGTTATCCCTCCCCCCCATCCCACTCCCATCCCCCCTCCCTTTCCATTTGCCTTCACAAAGGTGCACTCCCTCCTAATCATCCTCTCCACCCCATTGCCTTGGCATTCCCCTACATGGGGAAAACAGGCCCTCCCTGGACCAAAAGCCTCTTCTCACATTGATGCCAGACACTGGTATCTTCAGCTACATTTGCCACTGGATCAATAGGTCTCTCAATGTGTGCTCAAAGGTTGGTGTTTTAGTCCATGGGAGCTGCATATGTGGATCTCCAAGTGAGGCAGTCTCTGAGTGACCTTTTCTTCAATCCCTGTTTCTCTGTTTGACCTTACATTTCCTCCTCCTGTGAGTGTTTTGTTCTCGCTTCTAAGAAGAATTGAGGCATACCCATTTTGGCCTTCCTTCTTTTTGAGCTTCATAATTTCTGGGAATGGTTTCTTGGGTATTCAGAGCTTTCTGGGGCTAGTATCCTTTTATCAGTGAGTGCACACAATGTGTGTTCTTTTGTGACTGGGTTACCTCACTCAGAATGATAGTCTCTAGTTCCATCCATTTGCCTAAGAATTTCATGAAGTCATTGTTTCTAATAGCTGAGTAGTACTCCATTGTGTAAATATACCACACCTTCTATATCTATTCTTCTGATGAAGGATATCTGGGTTCTTTCCAGCTTCTGGCTATTATAAATAAGGCTTCTATAAACAGAGTGGAGCATAAACCCAGCTATTCCATTACTAGGCATATACCTCAAAGATGCTCCAACATATAACAAGGACACATGCAACATCTTAAATTTCTCTTTCGGCTGTTCATTTTGTATACCTGAATCTTCTGTTCTAGGCCCTGCTTCTATATATTTTATTATTCTTTATTTTGTTATTTTGATATTGTAGTATCTACCTTGTTTTGATTTACCAACTTTAGTAAGTTATCCTCTTGGATCTCCTTTCAAATTTTATTGCTGTCTCTATGTCTACTGTTTAGTCTGATATATGAAATTCTGTCTCTTTTGTTCTAGAATCTTTTCCATATGCTGTTTCTAATGTTTGTTATCCCAGGTTTTTTGTTTTGTTTTTTTGTTTGTTTGTTTGTTTTGTTTTGTTTTTATTGGTGGTGATCTATAAAAGCTTCTAATCTCCCTTAGAGACTCATAAGTTTTATCTCGGGCCCTACCTTATGAGAAGACATAGTGATCTAAGATACTTGACATTTGTAATAATGGGAACTGGCAAGGTGTCAATTTCTTTTAAATCTCTTCCTTTCGAACCATTCAAATTAGAATTTCATTAACCCAAAAGTCAATGTATAATCCTTATTACCTCATCAAGAGCTTCTTGTGCCTTTGTCTCCCTCTGGTGGTCACTTTGGGGCACTGCAGTACTCTCCATTTCTTTTATTTGCAGGGAGGGGCTAATTGTAGAAGGACCCACAGCATCTGTGCTTCCCTGTCTTTGTTTGAGTTGTTGCAGGCAGCATGTGCTCCAATCTCAGGAAGCCTGCACTATACACGGTCTGCAGAGCGGGACTGGCTGTCCTTTGTCCTGATTAGACATGGAGAATGAGGGAAAGCAAGCACAGGAAGGCTTGTTCAGGCAGAGATGCCCTGACCAGCCTGCTGTGCCTGTGAGAAGTATTTGAAAAGATGGCTGCCATTTTTTTTCAGTTTATCCTCAGTTCTGCCCCAGAGTCTTTGATCCTCCTTTAGACTCAGGGAACCCCAACCTTGTGTGACACTGGTTCTGGCTAAGTCCCAGCTCTGGGATTGGTTGCTGCCTCCTGATGCCATGATTTGCATGGGGCTTAGGAAGAGAGCTTCTCAGTAGCTGTCTATAAACCTGTTAACCCACTAGGTGTTTAATTTCTATCCTCTGCAGCTTTAGAGCAGAGCCCTAGTTGTTTATATGGGGGTGGGGTAGACTATTATCTCTGGTTAGTGGGTTCTGAACCCCAGGTTGGGAGCCAATTTGTTACTGCAATTTACAACCCCCAAAGCACATATTAAAAACATATAAACCAATTATTGTTTGTAAGCTATATGCTTAGATTGGGCATGACTGACACTACATTAACTTATTTTCTAGCTATAAGACCCCTTGCTACTTGTGATCTCTCCTGGCCACATGGTTCACACCTATCATAGCTTCCTCCTCATTTTCAGTCCTCCCTCCTTCGCCTTTTCTTCTTCCTCTTTCTCTCTACTGACCTCCAATCACAAACCTCCAATCTCATCTTTTACCTTGACTGCCCAATCACAGCTTTTATTGACCAGTTACTATAAGGAGAAGTTTTTATAAGGTTTCATATGGTCTGTAAGGCTTTAGACTGGGTTAAACTGTGTCTGGAGGCCATATCCCTGTTCTCTCTATCCTACCATTTTATACAGGATCCCACTGGGGCTTAAGGGACTCCCCAAATTCATACTTGGATACAAAGCCTGGTGCACAGACTCATTGAGCCTTAGGCTTTCCTCAGCTTTTAGTTTGTGCCTAAAAAACCCTCTTGAGGTTCTTTCTTGGGCGCAGGTCTCCTCCCTGATTCTAACTGGGATCTGAGGCCTTTTCTAAAGTATCACTGAGGAATAAGGACTTCCCTAGAGTCTCTCTGGTTCCTAAGATCTTTCCCTGGTTTTCACTGGGGAACTCAGTCTGCCCAAGTTGTCTCTGGTACCTAACACTTTTACAGACTCTCACTGGTGTATGCCTTCAGCAGACACTCACAGGGATCAAAGGCCTGCAGACTAAGGTCTTCTGCTTTGTGGTAGTTTGAATGTTTGTTCTCTGTGAAATAGCACTTATGATGTGTGAGCATATTGATGAGGGGTAGGCACAGGGGAGAGAGCAGACAGGATAAATTTTATGTTGAAAGTGTGAGGGGTCTCTATGGCTCCATTGGGGTTCCTGTCTGGCTATATGAGGTGACCTCTTCAGGTTCCACATCCCCAATGTAATGAGTCATAGCTAAGTCACTCCCATGAACTCGAGTTGCTCCCTTATCCTGCGTCTTTGTCTCATCCTGGAGATTCACCACAATTTCTCGCCCTCAACATTTATCCCCACACCCCCTCTCCAAATTCCCTCCCTCCATCTGCCTCTTATGATTAGCTCATTTCCCTTTCTAAGTGATATTCAAGCTTTCCTCTTTGAGACTTTCTTCATATTTAGTCTGTTTGGGTCTGTGGAGTGTCACATGGTACCTGCTTATAAGTGAGTGCATATCATGCATGACTTTTTGGGACTGGGCTACTTTATTCAGGATGATATTCTCAAGTTCCATCCATTTTCCTGAAAAAAAAAAATCATGATGGATATCTTGGTTTTTAGTAGCTGAATAATATTGAATTGTGTAGATTACCACATTTTCTTTATCCCTCCTTCAGTTGAGGACATCCAGGCTGTTTCTAGTTTGTGGATATTATGATAAAAGCTGCTATGAACACAGTTGAACAAGTGTCTTTGTGAGATGTTAGAGCATCTTTTGGGTATATGCCCAGAAGTGGTATCGCTGGGTGTTGAGGTAGAACTATTCATGGTTTTCTGAGAAAACACCAAATTGTTTTGTACCCGGCCAGCAATGGGAGAGTGTCTCCTTAGCTCCACATCCTCACCAGCATGTGTCATCTCTCAAGTTTCTGATCTTATCCATTCTGTTGGGTGTAACGTGGAACCCCAGAGTTGTTTTAGTTTGCATTTCTCTAATGACTAAGGACTTTAAACATTTCTTTAAGGGCTTCTCAGCCATTCAAAATTCCTCTGTTGAGAATTATGTTTAGTTCTGTACTCCATTTTAACTGGGTTATTTGAGTTGTTGGTGTCTAGCTTGAGCTCTCTGTAAATTCTGGATATTGGCCCTCTGCCAGATGTTGGGTTGGTGATGATTCTTTCCAATCTGTGGGCTGCTGATTTTTCCTATTGTCAGTGTCCTTTGCCTTAAAAAAGCTTTGCAGTTTCATGAGGTCCCATTTAACAAGTGTTGATCTTAAAGCCTAAGCCATTGGTGTTCTGCTCAGGAACTTGTCTCCTGTGCCAATGTGTTCAAGTATATTTCCCATTTCCTCTTCTATGACATTTAGTGTAACCTGTTTTAGTGTTTTAGGTCCTTGATCCTCCTGGACTTGAACTTTGTGCAGGGTGATAAGTATGAATCTATTTGCATTCTTCAACATATAGATATGAAGTTAGTACAGCAACATTTGTTGATGACGCTTTCATTTCTCCACTGTATGATTGTGGTTTCTTTGTCAAAAATCAAGTGTCCATAGGTGTATGGGTTTATTTCTGGATCTTTGGTTCAATTCCATTGATCAATATATCTATTTCTCTACCAATTACAATGCAGTTTTTATCACTATTATTCTGTAATACAGCTTGATGCCAGGGATGGTGATTCCTCCCAAAGTTCTTTTAGTGTTCAGGATTGTTTTTTCATATAAAGCTGAGAATTTCTCTTTTAAGAACTATAAAAATGTGTCAGAGTTTTGATGGGTATTGCTTCGAATCTGTAGACTGCATTTGGTAAGATGGGCATTTTCACTATGTTAATCCTACCTATTGATGAGCATGAGGAATCTTTCCATCTTCTGATAACTTCTTCAATTTCTTTCTTCAGGGATTTGAACTTCTTGTCATACAGATTTTTCTCTTGCTCAGTTGGGCTTACATCATCATCTGCCAACTCCACCAGTTGTGCCAGATATGGGCTTTGTATGAAAGAATTGCCTACCACTACAGTTCTCTCTGTTCCGAGCAACTCTCTCTCCTTTCTGTCCTTCTCTGGGCCTCCTTCTCTGCCTTCATGACTATGCTTCCATCACTTTGCCTATTATAATGTCCACACATCTGCCTTGACCCCTTCTCCATATCCTAACACCTCTCCCTGTCCTCGTGGTTTACTTACTCATTTGCCTCTAGACATCCACAGATCCTTCCACTTCTCCCTTACCCCAGTAATCCCCCTTTAAATCAGATCCTTGTGCATGGCATGAGTACTCAGGGGTATACCTTGGCATGGGTCCATGAAGTATGCCTTCCTGATTAAGGCCTTTTTTAAGTGCACATTGTGACCTTGGTTCACCCTCAAAATTTATTGAGACCTGAGACCTTTCTAAAGCTTTCCCTGAGCCTTCTTTAGGCTTTCTCAGATTGTAATGGTGTCCAAGGGCCTTCTGTAGGCCCTTACTGGGACCTAAGGTCTTCCAAGTTTGCCATTTATCTTAGAGCCTGTCCAGGGTTTTCACTGTAGCCTAAGGTTAAACTGTGGGATTCTCTGAAATGTAAAAATACTCCCAACTTCTCACAGCATTGAGAAGGCTATTACCAGGTTTTCATAGACTTGGAAGTCTCTCCTTTCTTACTGTGGACTAAAACTTTTGACAGGTTCTCACTGAACTCTAAGACCTTCTACAAAGTATCCTTGAGCATTTCTGTCTTCTCCCAATTCTTAGCCTAAAACCTTCTAAAGGTGTTCACTGAAGCTTACATTTTTTTTTCAGGGTAGTACCTTGTTATAGGATATTTGACTACTGTACATAGAAAACCTAATTGTCAGGAAAATATAAAAGCTTAAAAAGGTATTGCATTTGTCAAATGCAGTTTAGGTGTTCCTCTAAAAGCCTCTATAGAATAAAGAATGCTACAGAATGAAAAAATTCCTGCCTCTTTTAAGGGAAGTTGCTTTGAAGAAGTCTTCATGTCTTTGTTTTATGAACAGAGGCAAAGTTAGCAGGGTTATCAAGGTTCCCAAAGGAAAAGATGTCTTGGTTTGGTCCCTACTGACTTGGCGTGGAACCCACCCCCACCATGCTGGTGACATGATTCAGCCTACCAAAGGTAGCAGAGGGATTAAAGACTTCTTTAGCAATTGGGCCTTTGATCTCTCTCTGTCTCTCTGTCACTGTTTCTCTGTCTATGTCCCTCTCTGTCTCTGTTTCTGCCTCTGTATCACTCTATTTCTGTCTCTGTCTTTGTCATATTCTCTATCTATGTCTTGGAAGAGTCTTTATAAAAGGAGCTCTAGGTAAGAGATAGAGTGTTGGCTTATATTTTACTAAACCTCCTTGAATAAGGGTTCTTAAATGCTTTAACCTCACTTATACCTCACCACCCATCAAATGTAGTAGAAAAAAGAAAGGTTATTATAACATGGGGGTTGTAGACCTGATTAAAAATAGTTCTTTGGGGAAATTCTAATTTTTGTTGTTGGAATGTCAGTAGTTCAATCTACTAACAAACCACCACACTCCAATCAGCAGCTACAGTCCAGTCTACTCAGCATAGAACACACTTGAATCAACCATGGAAGCTCAATCCACAATAAACTGCAATTGTACAGGTAGTTCTTTGTGGAGCTACTCTCTATGAAGTCATGACAACCAAATATCAGCAACTCAACATAAGGCAACCCAATACATGAGCATTGCCAGCAAAGACTATCAAACTAAAGCAGGCAGACCAATGCCAGAGCCTCCTTACACTGTTTGTGGGTTCATATTTATATTCTTTATAAACATAATGTGTCCTCTTGTCTGTGTCTCCTTTACCAAAACATCCTCTTACCTGCCTCTGCTTCTGCCAAAAAAAAAATTATTATTATGACCAAATTGAGTCTCCAGAAATATCCCCTTCAACAGTGATTTCTCTTTGGGCTTGCAGGACCCACAGAGAAGTATATGGCAGGCACAGTTAAAACAAAATTCTGGGAAAGAGAGCTAATGAATCCACTTGAGTATAAAAGAGCTCAAGGGAAAGGTAGACTAGCTAGGCAGAATGACACAGATAGAAAAAGATTTTTTGTAGAGCTAACAGTTTAGCTGTAGAATCAGGCTTGTAAAAGTATTTCCTATATAGTTTGGGAAACTGCAGTTACCTGACTGAACTAGCAGGAGTATACCTCAGTTTACACCTCCTGAGTCTTCATTGGTATACCGAGTAATTTAAATGGTTACACTGTTTTAAGACCTTCCTCAAAGAGACAATGATGCCTAAGGCTCTCCTCCAAGTTCTCACTGGGTCCTCACATGCTATCACTGGGAACCACAGCTTTCCAATGTTGTTTCTATGCATTAATGCCTGGCCCATGTTCTCACTAAAATCTATGCCCAGGGTTTCAACAGGGCCTAGAGATTTCTTAAGTGTTCATGGGATGTAGAAAACCACCATCATATTTTCACTGAGTGCAAAGACTTTCCTGATGTTCTCATTGTGACCTATAACATTCCACAGGTTCTCAGTGTGGCTAAAAACCTTCTTCAAATTCTTGTTGAGACCTTCTGCCTTCCCTAAGTTCTTTCTGGACCAGAAAGGTTTTTAGGGATTCTCACTAACCCTTAAGGCTTTTACAGAATCTAATTGTTAGCTAAGCCCATCCTGAGAAATTCAACAAGGCCTAAGGACCTGATTTCCAGGGTTCTCCATGGGTCCTAAAGACTTTCGTGTGTTGACACTGGTGCCTAAGAACTTCCACGGGTTCTCACTGGCACCTCAGGACCTCCCAGGTGGTCAATGAGGTCTAAGCCTTCTGGCCTTCCCCAGGTTCTCCCCCAGGTCATAGAGCCTTGCCAAGGTTCTCATTGAAGCCACATTTCTCCAGTTAATAGTACCTAAAATCTAAGATTTGTCCCCAGGTCTCAAGCCTTGCCCATGTGTTCATCTGGGACTAAAGCATTCGTTATCCTGGATTTCACTGTTGCCTAAACTATTTTCTGTTTTCACAGAATCTATAAGGCTTCAGACAGGTTTAAGCAGAATCTTCAGGTCATGTCTGTTTTCTCCCTGTACCCTACAAGGGTATACAGATTCCCACTTGAGTGTAATGGTCTCTCCAAGTTCACCCTTAGATATAAGGCCTCCTACACAATCTCATTAAGACCTTAGTTTTTCCTCGGCCTTTAACTTTTGCCTAACCCCCTCTATATTTTCTTGCTGAGATTGCAAGCCTTCTCTAGATTGTAACTGTGACTTAATCCCCTTTCTAAATTATCACTGAGTCCTAAAGACTTTCCCCAGGATCTCACTGGTGCATAAGATCTTTCCATGATTTTCACTGGAACCTGAAGCCTTCCCCAGTAAGGTTGTCTCAGCATGTAACTGACACCTAAGGCCTTCTCATGACCTCACTGGGACCTAAGACTTTTCCCCAAAAATCTCACTAGGCTCTAAAGCCTTCCCTGTGTTTCACTGGAGTCTCTGTCCTTCCCAGATTCTCACAGTGACTTAAATCTTTCCGAAGATACTCATGTGGCCTATGTCCTTCCCCACTTCCTCACTGGGGTCTAAGATCTTCAGAATCTTCAGAATACCACTAGGTCTTAAAGGTCTCCTCAGGTTTTACTGGACCCTAAATCCTCCCCCTATATCTCACTATTCTAAGCCGTTCCCTGGATCTCACTGGAGCCTCAGAACTTTGCAGATAATTACTGGGACCTGTGTCCTTCCCCAGACTATCAATGAAGCCTAGGTTTTCCCCCAGATTCTCAATGGTGTGGAAGGTCATTCTCAGAATATCACTACATAAGGCCTTTTTCCCAGGTTATCACTGGGGACTAAGCATATTTTACTCAGGTCTGACTAAGTATTAAAGCTTTCCCAAGGTTCATATAGAAACTAAAAGCCTCCCATGGTTTCCACAGTATTATGAGGCATTTTCTGGGTTAATCCTAGGGCCCAAGACCTTCCCCAGTATCTCACTGGAACCTAGAGCTTTCTCTAGGTTTTTACAGGGACTAAGGCTTTCTAAAGTTTTCCAGTGGTGCCTCTGGAATTACCTTTGTTCTGACTTGCTCATAAAGCCCTTACTACATACTCATGGGAGTCCAAGGCCTTCTGCAGTACCTCAGCTGTACAAACTTTTTGCTAGAATCATACTGGACCCCAAGTGCTTCCCAGGAATATTCACTGGGCCTAAGGTTTTCCCTAGATACTTAGTGAGGTCTAAAGTTGCATCTTAAAGCCTTCTCCATTATCTCCCTGGGATCTAAACCCTTCCTAGGTTCTTACTGGCACCCAAAGCTTTCCTAGGCTACTAACTAAGATATAAGACATTTTCCAAGTTCTCACTGGGGTTTAATGGCTTCCCCAGTTTTTCAATGGTCCTAGGGCTGTTTCTATATTCTCACTGAGGACTAAGGCCTTCCCCTGTTGACTCATGTCCATGTCTTTCGAGAGATTTTCTCTGGAATCTAATGGCTTTTCACAGGTTCTCACCAAGACTTTCCTTAGGATCTCCCTAGGGTATAATGATTTCCTTGGTTCTCTCACCTGGGTTGAAGTCCTCTGATATCTTACTTGGATCTGTTGCCTATCCAAGACTTTATTAGGGTAGAAAGCATTCCCCAGTTATGTACAGGGGCCTAATATCTTATCCAGGTTCTGATGGTGGTGTAAGGTAGTTTCCAACATTAACTGGGAACTATGTTCTCTAACAGTCTCACTAGGGCCTAATAACTTCCCAGATTTGAAATAGGTTCTAAGGACCTCTCTGTGCTTCACTATAGCCTCATGCCATCCCAGGGTCTCACTGAGAATTAGCTTTCCCCAGTTATTCACTACAAAATGTGATCTAGAAGGTAGGTATGCACAGTTGGTATGAGAAAAGTTGCATTTTCTTATGCTGAGGGTCTTCATATAAGCCCAAGTTCCTAACTTAGGTCCTGCCCTATCTCCCCAAGCTGATAACCTCATATGGTATCTTATCCAAAGCTTGGGCTAATTGTTTCATGATAGGCCCCAATTTCAACGTCAGGATCCTAGGAAAGACTCTCCAGTCACAGGGCAGATCAACATGGTGTCTACTCCAATGTCTTCTGCAGTCCCGAAGGGGCAAAGTGATATGCATTGCTCTTGGTTATATACTGTCATGTGGGCAGGGCAGAGTTATCTGCTCATGCAGTCACATGTCTAGTTATCTTCACTAAGTGATGTCACTGTTTTTGGTTATTAGGAGCAGCCTTCCTAAATAAGCCATTTTATCTCATGTTGAAAGGCATTCTTTTATTATATATTCACACTGAGGAAGGCCTTAGGCCCCAGTGAGAACTAGTATATGGCTATAGGCGACAGTGAAAACTTTGGACTGCCCAAAGCTGATCAGCTTTGAAGAGATAGGCCTAGGACTGTGGTTAGGAACAAGAGAGTGAAGAATCACCAAATAACAAAATATAACTTTTTTTGTAAGTACAAGTACCTACCTTCTTGCTCATGACATTTACTGGGTGTAATGATTTTCCTAAGATTCTACCTTGAATCTAAGGTTTTCTTGAGATTCTCACTGTGGTATAAGCCTTGCCCCAGGATTTCCTTAAGATATAAATTTCCTGAGTACTCACTGGGGCCCAAGGTCTTTCCAAGTTTCATACTGGGGCCTAAGGCCTTTCCCTGGTTCTGTCTCATAAGGCCCTCTCATTAGTCACTAAGACCTATTTAGAGTTTCACTGGACCCCAGACCCTTCCCCAAGTACTCAGAGCTCTACAAAGGCCTTCAAGTTGTAATTGGGGTCTAAGGCCTTTTCAAGGTCTTACTGGGACCTAATACTTTCCCCTGCATTTCACTGTGGCCTAAGGACTTTTTACAAGTTCTCACTGGAACCTAAAGCCTCACCTAATTCATTACTGGGCACAAGGACTTCCCAAGTTCTCAGGAAGGCTCTCTTATCTTTCCCCATTATCTTACAAGCACCCAGTGTCATCCTAGGAACATACTGGGGCTCAAAGCCTTCTTTGGTGCCTCTCTGGGACCAAGGCCTTCCAGAGTACTTACTGGAGCCTAAGGACTTTCCCAGGTTCTAGCAGCTAAGGCTGTTAGTTTCTAGTGTTAAGTTTACAGGCCATTCCAGTATGTCCTTCCAGGGACCTGGCACTGGCTTATATCACCAACTGTAATCTCCTGCCACTCCCTCCCTCCTGCAACTCCCTCCCTCCTCCCTCCCTCCCTCCCTCTATCCCTTCCTCTCTCCCTCCCTCCCTCTCTCTCTTTCTCTCTCTCTCTCTCTCTCTCTCTCTCTCTCTCTCTCTCTCTCTCTCTCTCTCTCTCTCTCTCTCTCTCTTTCTCTCTCTCTCTCTCTCTCTGTGTGTGTATGTGTGTGTCTATTCCCAAGTTTTTTCTTTCTCTCTCTCTGTTCCCAGCAGGTCTTGCTCTCCCTGTTTTGTCCTCTGTGCCTCCCTCTTCTCTGCTCTGATGATTCTGCTACCATCTCTTTGCCTATGAACACATCCTCTCATGTTCCTCTTCCATTCTACATGTCTTCATACCTGTCTCTTTCTCTCTCTACACTCATGGCTCACACATCTGCCTCTACACTTCCCTAGGTCATTTCTCCTTTCCCTTCCTCCAACAAGCCTTCTTTATACCAGATTTGTTGCACAGTGTAAGTGCTCAGGGGCATACATTGGCATGGGCCCACTAGGTATGCCTTACTGATTAAGGCCTTCTTCTAGTACATTCTTTGATCTCAGTTCATTCCCAAAGTCTACTGAGGCCTGAGATCTTTCCCAACTTCTTACCTACATCCTGACTAGGTTAAAAAAGATTTATTATATGCTCACAGGGTCCCAAGGCCTTCTCCAATGTCTCAGTTGTACAGAAAGTTTTGCTAAGTTCACAATGGACCTCCAGGGCTTTCTCAAGTATTCACTGGGCCTAAAGTTTTTCCTAGATTCTCAGTCATGTATAAAGCTTTCTTCAGGATGGAACTGCATCTTAAAGCCTTCTCCAGTACCTCCCTGAGACCAGAGGCATTCCCAGGTTCTTAGTGGCACCCAAGTCTTTCCTAGGTACTCACTGAAACCTAAGGCCTTCCCTGAGTTCTCATTGCAGCCTAAGGCCTTTCTTAGTTTTTCACTGACCTTGAGCCTGTCTCCTTATTCTCACACAGACCCTAGGCCTTCCCTTGATTCAAACACATGTATATGGTTTTCCCCAAGTTGTCTCTTGAATCTAAAAGCTTTCCAAAGGTTTTACCAAGTCTTAAAGTCTCTTTTAGGACCTCTTAGGGTATAAAGTTTTCCTTGGTTCTCACTTGTGTTCAAGACATTCTTCAGTCTCTCACTGGTACCTGTTGCCTTTCCATGAATTAGTTAGGGCTGAAAGCTTTCCCCAGAAATGTACAAGGGCCTGGTACCGTCTTTAGATTCTCATTGAGGTATAAGGTGGTCTCCAGAATTTAATTGGGACCTAATGACCTCTTACTGTCTCACTGGGGCCTACTGACTTCTCCAGAATTGAACGAGGTTCTAAGGACCTCCCTGTGTCTCACTGGAGCCTCAGGAATTCCTAGGATCTCCCTGAGACCTAAGGCCTTCCCTGATTATTCACTTGGTATTGAGAGCAGGAAGGTAGGTATGAATAGTTGTTATAACAAAAGTTGCATTTTCCTATGCTGAGGGTCTTCCCATAAGGATTATACTCTAAGTTCCTAACTAAGCTCCTAACTCTGTCTCCCCAAGCTACTCACCTGTATTAGGTTTCTTAGCCAAACCTCAGGTCAAGTCTCTCTCATGGTAGACTCCAGTTCAAGTATCAGGATCCCAGGGAAGACTCTCCAGCCACAGGACAGATCAACATGGTGTCTCTCCAATGTCTTCAGCAGTTCTGAAAGGGCAAAGTGATATGCATTGCGCTTGATCTCTGGTTATATATTGTCATGTGGGCAGGGTGGCATTGTCTGCTTATAAAGTCACATGTCTGGCTAGCTTTAGCAAATGCTGTCACTGTCAGGAGCAGCCTTGGCTGTAGTGTGTTTCCTGAATAAGTTATGAGTTACTTCTTTCTCATGTTTAAAGCCAATCTTTTTATTATACTTAAGGCCTTTGGCTACAATGAGAATCAGAGTGTGGCTGTATGCCCCAGTGAAAACTTGGAACTGCCAAAAATATGATCAGACTTGAAGAGGTAGGCCTAGGACTGTGGTTAAAAACTTTTAAAAAGAGTGTGAACCTTGTGTAAAGAACCTCAACATAACAAAATATAACCTTTTTTTTAAAATTGAACAACTTTATTTTAAAAAATAAAGATAAGTATACAGATTTTAAAAGCATTTTTGCATAAAAGTATATGAATACATTTTTGTCAGTACTTGATTTTTTTAAAGGTTTGATAGTATGCTTTAAAATTTTACTAGTTACAATGAGCATGAAGTACTTGTAAAAAAAAAAAAAGATGTAACCTGGAATTAGTCAAAGTTTTCTTGGTGTGTAAAGATTAAGCATATAGGTTTATCATTTTCACTTTTTTTTTTGGCCTTTGTTTTTCTTGAACTTCTAGTCTGTGAGTTGTTTCTGGGGTGTTCAGAGCTTTCTGGGGTTAGTATCCCATTATCAGTGACTGCATATTATGTCTGTTCTTTTGTGACTGGGTTATCTCACTCAGGATGATATTCTCTAGATGCAACCATTTTCTTAAGAATTTCATAAAGTCATTGTTTCTGATAGCTGAGTAGTACTACACTGTGTAAATATACCACAAATTTGTATCCATTCATCTACTTAAGGACATATGGGTTCTTTCCAGCTTCGGGCTATTATAAATAGGGCTGCTATGAACATTGTGGTGCATGTGTCATTGTTGTATGTTGGAGCTTCTCTGGGGTATATGCCCAGAAATGAAATAACTAGGTCTTCAGGTAGTATTATGTCCAATTTTCTGAGGAATTGCCAGACTGATTTCCAGAGTGGTTGTACCAGCTTACAACCCCACCAACAGTGGAGAAGTGTTCCTCTCTCTCCGCTTCCTCACCAGCATCTGCTGTCATCTGAGTTTTGGATCTGAGACATTCTGGTTGGTGTGAGGTGGAATCTCAGGGTTGTTTTGATTTGCATTTCCCTGATGACTAAGGATGTCGAGCACTTCCATAGATGCTTCTCAGCCATTTGATATTCCTCAATTGAGAACTTTTTGTTTAGCTGTGTACCCCATTTATTAGTAGGGTTGTTTTATTCTCTGGTGTCTAACTTCTTGAGTTCTTTGTATACCTTGGATATTAGGTCTCTATCAAATGTGGGGTTGGTAAAGATCTTTTCCCAATCTGTTGGCTGCCGTTTTGTTTTCTTGACAATGTCCTTAGCCTTACAGAAACTTTGCAATATCATTAAGTCCAATTTGTCAATCTTTGACCTTAGAGCATGAGCCATTGGTGTTCTGTTCAGGAACTTTTCTCCTGTGCCTATGTGTTCTAAGGTTTTCCCTACTTTCTTATCTAATAGTTTCAGTGTGCCTGGTTTAATGTGGAGACCTTTGATCCACTTGCACTTGAGCTTTTTACAAGGAGATAAGAAAGGGTCTATTTTCATTCTTCTGCATGCTGAGTGCCAGTTGAGCCAACACCATTTGTTGAAAAGGCTGTCCTTTTTCCAGTGAATGTTCTCAACTCCTTTGTCAAAAATCAATTGACCATACATGTGAGGGCTCGTTTCTGGATCTTCTATTCTATTCCATTAATTTATGTGCCTATTTCTGTACCAGTACCATGCAGTTTTCAACACAATTGCCTTATAATATAGCTTGAGGTCAGGGATAGTAATTCCCGCAGATGTTTTTTTGTTGTTGAGGATGGATTTCGCTATTCTAGGTCTTTTGTTATTCCAGATGAAAATGCACATTGCTCTTTCCAACTCAATGAAGAACTGGGTTGAAATTTTGATGGAGATTGCATTGAATCTGTAGATTGCTTTTGGCAAGATGGCCATTTTTACAATGTTGGTCCTTCCAATCCATGAATATGGGAGATCTTTCCGTTTTCTATGATCTTTAATTTCCTTCTTCAGAGACTTGAAGTTATTCTCATACAGATCTTTCACTTTCTTGCTTAGTGACACACCAAGATATTTTATATTATTTGTGACTAATGTGAAGGGTGTCAATTCCCTAATTTTTTTATTAACTTGTTTAAACTTTGTGTAGAGGAAGACTACTGATTTTTTTGGGGTTAATTTTATATCCAGTCACTTTGCTGAAGCTGTTTATCAGCTGTAGGAGTTCTCTGGTGGAATAGATGATATACTATTATATCATCTGCAAATAGTGATATTTTGATCTCCTAAGAGTATAATGCTTTTCTTCATTCTCACTTGGGTCTAAGGCCTTCTTCAGTATCTCACGGTAACCAGTTGCCTTTCCATAATTTCTCTAGGGCCCAAAGCTTTCCCCCAGGTACTTACAGGAGCCTAATTCCTTCCCCAGGCTCTCCCTGAGGTGTAAAGTGGTCTCCAGAATGTAACTGAGACCCATTGTCCTCTTATAGTCTTACTGGAACCTTAGGCCATCCCAGGATTTCACTGAGACCTAAGGCTTTCCTCAGTTACTCACTGTAGTGTGATCTATAAGGTAGGCATGCACAGTTGACATAAGAAAAGTTGTATATTCTTTTGCTGAGGGTTTTCACATACACCAAGTTCCTAACTAAGGTATTAACCCTATCTTCCCAGGCTGCTCACCTATATGAGATATCTTAGCAAACGCTCATGTATAGTCATGGTAGGCTCCAGTTCAAATGTTAGAGTCCCAGTGGAGATTCTCCAGCCATAGGGCAGATCAACATGCTATTTCTCAAATGTCTTCGGCAGTCCTGAAGGGACAATATGATATGCATTGCTCTTGGTCATACTGAGGAAGACCTTTGATTTCAGTGAGAATCAGTATGTAGCTATAGGCCACTGTGAAAACTTGGAACTAACACAAAGTTTACCAGCCTTGAAGAGGTAGGCCTAGGATTGTGGTTCAGAACTTAAGAGTATAAACCTTGTGTGAAGAACTTTGATATAACAAAATATAACTTTTTTAAAGCAAGTACTACCTTCTTGCTCATGACACTTACTGGGTCTAATGTCCTTCCTAAGACTGTAACTTGAATATGAAGTTTTCTTGAGATTCTCCCTGGTGTATAAGCCTTTCCCCAGAATTCTTGGGGTCTAATGTATTCTTGAGTATTCACTGGGCTTGAGGTGTTTCCCAGTTTCCTATTGGGGCATAAGGCTATCCCTCGGTTCTGACTCATAAGGCCTTTATCCTCTCACTTGTAACTAAGACCTATTTAGGGCTTCACTGGGACCCAGGGCCTTCTCCAGTACTTATAGCTCTATGGAGGCCTTCCTAAGATTTTAATTCAGTCCTAAGGGTCTCACTAGGACCTAAGACCTTACCTTTTTGTCACTTGGGTCTAACAATGTTCTCAAGTTCTCATTGGCACATAAAGCTTTGCCTAGTTTGAATCCTGAGCATAAGGCCTTCCCAGGTTCTCAGGAAGGCTGTGACTTAAAGCTTTCCCCATTATCTCACCTGGGTCTAATGTCTTTCCAGGTTTTTTTAGTGCCTCATTTGGACCAAGGCCTTTAGGAATATCTACAGGAACCTAAGGACTTTTTCCAATTCTATCTAATTGTCCCTAATGTTACACTTGTGAGCTAGAAGGTAGAAATGCACAGTTGGTATAACAAAAGTTGTATTTCCTTATGCTAAGAGTTTTTATATAAACCCTAAGTTCCTAAGTACCATCTTAACACTATCTCTCCAACATGCTCATTGGCATAAGGTATCATAGCCAAACCTCAGGTCCAGTCTATCTTGGTAGACTCCAGTTCAAGGGTAAGGATCCCAGCAAAGACTGTCCAGCTATAGGACAGATCAAGGTGGTGTCTCTCCATTGTCTCCAGCAGTCCTGTGAAAGGGCAACAGGCTATGTATTGCTCTTGGTCTCTGCTCATATAGTCATATGTCTGGTTATAGGTAGTAAGTGGTGTCTGTAAGTTTAGGTTTTTCAAAACCTACTTTATTAAGGGTTCTTTATTGCATCAACCTCCCTTCTAGTCCACCATCCACCAGAGATAGAGGAAATGAAAAGTTAATAGGAAACAGGAGTTGTAGATCTGTCTGTAATTCTTTGGGGAGACCCCAATCTTTGTTGTCAGAGTATTATCAATCTAGTCTAAAACATCAAACATGAATCAGCAGTGGCAGCCCAGTGTAATTGGCAAATATCAAAACTGAATCAGTAGAATGGCTCATCTCAGAAGAAACCTAGAGGCTTTGATGATCAGCAGCTGGAATATCATGAGAAGTTTTTTTCTAACTAATCTCTACAAAGTCATGACAAGCAAAGACCCACGATTCGATGCAAGGTGAACCAATGCAGGAGCTTCATCACACTCTCTGTGAGGTGAAATTTATATTCTTTCCAAACCTCAGATGTCCTCTCATATGTCTGCTTCAGCAAAACATCCCTTGACATAACCAAATTTCCAAAGAAACCAGAAATTTCTACTTCATATCCCCCTTTCTCTTTAAACAATTGTCCTTTTCTCTAACACTAACAATCTACACAACAATATAAACAATTATAAGAACCACAAAACTAGAACTTCACATCATACCTTAAATAAATGGCTTATGTGCAAGATAGTCAAATAATAGTCTATCACAACAAATTTAAATTTCAAACAATATTCAGTAATTAAAAACAAAACAACCTTGAATTTCTATTAAGATACATTAATTAAACAACTTAAAATTTTTGTCAATATATAATAATCAAACAAAATAATCTTAAATTTCTGTCAATCCCTGATCATAACCAATAAAAACCTACCACCCTAGATGATAATAACCATAACATCAAATGGCCAAAACTATCACACCAACTTAAGGGTCCAGGACAATAGTCTTCTTATAATTGCTTCATGCTGAATTGGGGTGAAGAATTTCTGTTTGAGGTCCCCAAAAACCACTTAGTCTGGAAAAAAAAAGCTAGCTGTAACATTTGTTGCCAAGTCTCTGTGTTTACCCAGTTTCTGTGTTGTTTATCCAGTGTCTGTGTTTTCTGGCAAGTCTATGTATTGTCCACCCTGTGTGTGATCAATCATTAGGGCTAGCACTTATGAAGTTGTTTAGCAGGCATATTTCAGGAAAATCATAACTGAGACTGTCTGCACGAGTGAATCACCTGGGCTTTGTGAAGTCATTCATGTCTCAGTGATAAGATGTTTTCCCAGGTCAGATCTAATCTTTATAAATTTTGTTGGTAACCATATTTTTTCATTCCCTGTAGATACATAAGCATAACCACATCCCCATCTTGAAATTATTGCAGGTTTTCATTCTAATGTCAAAACATTTTTATGGTATATTGGTTGACCCAGTTCCCCAGTATTTTTGATAACCCAGTGTCTCTCAGATGTTGTTCCTTCTTCACCAACATTAAGAAAAATTTAGAATTAGCAAAGCATTATTTAGTCTGACCCTCTGGGTTTTTATTCTCTTTTTTTAAATAAGTATCTCTCTTTAAGGTTCGATTGGCTCTTTCTGTAACTGCTTGTCTAGTGAGATTGTGTGGTAAACTAGTAACATGTTTTATATTGCAATATGCAAATAATTGCTTCATCTTATTGGATACATATGTGGAAGCATCATTAGTTTTAATTTGTGCACGTTAAGAACCAATGCAGTTAATTACAAGATTAAAGTCTACTTAACCTCCTATTTTGTGTTTTCAAGGTTGAGTTTAAAGCAGATAACTAAAATCAGACAAAGACTGTTTAACTCAGATATATTTAGTAAGTACTAGCTCTCAAACCTGTCAGAGACCTGGTGAATATGGCATTTAATATGCTTAAACTTACCATGACAGAGACTCCCAAAGGTCTCCAGGAAAATATGGGCACAGTGACAAAGAACTCCACCTGGATTGTGGTATGTTAACCACTGGGAAAGACTGTCTCATTGCCTCACCCCCTGCTAGGGTCTGACCCAACTCTGAACAAACAGGACACTCAGAGAGTTAATTGTCCACATTGGGTAAGACAAGGAGAGGTCAGTCTCTCCCATGTTTCCACAGGAAAAGCTTCTTCATCTTCTGGGCCTAATGGCCAGACTGCCTCCACCTGCAGTGCCTGCAGACCACAGGAACCTAAGACAACTGTTAGGGTAATATAAATTTTACCTTTTAATTGTTTAATTAATAATTTTAGTTAATTAGCATTTTAATTAATATATAGGTTATTTAGATTATATTTTACCCTTCTTGGGTCTCTGAGTATATTGACAGTTTAGCCGAATATAACTTGACAGCTAGAGAACAGGCAACTCAGTGTTCTAATCCACCACTGTGTTAGTTCATTAGTTAGTTGAATGTACTGGCTGGTTTTGTGTCAACTTGACACAGGCTGGAGTTATCACAAAGAAAGGAGCCTCAGTTAAGAAAATGCCTCCAACAGATCTAGCTGTAAGGCATTTTCTCAACTAGTGATCAAGGGGGGAGGTCCCAAGCCCATTGTGGGTGGTGCCATCCCTGGGCTGGTAGACCTGGATTCTGTAAGAAAGCTGAGTGAGCCAAGGGAAGCAAGCCAGTAAGTAACATCCCTCCATAGCCTCTGCATCAGCTCCTGCTTCCTGACCTGCTTGAGTCCCAGTCCTGACTTCCTTTAATGATAAACAGCATGTGGAAATGTAAGCTGAATAAAAACCCTTTTCTCCCCAACTTGCTTCTTGGCCATGATGTTTTGTGCAGGAATAGAAACCCTGACTAAGACAAATCGGTACCAATATAGTGGAGTATTCCTGTGACAACCTGACCATGTTTTGGGGAGGACTGTGAAAGGACTTTGGAACTTTGAGCCGGAAGAGCTACTGGGATGTTAAGAACTCTATAGGATGTTCTGTAGAAGCTTGAAAGATAATGTTAAGAACAGTGCAGAAGATGGAGGCCTTGCTTGTGAAGTTTTGGAGGGAAGGTTAAAGACTTTTATTAGGACTGTTGATGTTTTAACTGTGGAAATTCTATGGTTTTGGTTAGCTGGGGCTGAAGAACCAGCTGTTATTAACACGATACCAGAACTACTAAAGCAAAACCTTTGCACTACTGGGACTATTGGTGCTAGTTAGCTGAAGCTAAGAAATTAGTGGTGATTAAGAAGAGACCAGCCTCATTTAGGTGAAATCGTCTAGAAAGTGTTTTCTGAGAGCACAAAGAAGCTATGTCCCAAAGATAGCCATGGTTGTACCTCATGCTGTGGCTGGACTTGGTAATGTGTAAGAGTCACCCAGGTAGTACTGGTTTTGAAGGAATGAAGGGGTCATAAAGAGCAGCTGAGGCTCAGCACTGTGAGAAGCCATAGAAAACCATTGGAGAAGGTGTAGCCTCAGTTGAAATTAATACCCCAGGAAGCCGTGTTTTGGAGATGCCAGTGCCATGAGATGACCACCAAGAACAGCAGTGACAGTGGAGAACAGGCAGCTGGAGCCTAGAAGACAAGGTGTGTGCTACAAAAGACAGAGATGGAGAAGTGCCCCAAGTCCTTGGAGAAGCCCAGAAGATCATGACATTAAGCAGTTTGATTTTGCTTTTTTTTTTTTTTTTTTTTTTTTTTTTTTTTATTTTATTTTTACCATGGGAAGCAGCTTTTATTGATACTGTTGTCTCCAGAAACAAAAAAGCTATATGCTGTCAGTTATACCCCATGCCTCCAAAATGCCTCTGGGGCTCTATTTGGAGTAGGGATACAAATCACCTATTTCAAGACCCAAATCTTTCAGCTTAATTTAGAAACTTTGTGGCCTTGCCCTATTGTTGGGTTTTTGTTACTAGTACCTCCAGCAACTTATAACAGCCAGAGGTGACCCTTGAAGGAATCATGAGAAAGGAGAAAACAGGAACAGAGCCTAGCAACAGTCCCTCTGTCCTGCCACAGAGGCTTCATCCTTCATTGGTTGTATTTTTCTTTGTGCTGGATCACACCCTTCTGAATCAGATCAGGGATTTCCACCGCCAGCCAAGGACCCAGCCCCAGGGCCATGAGATGAGCTAATCCAAACTTGGGCACATTCCTGGCCCACAAAGGTTTGAAATGATCAGTCAGGCATATTTTGCCACCCCTGTACATCTTTGCTGTCTTCCCATCCAGCTCAGGGACTGCAATTTCTGGAGCAGTAGTGGGATATGTGATAGGAATTTCAAACTCGATGTCAAACTCATATTTGAGGAAGTCATGGATGTACCAGCATTTTCCAAACCACGGGGTCCCTTCCTTGTTGGACTCCAGTCAGAACCAGTCATTGTCCGAATTCTTGTTGTTCTCCACATACCGGATAAGGGACTGATATTCCTCCTCTAGTCGCTGCACCCACAGTTCCCGATCTCGGGGCCCGGCGTTAGTCTTCAGCACCGGGATCTCAAACACGACCCGCCGGGTGGCCTCGTCCGCCATCTTGGACCAGGGCGCCTTGATTTTGCTTTTGATTGTGACTATGCCCTGATATTTTTCCCTCTTGAAGGAAGAAATGGAGCCCATAGTTAAGAGACTTTGGATTATAAAAAAGACTTTAATTTGAAAAAAAAAAAAGAGACTGGATATTTTAAAGGGATTGCAACTTTAATATGTAAGAATTTGTAAAGACTGTGGGACTCTTAAGGTTATTTAATCTTGGGGATGAATACAAAAGTAAAGGCTGAGACTTATAGTGTTGTATTTGTGTGTCAAGTTGAATAGACCCTTTTCTCCCCAACTTGCTTCTTGCTCATGATGTTTGTGCAGGAATAGAAACCCTGACTAAATTAGTCTCTTTATTTTAAAAGACAAACAGGTTTGCCTTGCCCACAGCCTTCATGTTAAAAGATTAAAAGGTTTCAGATGTAACTTTTTACTAATCCTTCATCTAAAGGAACTCATTTTACAGTGACTACTCCCAACTGTCAACCACCTGTGTCTTATGGTAAACAACAGGATATGAAAAAGATGTAAAGGTTTATGGAAGCTTAAGTTATAAGGATCTAAGGAAGTGTTTTAGGATAGAAGATGGTGTCTTACGTTTTGTAAATGCAACTGAAAATCTAAATGGTGATAAGAAAATAATTTAAGGCATATAAAAGGAATAAAAAATGCTTCAGATTTTCCCCTCATTATCTGACTGTTGTATTAGGGATTCAATAACCCAGAGATTTAACATTAATCAATGGAATTCTCATAAGTTATTGGTCTAATTCTGATAAAGCCTTCCATTTTGTGACCCACTATCATAACCACAAGTCCAAGGTTTTAACTTTTCTCTAGTTGTCTTTTAAGAATAGACTTAAAAGTGTTTCTCATCATGCTAAATTTATATACATCCAATTTTCTGGATAGAGGGAAGAAGCTCCTCTTTCACAATCTGTAGTCACACTGAAAATCAAGATCTAGTGAGCCTTTGCCCCTTCTGCTCCACAGAAGGTTTCTGTCTTCCCAGTGCTCACCTTAAAGAGTATTCATACTTTTAACTGAAAACTGTTTCCCAAGCCTCTGCTGTTACACAAAGATATGTGTCTACTGCCTTTTCTATAATGTGGATTTTAGTACAGAGTACAAATAATGTCACACCTAAAATGTATCTTTTTGTAAACTTAAAAAGGATTCTTGTAAGTTTCAGGAAATCCACTCAGGTCCACCTCTCATGGGTCTAATGGACTCCAGATAAGCACCCCTGTCAATCAACAGCCAAAATTTCCCACCTATTGCCTATCCCAGAGGGTGGGATTCCTTCCTCTTTCCCTTGTTTTGTGACTCAAGTTTCAAAGTACACCCAAGGGGGTGGGTAATCTCCCTAACCTTCTTAACTGTCTTCTGCTCCTAATACACAGACACACAGGCACACGCACACACAAACACACATATACCTATACATATTCCAGCATCCTGCCAAGTCCAGGTGTTTTTTCAAAATCTACATCCAAAACAACCCCAAAGCAGTTACCCACAGGTGCTCCAGACCAACCTCACAGAATACTTTAACTTGACCTGCACATTTCTATCCCAAGATGCACCCCACTGCCCCAGATCCTGGACAGCAGTGAATAAGCCAGATCTCCCAGGACATGAGTAGCATCCCAATTCTCTTAGGGTCCCCAAAGATGACATCACCCCTAGTCAGCAGAAAACAATGCCCTCACTATGGCCCTACTAACACCCTTTCTAGTTTTTAATTAAACAAAGATGGAGGAAATTATAGACAATTCCACTAGTCTTCTTCCAGGGACCTAACAATGGCTTATGTCATCATCTGCCATTACCAGGTACAGCAGGTGCGGGCTGCATTTAAAAGGACCGCTCACCACTACAGCTTTCTTTGTGTTCCCAGCTGGCCTCTCCCCTACCCCTTTCTATCCTTCTCAACCCCTGCCTTTTCTGCCCTCATGGTACTGCTTCCATCTGTCTGCCTGTCTATATGTCCACTCCTCTATCCCTTTCCAGATCCTCACTCTTCTTTCCTTCCCCCAGTAGAGCCCCCTTCATACCAGGTCTGTTTCATGGCATAATTACTCAGGGGCACACACACCTTGGCATGGGCCCTCCAGATACCTACTCACAGCATTATATTTCATAACACCTGGAATCTCACTGGGGCCTAAGACCTTCTCCATGTTCTAAGCAAGGCCTTTCCTGGCTTTCACTGGTGCCTTACTGTCTTACCAGATTTTCCCTGGGGCTTTGTGGGGCAGTGGTGGTCCACGCTACCAGACAGACTGGTAAGGTTGAAGCCGGTTCAAAATCCTGGGGAATCTCAGCAGTGAGAATGGTAGGTGTGGAACGAGCTCCCTGCCTTGTCCTAGAACATATAACATGTACCCAACGTGTCATGACAACCCACTGAGAAGGCCATGACAGCTATGTAATGGACAGCACACGAAGTTCTTCCCCATGCAAATAGAGCAGCCCTGACATCTCAGACTGAGTCAACGGGAAGCATAAATCCCAAATCCCACCCTACTCCCGAAATGTTTATAAGGTCCCCATCCACATGAAATAAAGTGTAGGAATTATTTCACCAAGAATCCTCTGAAGGTGGCTGCTTTATTGAGCACTCTGGGGAAGTTTTTCTCCTGAAGCGTTCATCACTGAACCTTGGATCTGCCCAGTAGGTCAGGCTTGCCACTGCCTCAGCTACCCATTTGCTGTCGGTCATAGCCATCCCATGCCACTTGCTTAGTGGCTCTGGCTTTTGGCCACCCACCACAGCTGCTGTCACTGCTGCTACTCGCATAGTTGCGGCAGAGACACTAGCTACCTGCCCTTCACAGGCTTCCCTTCAGAGAACTGTAAACTTTGACCATTCTGGACAGACCAAAGCCCCTTAAAACCCTTTGTTCCAGCTAGGCCAGAGATCCTCAGATTGCATCTGTCTCCCCCAAGCAGCTAGCTGGTGGCACCCCAGTACTGAGGAACACACACTGCCAGACAGGGCCTAAGGCCTTCCTCCAGATTCTTACTGAACTCTAGGCCTTTCTCAGATTCTCACTGGGGCCCGCAGCCTTCCCCTGGTACTCAGTGATGTCTATGGCCTTCCAATTATCTAACTGGGTATTAAAGACCTCCAAAATCTCACTGGGATCTAAGATCTTTCCCACATTCTCACTGGAGTTCAATGCCTGTGTTCTCACTGGGTTTTAAGTCTTTCCCCAGTTTCTCACTGGTAAACAAGGCTTTCACTGGGTCTCCCTGGGACCTAAATACTTCTCCAGACTTTGGGGCTCAGTCTTCCACAAGTTCTTCACAGGTCCCTTAGGTTGGGACCTAAGGCTTTCCTAAGGTTGTCACTGGATCTTAAGTCCTTTCCCATGTTCTCCCTAGAGTCTAAGATCCTCTACAGTTTCTCACTGGGTCTTGGGGTGTCCCCTGGATTCTCACTGGGGCCTAAGGCATTCACAGATACTTCTCTGGGCCTTCAACGTGGGAAATGAGAATGTCACCACACTTGGAAGGTGTCCAGGGAGATTATAGCGAGGGTATGTAGCACACTCATAACCATAAAGCCCGTCTTAGTCAGAGTTCTATTTCTGCGAAGAAACACAATGACCACAGCAATTCTTCTAAAGCATTTAACTGGGGCTGGCTTACAGTTTCATAGTTAGTTAGTTAGTCCATTCTTATGTCAGAGAACATGGCAGCACACAGGCAGACATGGTGCTAGAGAGGCAGCTGAGAGTTCTACGTCTGCATTCACCAGCAGCAAGAAGAAAGTGGCTTGAGCTTTTGAAAACCTCAAAGTCCACCTCCAGCAATATACTTCCTTTCAAATAGTACTACTCCCCGAGACCAAGCTTTCAAATCAATGAGCCTATTGTGCCATTCCTATTCAAACCATCACAGGGCCCAGAGCTTTCCTATATTCTCACTGAAGTCTAAGATCTTCCCTAGACTCTCAGTGAGACATAATGATAAACCCAGGGTTTCATGGGAACCTAATGCATTCCTCGGGTTCTAACCATAGCCTAAGGCTTTTCTATGTTTCCACAGCCTATACAACCTCTATAGTGTCTAAGGCCTTCCATGGGTTCTTGATGGGATATATGGTTTTGCCCATGTTTTTACTGAGGCATAAGGGCTTTCCAAGATTCTCACAGGGCCTAAGATTTTCCCAGGCTCTTACTGGCCTAAAGTGTTCTTTTGGTCTCACGGGGGCCTAAGACTTTCACCAGGCTCCAACTAAATCATAAGGCCTTAGCACATTCTTGCTGTGCCCTAAGGCATTTCCAAGTTTCTCACTAGGGCCTAAGATCTTTTCAGGTTCTCATTTGGTCTTAAGATTTTCCATTGGGTCTTAATTCTTAAGGCCTTCTGAAGGTTCTCACTGGGGCATAGGGCCTTCCTTGGCTTTTCAATGGGGCTGAAAGCTTCCCCCCAGATTCTCACTGTGGCCAAAGGCCTTCACAAGATTCTCACTGAGGCCTCATGGCTTCCACAGAGTCTCAATTGGTTGTAAGGTCTTTCTAAGAATCTCACTGGAGCCTAAGAACTTCCCCAGTTCTCACTATGGCCCAAAATCTTATGGAGATCCTGAGACCCAAGGCATTTCTCAGGGCCTCTCTGGAACCTAAGACTTTTCCAGATTCTCACTGATGCCCAAGGCTTTCCTTAGGTTTTTGCTGGGTTTTAAGTTATTTTCTAAATTCCCACTGGGGTCTAAAGCTTTCTGTAGTTTCTTACTGGTGCCTAAGGCATTCCCCAAATTCTCTTGGGGCTTAAAGCTTTCTTGGTTTTCACTGGAGCCTAAGACATTCAACAGGTTCTCACTGAGCCAAAGACTTTTCCAAATTTTCACTGTGTTTAAAACTATCCATGTTCTCAATGAGGTCTAAGGTTTTCCCACGATCTCACTGGAGTTGAGGCCTTCTCTAGATTCTCACAGGCATGATCTCAGGTTCTTACTGGGTTTTAAGGCCTTCCCCAGTTTCTCACTAGTAAGACTTTCCCTGGGATTCAGTGGGAACTAAGATGGTCCCCTGAGTCACACAGATGCCTAAGATATTTTCCACATCTCAGTGGGGCTTTAGACCTTCTTTAAGTTCTCACTAGGGTCTCAGACCTTCTGTAGGTCTTCCTTGGGCCCGAGTGCTTCCCAGATTCTTACTGAAACCTGAAGTTACCACCCCCTAATTCTCACTGAGGCTAAGATCTTCCCAGAGTCTCACTAGGGTCCTCCTAGGTTCTCACTTGGTCTTAAGGTGTTCCCTGAAATTTCACTGCATCCCATGTCCTTTCCAGGTCTTCTTATGATCCAAGGCCTTCCCCATGTCCTCACTATTTCTTAATGCCTTCCCAAGCTTCTCACTGGGGCCTAAGGCCTTCCCCAGGTTTTCACTGGCATTTAAAGTTTTCCTAGGTCCTTACTGTAGTCTAAGTTCTTTCCAGCTTCTCCCTAGGGCCTATAGCTCTCAGAGTTTCTCACTGGGTCCTAAAGCCTTTCCCAGATTCTTCTGGGGCCTGAGGACTTTTCCCAGGTTCTCACTGGGGCCTAAGGTTTTCTTCCCTCACTGGGACCTATCACATTCCCTGGGTTCTCACTAGGTCTTGAGATTTTCTTTAAAATTTTACTTGGTCTTAAAGTCTTATTCAGTGTCCTAGTGAGGCCTATGGTCTTCCTGGGGTCTTCCTTAAGTGTGATTTTTTTTTCAGGTTTTCACTAGGTCTAAAACTGTCTATAGTGTTTCTTTGTGGCCTGTATCCTTTCCAAGGACCCACTATGGCTTTAGTCCTTTTGGGGATTCCCACTCTGGATTAAAGATTTGTCCCCTGATCCTACTGAGTTCAGTGGTCTTCTATAGCACTGATCTGGGGCTTCAGAAGCTCATATATTCTCAAATGGAAGTAAGGCTGTATTGGTTACTTTTTATGTGCTATAATAAAACATCTATGACCAAGGCAACTTAAAGAAAAAAATTATTTGGGCTTAGGCTCTGTACTGGCTGGTTTTGTGTGTAAATCTGACACAAGCTGGAGTCATCACAGAGAAAGGAGCCTCAGTTGAGAAAAAGCTTCCAGGAGATCCAGCTGTAAGGCATTTTCTCAACTAGTGATCAAGGGGGGTTGGGAGGGCCCATCCCATTGTGGGTGGTGACATCCCTGGGCCAGTAGTCTTGGGTTCTGTAAGAAAGCAAGCTGAGCAAGCCAGAGGAATCAATCCAGTAAGTAACATCCCTCCATGGCTTCTGCATCAGCTCCTGCTTCCTGACCTATTTGAGTTCCAGTCCTGACTTCCATTGGTGATGAACAGCAGTGTGGAAGTGTAAGCTGAATAAACCCTTTCCTCCCCAACTTGTTTCTTGGTCATAATCCTTTGTGCAGGAATAAAAATGCTAAAACAGGTGTCACAGTAACCTCTCCAACCTAAATAAGCCCATGCAAAGGAAACACAACTTAATATGAGTACACACTGTGCACCTAGATTGGGCAGATCTGCCACTACACTACTCTATTCCTCAGCTATGAGTTCCCTTATAACTTGCGGTTTCTCCAGGCCACATGCTTCAGTTCCATCTTCCTTTCACCTCCTCTTCTGTCAACCCTGTCTGTTCTCTCCTTCCTCTCAAACTTTTTAGCTCTACCTTCCCCTCCCCTGTCCAATCACTGCCTCTAGCCTTTATCTTACAAGTTAAAATGGGGAGAAGGTTCTGATAAAATCACTTGAGTGTGTAACTAGGCAGCCCTTCTTGGGGAAGTGGAATTAGCATCAAAATATAAACAGCACCAAGGCAATCCACAACACATAGGATCCAAAGATAAGAGTCCACCACCATCACACTGGGAAGGCATGGTAGCAGGCAAGATGACAGGTGGAACAGGGAGCTGAGAGCTCACATCCTCAACCATAAGCAAATGTAGAGAGCATGAACTGGAACTAGAAAAGGTTTTTTACTCTCAGAGCCTGTCCCCAGTAACATAACGTTCTTCAACAAGGCCAACCTCCTAAACCTTCCCAAATAGCATGACCAACTAGGCATTCAAATGTCTCATCTATGGAGAACATTTCTTATTTAAGCCACCACAAACAGGAGGCTAAGGACTCACCAAGGCCAAAGATTATTCTTGGGGTATCTCTGGGGCCTCAGGCCTCCCATGGGGTTTCATTGTGATCTAAAGCCTTCTTCTCTGTGGCTTTCACAGACTTTCACCGTGGCCCAAAATCTTCATAGGCTCTGAAGGTGAGCCTAATCTCTTCCCATTCCCACTCTCACTGATTCCTAAGGGCTTCTTCTCTGGAGTCTTACTGGAACCTGTATCCTCCTCCAGGGTCTCCCAGGGGCCTAAGGTCCTCCTTGGATTTCAGCAAAGTATATGACCTTCCCTGAGTCTCACTGTGGCCCAAGGCTTTGCAGGACCTCTCTGGTGCCTAAGGCCTTTCCTAGAGTCTTTCGGGGGCTTAAGGTTTCCTCAGGGTCTCACAGAGGCAACTATCTTTTTCAGCATCTTACTATGGCTTAAGGCCTTCCATTTGGTTTCACATGTACCTGTTCTAGGGTCATACTATGGTTTTAGGCCTTTTTTAGGCTTTCATAGAAGCCAAAGATCTTCCTCAAGTGTTCACTGGAGCCTGATACTTTCCTCAGGTTCTAACGGGGACCTAGGGCCTACCAAAGAGTCTCAGTAGGGTCTAGGGCTTCCCAGGATCCCATTGTGACCTAAGGACATCATCAGAGTTCCACTGAGGTTTAGCATTTTCCCCTGGTGTCCCACTATTGCCAAAGGCCTACCCCAGGTTTCCAATGGGGCCTAAGGCTTTCTCTGGGATTTCACTGTGGGCTAAGACCTTCTTCCTAATGCTGTGACCCTTTAATACAGTTCATGTTGTGGTGACCCCCAACCATAAAGTTACTTTTATTTCTACTTTATAACTAATTTTACTACAGCTATGGCTCATAATGTAAACATCTACATTTTATATTGGCCTCAGATGACCATTGAAAAGGTCATTTGATCCCAAAAGGGTTGCAACCCCACAGGATGAAAACCACTGCCCTAAGGTCTTCCTGAGTCTAAAGGCTTTACAGATATTTTTAATGGAGCTTCAAGCCTTCCTAGGGTTTCACCAAAACATGAAACCTTCAATGTCTCATTAGAGCCTAAAGTCTTCTCTGGGGCATAATTAGGGCCTCAGACCATCCTCTGCTCTCAGTGGGACAAAGACATTTCTCAGAGTCTCAGTGAAGCTTGGGTCATTCTCTAGATGTCACAGGAACCTAAACCTTTTCTCAGGGTCTCTTGGTGAATGAGGGCTTTCTAGGGTTTCCCTGAGCCCTAACGCCTTCTTCAATGATCTAACGAAGGTCACAAGTCTTCTACAGTAGGTCACAAGATCTTCATAGGTTCTCACTGAGCCCTTACTTAAGGCCTCACTTGATTCTTAAGTTTTCCTTGGAGCCTAGCATAAGCCAATAACCTTTCTCAGGATCACACTGGGGCCTAAGGTCTAGGCCTTCCAAGTGCCTTGGATATAAGGCCTCCTCCTACTCTGGTCTACAATCTTCCCTCATGTCTTTGAGAAGGCAAAAGGCCTTCCACAGGATCTCACTGTGAATTATGACCTGACCCTTGACCTCACTGGAAACTAAAACCTTGACAGAATCCCAATGGCACAAAAGCTCTTCATACTGTAACCAGTTAAGGTCTTTTCCAGGTTTCAATATGACCCAAGAACTTCCCTAGTTCTTCCTGGGATCTAAGACCTTCTCAGGGTCTCTTTGGTGACTAAGGACTCCCCTGGGCTCTCTTTGGAGTTTAAAGCTTTCCCAAGGTCTCTCTAGGGCCCACAGCCTTCCTTGGGAATCTTGCTTAAATCAAGGATCTTCATCGATTCCCAATGCATAAGACACTTCATGGAAGTCCACTAGGACATAAGCCTTCCCCTGGGACTCATTAGGTATGATGTGGGTGTGACACAGCTCTTTCTGGGTTTTGACAGCTTCCTTCATCCCTCTGCCTACTTGCTAGGTGACTAAGACTCCTGGGCACAGGGAGAGTTCCTGGTCTACAAGCCTTGTCAGAGGCTATATCCTAGTGAGCACAGTTGTGACTGTCAGCTCTTACTCTGGTCTCCACCTTTGTATTGTTAGCCCATGCTTCTGGGGCAGCTCCTCTGGGGCCTTGTTCAACACACACAGAGAGAGACAGAGACAGAGAGAGACAGAGACAGAGAGAGACAGAGAGAGAGAGAGAGAGAGAGAGAGAGAGAGAGAGAGAGAGAGAACTATTTGAGAGCTCAGAATTGGCAGGGAGATAATACCAGTACCTCTGTCTGGTCTGGAGTGTCCAGGAGGCTGAATTGGAAGAAAGGGGTGGGAAGAAAGAAACCCTCTGAACCTCCAAGTGAAACCAACACAGATATGAGTGCTAGGAACTATCTTTGTGGTGACACAGTGACCAGAAGCACTCCTGGAGACCTCTCCTTTCTTTATTGAGATAATAATCAGGGTGGTATACAGCATGGAGGGCAGGAGGAATGTAGGACCACCCTGGAGCGCATGCAGTAGTGAGACATAGTTGAGAAGCAATGGGGGGAGAGGGAGTCTAAGAGGGGCCCATCAAAGGGCCCAGACACACACACACATATGGGAAAACCACTGGGCCAGGAAAAGTTGGAGAAGGGAGCTGGGGACTTTGGGAAAGGCCCCTGGCACCTGTGGGTGGTACCCTATGCATTTAGCTAATGGCACTCAGTGCATGGGCCAGAGTGTGCAGCTCATCCTGGACCCCCTCCAAGGAGCGCCTGATGGTGTGAGGACTGTCCAGTACATCAATGGCCAGTGTGTACGGGTCAAACTTCACGGAGAATGGGCGCTGGATACGTGAGGCATAGTTCCTGTGGGGAAGGGGGAACCGGTATGAATCCTTCAATCACAGGATATTGGATGTGGGGATGAGAAAGTAGGCTAGAGTCTGGTGGGCAGCTTGGGATAGGATCTGCAGTCTCCGAGGGAATGGGGAAATGGCTTTTCTGAGTTTCTTAAACCCCTAAAGCCCATTCTAGACACTCAGGAGACTAAAGTCCCAGCAATTCTTGTGGGTAGGCCTCTGCAAAGCACTCCACTTCTCAGCTGGGCTTCTCCTTCAGGAAGCTCTCCTTGATTGTGTGCCCTAGAGAGTCCCTAAACTGGAGTGGACATGCCAGGTGGGCACAGCAGGCCAGGAGAAGTGATAAGGACCAACCTACCAGTGTCCCTGTTGTTTAACTGCATCCCCTGCCTTTGGACTGCCTACCTCCTCTATAAGCTTCGCCCTCATGGCAGTTCTTGGCTGCCACTATGTCCCTTGTTCTTCCAAATCTGTCCCCATTCCACTCTAGCCTGTTCTGCTCAGAGAATGAGAGAGAGGCTCTGCTGAGGCACAGATAGCTGCCTGGACCTGACTTTAACCTTGCCTTGCCCGTATGCTGCTGGTCTCTCTCCTCTCAGACTTTCCGATGGGAGCAGGGTCCTCCACACCCTGGCCCCCCAGTCCTGACCTCCTTTGCTGGGGGCTGGGAGCAAGGTAATCTCGAGCATCTTAGCATGTTACAAGGGGGTGTTGCTGCGTGTACTAAGTGTGCTGTTAGGTAGAGACAAAGCCTGGCTTGCACAGGTGAGGCTGGATGGGGCGACTCCTGAAGGCTTCACGCACCTGAGCTTGTCTTTGGCATCGCTGAAGCTCTCCGACACGAAGTACACTGGCTGGTAGGATTGATCTTGGTAGGGCTGCACAGCTGCAGCGTCTGGGTCAAAGGCCCGGACCTCGGGCTCCTCTGACAGGGAGTGCTAGAAAGAGGCCAAGGGCATCACATCCAAGCACTCATGGCAAATGGGTGCTGTGAGTGTGGGGCTCCCCCCTCCTGTAAGGGTTCTGGGCTACTCTGCTGGGGGGTCTGGGCAGAGGCACACTCTCTAGAACAGCCTGAATCTCAGACCTGAGCCAAGGACCCTTCTGGCAGGAGCAGGACCGTCCATAGCCCGATCCCCAGCCCTAATCTCCTTTGCTGGGAGCTGAAAGCAGGGTCATCTCACCAGTAGCTCTCCGTAGGAGGACAGCAGCCCTGCACCATAAGCTTTCAGCTCCCCATTTTGTTTACACAGCCCGAACTCCACAGTGAACCAGTACACCTGCAACATAGACATGGTGTGCTAAAATACATGGTGCCAAGCGCAGCCCCTCTCTGTGTGTAGCACCCGCAACAGGTAAGGCTATTCTTGGGGACAGAAAGGAAGGTCTGAACTCCCCCTAGGACCCTCAAAACCAACCGTGGAGAGTTTCTCAATTTCTTCATCTGAGGCCCCTAGAGACGCAAGTCCAATGTCCTGTGGGTAGAAAAGGGGACAGGAGAATGAAAAGACCCTACTCTGACACTGTGCTTGAGGCAATGGCACTCACTGGATGCTACTTCTCCGGGGAACCCTGCAGCATTTACTTCACGCCAAGGCAGGCCGCCTAAAGCCGGGGACATGTAGTTTCCAGAAGTACCAGCAGGTGGCAGAAAAACCCACAAATCCCTTTCCCCTGGGACTTGTGTTACTAGCCAGTCCCTCCCAGCCGAGGAAACAGTATCTACTTCAGTATTTTGCTACCCGCAAGTCTTACGGATCCATAAGGGCACACTGTCTAGCTGGAGGAGTACCCCAACAAGTAAAACATTTGAGTCTCTGGCTCAACCAAATAACCCCTGGTTTCTGCATTGAGGCCCTAGACATACCTGGGAGAACTGGGCAAATGTGCGGTCAGCCAACATGGGTACGTGTCCCAACAGCTCATGGCAGCAGTCCCTGTATGAGGCAATGGGAGAAGGAAGATGGAATGGGCAGGCTCTCTGTCCTTCCCCGGAGACAAGGAGGCTTGTAGCTTGTCCACACCTCTATCATCATTGCGCACAGATATTACTAGACAAGAAGGTCAGGGTTCCCCTGCCCCAGGCAGCATACTCACGGCTCAGGTGAATGCATAGGTGAGGAGGCATGGCGGATGTACTGTGTGCATTGAAACACACGGAAGGCCAGACTGGCCAGAAAATCACGGGCAGACAGTAGACCGGCCACGGGTCGCAGCTGGAAGCCAGTCCGCTCTGTAAGGAGCCATGTGTCAGAGTAGGCAAAGGGGATGCCCCTCCCTGCCCCACTTCCTCTGCATCCGCACCCTTCAAGAAGCGGGACACGTCCTCCAGCTGTGGGATGCTGTCTTCTCGGTAGCCACAGTACCGTTCCAGAAGCTGGAAAGCCTCCAGGTGCTCCCGGCAGGCGTGGGTAACATAGAGGCCCTTCAGCGTGACGTATACCTCCTTCCTGTAGGCCATAGGAACTTAGGGAATTGCCAGCTGTTGGGGTTGTCCACAGTCCCCCCCCCTCCATGGACGCTCTACCCAC
>NC_137971.1:55475565-55498125 GCF_963924665.1 Micromys minutus | reverse complement strand
CAGCCAGATCTTGAAAGACAAGGTTGGAAGTGGTGTGGTAGAGGTTGGCAGATGGGCAGTGATTTAGTGGGTGGTAGGATCAGGTTTTGCTGAATGAGAGACACTAGTCACCAGATATCAACTGGTCTGTCCTAATGCCTAACCCCCTTCTAGCCCTGGTCTGGCCCCATCTTCCTTGGGAGGAAACTGTTTTCTGCTTTCAGAGGCTTTATTCAAGGCTTCTCTGCTTGCTGTCTTCACCACCTGTCTCCTCAAAGCCCTGCTGTTTGGAATAGGGGTGTCACTTCCTCCCCCCCATGCTTATCTTCAAAGCAACTGGGTCACCCCAACCTCTGCTTTTCATTGGAAATGCTCTGTGACCCACACCTGAACAGGTCAGCCCTGAAGGACACATGAGGGGTCATTGGGTCATCCTGCTTTCTCTATCTTGTGGAATAGTGGCTTAGATGAAGTACAGCCCACCCTAATTTCCTGTCGGCCTTGGGAGGGATCACAGCGTCTTTGGCTCCCACTGGCAGTGTCCTTACAGACAGTAGAGCTTGCCAGGCTGACACTCATTCTATGGCAGGCACTTTCAGGTCATGGAGCCACACAGTGGTATCTTTGGTTAAGCAGAGTTGTGTACCTGGGTTGGTGCTGGCTCCAAGGTTCCTCTGGGGCCCATCCTCACATTCTGCGCAGTCTGAAAACACAGACTGGATCTTGACACTCTGCCCCAGCCATGTCAGGTTTTAGTGAGCGCAGGACAAAGAGCTAAACTGCGTATCCTCGTGCCTCTTAAAGTCCTAAAAGCTGAGTAAGCAGTACAGTGAGCAGCATAAGTCCATCCATCCCCCTGCTGTGAAGAATTCAGAAGACTCAGGGATCTAGCCTGGCTTCAATCTGGATATAAGTGGGACTGGCTCCATCTGAAATCTCTGGGGAGGGAGAACTGGTGTGTTCTGCTTTCCTGGCTTCCAGAGGCTTTATCCTCAGCTGTGGCCCCTTCTCACTTCAAGAAGGCAGCTGTGGGTAGGGTCACTCTTTAGCTGCATCTTTCAGAACAGCTCCACCTCCTCCCTGTCACCACTTTTAGGGCCCAGCCAGGTGAGGTTCAAGCTGCCTAAAGCAGCTCCAATTCCATCTATAATCTTTTAAGCTTCCATGTGTCAATGGGGTGACATCCCAGGTCCCAGGAATTAGGACATGGGTGTCTTTTGGGTGGGTGAAGAGTACCCTTTGCTCCAAGGCCATTGGCAAATGTATGTGACCAATATCACCATTTTATAATGTAACAGGCCACCACGAGTCCTGCCAGCATCCCAGAGTGAGCGATAATAAACCTTTTCCCCTTATAAACTGATTCTCTCATGATTTTTGTCACAGCGATGGAACATTCTCCCTGATGGCTGTCCAGCCATCCCACCAGAGACAAGCAGCTTTCTAAATTGTGTCACCACAGAGGAGTTATGTCTGTTGTTGGATTCCAGGCCCAGTCTTGACTTCTACATTCAGCCAGTGTTTACCATGTTGCATTGTGGTACCTTGTATGTTGCTGCGTAGCACTCCCTTCTTTATAATTTTATGTGAGCAGTGTTCTCCACTTTCCTGAAGATAGCTGACTAGCTCCTCTGTGTAATCTGACGTAAACTAAGCTGCTGGGCTCATTTTCATACAAGTCTCTCTGTAGATAATTTGCTTTCACTTCTCCTCACTTCTTTAGGTGAAAATCTGCTGGGTCACGTGATAGGAACATGTTGAGTTTCATAAGAATTTCTTACACGTGCCTAGGGAGATGACTCAGTGAAGTGTGTCCTTTGTGGACCTGAGTTCTGTTTCTAGAACCCACAAGCCAAAGGCAGCTCCACTGGTTCGTGTATGTAATGCCAGCACCAAGGAGGCAAAGACAGAGGGGCATTGGCTAGACATCATAGTTCAGTGTGTGAGCTCAAGGCCAGTGAGAGACCCTGCCTCAAAAATAAGGCAGATAGCATTGCTGAGGATACCAGGGGTTGTCTTCTGGCCTCTCCATGCATCTGTACACATGTGAACTCCTGTGTAGATATACATTTGTACATACAAATATTTACTTACACAAAATTAATGGCAAGAAGGAAGGGAGGGAGGGAAGAGGGAGGGAGGGAAGGAGGGAGGGTTGTGACACAACTGTCCGATTTGCCAGGCTGGCTCATCCCCACACCACAGTGCTGGGACACTCCAGGTGCTCTGCCCCAACACCAGCATTTGGTGGTGTTAGCCTCTCCTCCCGTCCGTCAGTCTGCCATGGCGGCCTGGTGTTTGTGAAGTCGTTCCTTACTGTGAGGGTCACCTTGTTTCTCTGATTACTTTGGTGGTTAAGCTCCTCCTGCAGGCGTGGTTGCCATGTGCAAAACTTGTTTCGAGAGGCCTCTCTCTGTTCAGGGTTTTGATGCCATTTCTAAATGGTGCTCTCACCTCTTGTGCTGGGTGTGTGGCGATTTTTCTTGTACGGACCCTGCTTGTCACTGCTCTGTCCCAGCCTCTGTAAATGTGTCTCCCAGTCTGTGACTTCCCTTTTGTTCTCTAATTGCGTTTCTTAATGAGTAGAAGGTTTTGAAATTTTAAATGAAGTCTAATTTACCCTTTCTCCCCTTGCTTTTTTGTTTGGACACTGGAAATTTGTAGCCTTTGAATATGCATAGAATCCAAAAGATGGTTCAAGTATTGTTTTAGTATTTCCAGGCAGCCAGCTCTTTCCACACAAGGTCAGCTTTGTCTGAGCTGTGGAAGCCCTTTTGTCTTTGTCTATGGCAAGGTAGAAGCACTCTTGAATATTCCACAGATAGAAAAGTAGGTCAAGGACTGAACCCCAACAGGAAGAGGCATATATACATACGGAGCTTTCTGCCTGTAGGTGGGACAGGGAATTTCTGTCACCCGAAGATGGTTGTCAGAGGCTGAGGACCAATAGCAAAATGAACGGCAGCCCTGTCTTTTAAAACTGTTTTGCTAACTGTATGTGTGTGAGTGTTCTGCCTGTATGATGCTTATTTGTCTTACACTTCCATGTCACTGTTCATCAAGGAAGTCAGGACAGGAACTCAAACAGGGTAGAAACCTGGAGGCAGGAGGAATGTTGCTTACTGGCTTGGTCATCATGGTTTGCTCAGCCTGGTTTCTTACAGAACCCAGGACCATCAGCCCAGGGATGGCACACAATGGGCTGGGTCTACCCACATCAATCATTAATTAAGAAAATGTTCCACAGCCTTGCCTATAGCCGAGTCGTATGGAGTCACCTTATCATCTGACTCTAGCACACGTCAAGATGACGCAGAGTTAACTGGCACATTTCCTTTGCAGAGGTTACTTAACGTCTCTGGGTAGATTTCTTTGTGTGTCTTGTGAAGGGTCCGTGGAGATAACAACCATCATAGTCACATTTTCTGTGCCTGAGAGAGAACAGCATGGCCCAGTGCACAAACTCTCACTTACTCTCACACGTCATCACATGGAGCTGGAAGCATAGGGTAGCCCGTGACCACAGTGCTATGTGTATAACAGGCAGCACTCTAGAAACTTTTGGCTAAGTGTGTGCATGTCCCTCTCCCATCCTCCTGAAGTGCAGACTCCTCAAGTCGGGGATAGCATCTTGCTCTTCTTAGTCCTACATAGTACATGCCAAGGACAAAGTGACTACCATAGGCTCTCTTATCTTTAGAAGGGTGCTGTTGCAGTAGACCAGGAAACCAGCCAGCTGTTGTCTAGATTCTCAAGCTCACACCTGTATCAGGTAGCACCATGTCACCTGCTGTAACCAATAGGCCTGCTACCTTAGTGTGTGAGGCAGCATTCCCTTCCCCAGACCTCCTCCATCTACTGAGATGTCAGTTTCCTTGCTTGTTGACTAGAAGTGATAGACTAGTGACAGCTGGACCCTTCCTTCTTCAAATCCTAAGGGGGAGCTAAAAGAAGGGGTGCCCTAGAGTTGGCTCTTGGAAGAAAAACTAAGATAAAGCCCACCAATCTTAGTAGTATACACTTAGAAGATAAGACAGGACTGTCACAGGCTCAGTGGCCAACCAGGGTTATGCAGTGGGTTCAAGATCAGCCTGGAGTATACAGTGAAACTATGAAACCTGGCTCACAAAGAAAGAAAGCACTCCAAAACTGATACTTGGTTCCTGGGAATGAAACAGTATGGGAAGCCAGCACATGCATGGGTGTCATTTCCCATGATGCATCTTGCATGTAAAAATAAAACACTGTCTGCCAACCCTGGTTCTTTCCAGCAGAGTTTACTTAGTGACCATTGTAGACAGAGGAACACAGTAATCAAGAGAAAGGGTAAACCCTAGAGATTGATCCAATGTTGATAGGGAGGTACCAGTGGGCAGACCCCTGGCCCAGGCTTACCACAGCTGAAGAAATGCCTTTATTATTAAGGTCACACACAGGAAGGACAAGGCACTAGCCAATTTGCCACCTGTCAGAAGCTCATGAAGTATGCAGGAGAGGCCTCAGGGTCTAAGATCAACTGCATGGTAATGGAGCCAGGCAGTCAAGCTGTGCTCTGAGAAATAGATGACTCAACAGGAGCCTTACTCTAAGACACCAGGACTGACCCTGCAGGGGACCATGAGAGGACAGTTCAGAACTCAGACATCTAGGTTCAAACCCTATCTCAAATATTTTAATCTATGTGATTCTGGAAGCTTCTGACATGTCCTGGTAGGATACACAGCTTACAGCACCCCAGATCTCCAACTGAAGCATCCATGACTGAGGCATAGTCAAGAATGTAGTGCCTTTTATCCGAGTTCTGACCATCTGGTCATCTGAGGACGATTCCTTAATACTAGCTCTCAGGTGAACAGATTCTATGTGTCTTTGGGGCTAGGGAGTGGACTCTTGATTTCATTTTCTCCTCTGGTCTTATATGACCAGTGTTCATAAATCGTTAGAAATTTTGTCTCAATTGCCTTGTCCTTCCTGTGTGTGACCTTAATAATAAAGGTAAGCCTGTGGTAAGCCTGGGCCAGGGGCCTGCCCACTGGTACCTCCCTGTCAGCATTGGATCAATCTCTAGGGTTTACCCTTTCTCTTGATTACTGTACTTCTCTGTCTACAATGGTCACTAAGTATCACTCACAGCCCTATAATATGGGACCTTCCCAGAGCTCATGGCTACAAGTCTTCATATTATAACAGCAGCCCTTCAGCCTTTTGTCTAGACTTTCAAGTGACTCTTGTGATCTTCAAGGTAAATAGGGGATTGGGAATAAATGAAGTAATGATTCTCATTTTACAAATAAGGGCCAGAGAGGTGTATGTCTTATAAGAACGGGGCCAGCACCTGCATATAGATAGGCCCGAGTGAGAGATCTGTTACTTCACCAAAAAGGCAGGAGTGCCTACAGAACATCAGCCATCCTGGGTGATGAGTTGGGCAGTCAGGAGGTAATGATGGTTATGGCAACATCAGTAATGGCCAAGGCAGTGCCATACATGATGGGGATGGTGTAGTTGATGGTGGTGTTGGTGTTCAGCTAGTGCTGTGATGATGTCATTAATGGTGATGGTCATAAAGATGCTGATGCTGATGATGGTGGCTATGGTCATGGTGGTAGTGATAGTGATAATTGTCATAATGATGGTGATATAAATGATGGTGGTGATGACGGTACTGATGAGAGTCATGGTGATAACAGTGCTAATGGTGATATTAATGATGGTTGTGGTGAGGTTAGTGATGGTTATAATGATCATGTAGTGATCAAAGTGTTAAAGCAATGACGGAAGAATAATATCAACAAAGTCTGGCACTCCAGCTTGAGAGCCCCACTGTCATGAGCATAGATTGAGAGTTCTAATCCCTCCCTGCCTCTGCCCAGTACTCCCTGCTTCCCAGGAGGCCCCTAGACTGCTCTGTGCACTCCTGAACTTTCATTTGGTTCTCCAATTCTCCTCTTGGTATGGCAGGCTCCCTTGAGGTCACTTTGCCTTTGCCTCTGTTTATATTGTCTTTCTCCCCTGAAGTGCGAGCCTCTCTCCCCTGATACAACTTACAGTGGGTATAGACGCATCTGAAATGACTGCTGGAACAGAAACTCTACACCACAGCTGATGAGCATCAGCATCAGCAGCCCCTCTTCCTTCCATGTAGAATTTTGGGGCAGGGTCATAGGTGAGCACCACCATGCCCGAAGCTGCTGTGCTCTCAGCTGCTGTGCACCTTACTTCCAGGCTATATGCTAAGGGCTCATTTGATGAGTCCATTCTTCTGCCCAGCATTATTCAAGGCATTGGCCTATTTATCTTTCAGGCCATCTGTGTATTTCTTGCTGATTCAGAGTCCCTCTTCACATACCCTAGAAGCAAATCTTGGGCTGGTGATGTTCACTGGCGTATGGGATACTCCATACTCTGATGGGCTGTTGATCTACTCTGTGACTCAGGAGGGGCAGGCGTGGGCCTCATGCCTCCTGTAGGCAGTGGGGACGTCTCCACTGTAATCCCATTTCCTCCTTTCTGCTCAAATGCACATGGAGGCTCCCTCTTGTGCCAGAGATGCCAGCTTCTTGTTTTAAACAAATTAAAGTGCTCCCCCCCCAGAAACACAAAAGGCTGGTTGGCTATGGCTGGAAGCCCAGCAGAGCTATGGGGGTAACTGCCCCACACCCCCAGCCCCTTCCCTGAGTTGAGATAACCAAATTTCCCTGAGGCTCTTGGGGCTGCCTGAGTTGGGGAGTTTTGGATATGAAAGAAGGCTGAAGAATAAGACCCTCTCTGTGCCCCTCACTTTATAAAAATGGTTCTTTTATTGTAACAAAGATCCTGACCCAAATATGAGCAGCAACCTCCCTTAAAACAGCCTTATTAGGATAGCAGCCTGACCCAGATGTCTTTCTTACTTGGCTTTCCTCTGATCCCTAAAGCAACCCCAGGGCTTATCACCCTATTGTGTACCCCAAGAAAGAAGCTGAGAGAACTTGAACTGCACATTTGGCTTCCCAGAGCCCATGGTTGTAGACCAAAGGAAGCTCTCTCTCCTTGTTTCCATTCAACAAGATTCAGCACAGGCTACAGTGAAGGCAAGAACCCGAGGGTGTGGAAACCCCAGAGGTCTGACTCTCTCTGTAGTAACACACAGATCTTTGTTTAAAAGGTAAAGCAGTTTTGTCTTTAAAAGTCAGCATGGTGGAACTGAAGAGGTGGCTCATCAGTAAAGAGCACTTGCTGCTCTTGCACAGGGCCTGGGTTCTGTTCCCAGCTCCCATAACAGGCAGGTCACACCTCCAACTCCAGGAGAATCTAATATCCATGTCTGACTTCTGCATGTACCTGCACACATGGACTGCATATATGCATACTCAGATGCATGCACTCACACATTAGTTAAAAAAAACAAACAAATCATCTTAAAAAAAAAAAAAAAACATAGCAGGCCAGGTAGGTCTAGTGGTGCACACCTTTAATCCCAACACTCCAGAGGTAGAGGCAGGCACATCCTGGCCACTCATAAAGATCAGCCAGGACTGCATAATGAAACCCTGTCTCAAAAAAAAAAAAAAAAAAAAAAAAAAAAAAAAAAATCAGCATCAGACTCCTCATTTGGATGATAGAGCCCAAGGGTCTTCATAGCATTAGAGATACCTGCAGCGCCCAGATCCTGTGCTGTGGAGCCCAGGCCTGGTGCTCAGAGAGAGTTAGATGTGCCTCTGGGGCTCTGGCTCCTTTATGCCTTTGCATCTCATAACCCCATTCAACCTTAGTGGCAATTCAAGTCACCATCTTTTTTTTCTTTCAACTGGAGGCAAAAGCTTCAGGCCATGTTCTACCTGAGGAAAGTTATTAGCTTGTAGTCAAAAAGTCTTCAGGCACAGCTGGACCCAGGTGCTCACACTGATATGCCCAGGGAGGGCTTTTTAACTCCAGACCCTTACCTCTCCACAGAGGCCTCTTCTTCTGGTCAGTTTGGCCCTCATGTTTTCTCTGGCAATCACAGGCCTAATGTTCTTGTAGATTCCAAGTCCAGGACAAAGACATTTTGCCAAGCTTAGCTCTGCTCTCTCGAGGGCCTCAACGGGGCTGGTTTGACTCATAAGGCTAATTTCTGTGGAAGGACTTGTGGAAGGGGAGCTGATGTATCAGGAAGGGTGGCTGGGCTAGAACACAGATAGCATGTTAAGGACATACAGTGGAGCTTCTGTGACCAGAGGATAATGCCCCTATTGCAGATGTCTAAAGAGCAGGGAGGACATTGTTCCACTCTCATAGCTAGCAGAAGTGTTTTAGCAGGAATGGAAAGATTTGGGGCTCGGTCCTTACTTCCCTGGGGTGGGGTTGGTGCTGTACTGTGATAACTTTCTGTTAGTCACTGTGTACGTAAACCCTCCATGATCTCCGAGTGGCCGGGTGGCCCATTCCAAAATAGAACATGTCTGTTATCTTTAGAGCCGTTAAAAATACAAGCAAATGACTCTATTAGCACAATTGCAATCTAAAATATTAATAAGCAACCCCAGCCAGCTTCCAAATAAGCCACTAACCATTCCCTAACGGGACATAAAATAAATACGAAGACTTGCTGTTCTGCCTGCTAGCAACTGTGTGTTTGTTAAACAACCTGGCACACACACACCCACGAGTACACACTCACAACCCCACCCTATCTTTTACGCTATTTTATTAAAATATACTCAGAGCCGCTTTGGCGAAGGGGGTTGGGACTGCTGTTTCTTAGCAGCTGCTCAGGGATTTAAATACCAGTTTTCATGCCGGGGTTTGCCCCCAAAATAGAGTTACACCATTTCTGCGCCTTGTTTTGGGTTTCTTGTTTTGGGTTACATTGTGAGGATTTAGTCTTTGGCTTTCCTGTGGGACCTAGACCTTTCTTGCCTCCTCCCAGGAGCAGTAGTGGACTGCTCTGGGTTACCATGGCAACCTGGAGATATTAGGTACCAGCCCTGCCCTTCTTCTCTGTAGCCCTTCCTGGCTCCCAGGAAAGTCACCTTGAGCTCAGTCACCTAGCACAGGCTTCTGAGGGAGGGGTACCAGTGTGGCCCAGATGCTCATAGGCAGGAAACATCTTCAGTGTTTCATTGGACCACAGTACAAAGGGCAGCAGGCTGAGGATATGGTTGTGTTGTTTAGTTTGTCTATCCTGGAACCTGGGTGTCTAATTGTTCACAGTTCTAGAGGTAGAAGTCAGGGATCTAGGGGCCAGGCAGGTTAAGTGCTTCTCCCAGCTTGTAGACATTGCTATGCATGCATCCTGGTGTCTTCACCTGCCCTCTGCTCCCTGTGTACTGGCCCCATTCTCACAGGTATCTTTGACCCTCCTTAAGTACCCAGTCTCTAAGCATAGCCACACTAGTGTTGAGACCTTGACTGGGAGTGGTGCCAGTCAGGCACCAAAGGGTGAACTCAGAGCTCCTGGGTGGTGGTTAATAAGCACCTATAGGTAAGGTGAGGTGATAGGGCTATGGTGTCCCCTTTCTCACAGAACGAACAAGGGGGTGCAGCTGGCTTCTGGCAGAGCTTCCCACACCCCACATGGCCAAACAATGAGGTGCCAAGGAATGGGAAGAGAATTAGTGGGTGGATGGATAGTGGAATGGGAGGTTAGGTGGGTGGTAAGGATAGATAGATAAATGCAGACAATGGGTAGTTGAGTAGATGGATGGATGGGAGGGGTGAGTGGATGGGTAGATGGATGAATGGATGGGTAAGTGGGTAGGTAGATGGATGAATACATAAATGGATGAGTATGTGTATGGGTGGATAGGTAGGTAGATGGATGAGTGGATAAGTAGGTGCATGAGTAGATAAATAGATGGGTAGATGGATGGATGGATGGGTGGGTGGATGGATGGATGTGTAGGTGGGTAGGCAGATGGTGGTTGAATGGGCAGGTAGATAGGTGGGTGAGTGGGTGGTTGCTGGGCAGTAGGGAGTAGCTGGCTGTATACTACTCTTGTCTCATTTGCACCCCATTCCAGTTTTGTTATCACCCCCATCTAATACCCCCACAATGGAGCCAATGATATGTTTCAGAAACCCTATGGTCTGTGAACAAAGGCCAACAGGGGTGTATATAAGACCCAGGCAAGGCTATTGATCTCCCACTGGCTGGCTTTGGTTCTATGCCTTGTGTTTGTTTAGACAGTGCTTCCAATCAGGGGTTTAGTACCTGCCTACCCAGCATACCCTGCTAGACCACAGGTCTGCAGCCTGTAGGTCTCACTTTTCATTACACTATGAGTGTCTGGATGCTGTAGTTTTTCAGAAGGCAGACAAGGTCATGCACCCACAGGGAAGAATGGGCACTCGACATGCACTGGTGGTCTCATTGCTCTGCCATTTGTCAGCAGGAGTGATGAGAGGCACACTCTGGCACTAGTGCATCCAGCTCCGGGACAATGAGCCAGACCGGGAGTCCCCTGCAGCTGGGGCAAAAATGGATGCCTCATGCCACCCCCAGAGCTGCATATCTTTCTGGAAAATGAAGGCTGTCATATGGCGCTCTGCTAGTGAATGGAGATGTTGTTTTTGGCTTCTCTGAAATAGACGATGGGAAACAGACCCAAAGATTATGAATAAACATTGGCTTATGGGGGCTGCGCACTGCTAATGGCAAAACCTCCACACTTACAGATTAAATTTAAGACACGCGTATGGAAAGGGACTCTGGGGAGGCCAGACTCCTGCTGGAGAACATCTTACAGCCACTGTGGGAGGGTGCACTCTATGGCCCCTGTCCCTAGCCAGGGTCATGAGCACAGCAGCATCAGTCTAGGAGGAGCCTGTGTTCTCCAAGAGAGCCAGGGAGATGCTGCAGGGAGCAGGAGACCTTGGGACTGTCCACTGGTATGGGCTAGACTAAAGTCAGCATGTGACTTCAACCAAAGTGCCCTCAGGAATCTTTAGGGCAGTTAATAAAATCAAGTTGCAGAATTAACTCCTGGTGCTCAGCTGTGGCCTGTCAGATGGGCCCTGAAGAGCTCCGAGAGGCATCTGGAGGTGGCCCACTAGTGTTTTGTTGAACTGGAATATAATCATCATACCCAAAAAAAGGTTACCCTTTTACAGTGCATGGCACAACAGCTCTTCTTTCCTTTTCTCTTCCTTTTTATTCACATAGTTCTGAAAACCTCAGTGTAGTGAATTCCAAAATGCTCTAGCATCTTAAGTTTAAAGCTGGTACCCGAAACAGCCTCTTGCTTCCTTCCCTCACCAGCCTTTGGCAGCCACCAACTCTCCTGCTGGCTCCGGGCAGTTCATGTCATGGAATTCATCAGAAGACAGTCTTTTACAAGTGACTAATTTAGCAAAAGGCTTATCACTCTTGTTTTTATGGCTAATTCCTTTGCATTTGCATACACGTGGCACATTTTATCAGTCACTTAAGTTGTTCCCATCTTTTGGCTGTTGGGAATCATTCTGCTGTGTACATTCAGGTATAGGTCTTGGCTAGAGTCTATTCATTTCTCTGAGGTTTGTATCCAAGGGTAGAAATGTTGGGTTGTGTGATGGCTATGTTTAAGTGCGCATGCATGTGCATGTGCATGTGCATGTGTGTGCACACATGTGTGTTTGCTTGTGTGTGTGTGTGATGTTTGCATGTGTGTTGGTGTACATGCACATGAGGAAGCAAGAGGAGGAATATGGTATCCACTTTACCACTCTACCTTATTTTTTGAGATGGGGTCTCTTCATGAACCTGGAGTCTGGCTGCTGGCCTGAAAGCCCCAGTGAGCCCCCTGTCCCTGGCACCTGCAGCCCCAGCAAGATTTCTTTTTTATGCAGCTCTGTGGGTTTGAATTCAGATCTTTATGCATAGCAAGCACCCTTACCTACTGAGCTATCTCATCAGCACTGATTAACATCTGAGGGGCTGCCAGGTTGTGGTTGGCTGTGACTGGCATTGGTGAGTAGCTTTGCTCTGTGAAAGTCACCCTCCCCCTGGGATACAGTTCTTTGAACTGCAGGCACAATGCTACTTTGCAAAAGTAAGGTACAATACTGTGTGAGCAGGCATCTAGGATGGATTCTCTCTCTCTCTCTTCTCCTCTCCTCTCCTCTCCTCTCCTCTCCCTCTCACTCACTCCTAGGGAGATCAAGAGGTCAAGAGGAATATGGCCTTGTAGAAATGGGACCTTCCATGGTGCTGTAGCATTGGCGTGGGAGACAGAATACACCTGTTCTCAAGCCAGGAAAGCTTGGCTTCGCAGCCATCCCACACACCACCTGCTTCATGCTTATTTGATGCTGTTGAAATTCCTACTGTTTTGGACAAAGGGCCCTGCTGTCATCCTGTGCCAGGCCTCACAAACTTGTCATCAGGTTTTGTTGGCCCCAAGGTCTCCATGGTTCCCTAGAGATCTTCACCAGTAGACCTCTGGGGAGGAGCACACAGATTAAAGTCGTGTTCTAAGTGCTTTTAGAGCTGGTTACAATGCTGGTAGTGAAGGCAGGCATGGTCCGAGGATTGGGTGCCTGGCTGCTGAAGTGCATCCAGCTCATGAACCTATTGAGTTGCTAAATCTAAGGAGCCATGTGTCCACTGTGGGAGAGGAGCAGCTTTGTCTACTCTGTCCTCTGTCAGCCAGAGCTGGGGATGTGCATCAGGGCCCCAGCAAGTTGCTCACAGCTTCTTCCTTCAGGTCCTTTGGCTTTGATCAGAGCATATCTAGGTGCATGCTTGTGTGTGTGTGTGTCTTAGGCTATATCTGCACACGATGCTGCCAGACCCCCTACAAATGTCACTCATCCCAGTGTAGCTGCCCCACACATGCCATTGACTTCCACTAGTATGCCCCTTTGCCATGCACACTTAATGGGCCGAGATATAAGTGTGCTCTTTGAATACAGAAGGTTCTGACACTTCATCTTACTGAAGGACCCACAAGGCAAAGGAAGAAGAGGTGACTGAGAAACAGAGACTAGAACTCCCTCTCTGAGGGTCGCACACCAGACTCTCAGCTCCACTTTTCCTGAGGGCCCAGATCATCTGTCCAGCGTTAGGAACCATCTAGAATCCACACTGGCACACATGTTCTTCCACAGCTCGGTGTAAGTAGGCAGTGAGAGAGAGCCCACGGCAGCTTCGTGCCCTATGCAAGCCAGCTGGCACCTCCCCATGAAATGCAGCACCATAGTCCTCACCGAACACCTGATGAGAGATGCCCGTGTACACATTCACGGCAGGGTACAGAGACAAGCTATAGTGTGTGCATGCACATGAACACATGTGCATGTTGACATACATGTTCATGGGGGTGTATACATGTATAGACACATATGAGTGTGTATATGACATCACTTGTAACTGCAGAGATGTCCACTGAACAGGTGTCTTTACTATATTCAGACCTACAATGAGTATATGCATGATATCACTTCGAACTGCATGTGTGCGCATTCATGGTACTTAGATTTACATGAATTTGTCTGCACACAGTGCAGCTACACATATGTTTGCATGCTTGGTGCTGGCACCTGTGTGTGTGCACATGATTTATAGGTATACACACTTGTGCATGTCCTTTATATCTTAACATGTGTGTGTGTGTGTGTGTGTGTGTGTGTGTGTGTGTGTGTGTGTTCTGTTTCCTGCCCCATTTCTGAAGCCTAAAGTAAGCCCTACTCGGGCTCACTGTGTCTGCCCAGCAGTCAGGTGGATACAGGACTCCTGTACTATTTGGGGCAGAGCTGTCCTTGAATTCTGGCACAGATACAAAGCCCTCGTGACGACCTGACCCAGTTCCCATTCCTGAAACTCCGGCTTCCCTCGTGGACAGTCCTAGAAGGAGTCTGATTGCCAGGGTGACTGCCTCATTTGTCATCCAAACGGGGCCGCTTCCAAGAGCAAAGGAGAGCAGCAGAGCTGTGGCCGCTGAGGGAATCGGCTGACCTACTTTCTCCAGGAGCTGAGGTTTCCTGGCCTGATGCAGGCAGTGCTCCCCCTCCAGGCAGAGAAGGCAGCTAGTCACTTGCTCTCCTATCCCCTACCGGCCAGCAGAGGCTGCTTGGTACCTGGAGCTGGAATTCAGGCAGGAAGTCTGTCACTGGGTGACACTTGGTGAAAGACCATATTTTCCTGTGAACCTGGGCCTGCTAAGGAGGCTGGTACAGGCTGATAATACATGACCATCACCTAGGAAGGGTCTGTAAGGAAGATGTAGAGATATAGGGGTGCCCTCTACCTTCAGCAGGATACTCAGCCTATCCCAGAGGGTACCATGGCACTGAGGGCAGAGGCAGGGAACAAAGGAAGTGTTGCCTCCCACACAGGGGCTTAAGCAAGTATGAACACTCAGGGCTTTCTTCTACCCACCTGGCTGGCCAGGTCTGCCCAGAAATGTCATGCAGATCCCTGCTGGTGACAGCTCTGCCTCTGTGCCTGTGATGTGCCCCACCTACAGCCACCTATAGAAAGGGCTCTTGGAAGTGAACTTGGAAAACAAGTCAAGGTCCAAGCCTGGGTCCCAGCAGCCCTAAAAATCCAGGGTTGGTCACCCATCTTCAGTGTGCCAATTAGAAGATTTAAATTAATAGAGAAAAACAGGAAAAGGAGATTTATTCAGTGTGGCTACCCTGGGAAGAGGCCCCCCCTCCCCCGCTCTAGTCCATCTCCAGGGGGTCCTGACATGATGCCTAGGTTTAAAGAAAAGGCAGGGCATATATATACCTGAGAGTTGCTGATCTCAGCTTCAAGTCTCTTTTGTAAGGTCCTGTGATGAATAGCAAGCCTCTCCGGAGGACAAGCCCACACCCCACCCCAAACCCCTAAATGATACCAGGCTTCAGCCTTCTCCTCATTCCAGCATGACATTCCTGGAGGAAGTTCTAATTTCTTGGGGTCCATTGTCTCAACAGCCACAATGGGACCCAAAGGAGTACAAATGTCTCCTAAGCATATCTTGATTCCTGCCAAACAGGCTGGGGTTGCAAGCTGAGCAACCTAGATGGCCTACCTTCTCTGCACACCCCCACCCGCCCCAGGCAGACATGGCCCCCTCTATAGGTTCTGACGAGAGTGCAGATAGTCCTCATGAAGCAGCAGTCAACTCCTCATGAAGCAGGGAACTTGAATCCCCCTTAGCATTCACTTGAGACCACCCATACTCACTTCACAACGAAACCATGCAACAAAGGCTGAAGCGCATGAGGCCCCGCACTGGGCAGGTATGTGGTGTAGCCAGTCCAGGCAATCCAGGAGTAAACGGTACAACCCAGATCGGGCCACCCCAACAGTAGCTTTGAGGCTATCTGCTCTCCTCTCAGGCCTGCTTTTTCTGATGGAGACCTGTGCTCACCTCACCCCCCAGGTTAGTCACTGTTGCACACCAGCAGCACCCTGACCCACCCACTGCCAGAGCAGCCTCTTTTGGGGCCCATAACTATCTACTGTCATTTGCAGAGCTAGCCTGGCTCTGGGCTTATAATAGGTGAAGCCAGAAAGGCCAAGAGGCAAGCAGGAAAGCTGTACGGATGGATTTGATGCTGGAACCCCTGAAGGAACAGATGGGATTGCAGATAAGCATCACACCGGGTCGTCCATCAGCTCCTCAAACCCTAGAAACCCAGAGAGGGCAGCTAGTGCCAGTGGCCCCCTCCTACACTGACCTCCTCTTTTCCCACACTCCTCACTGCCCCAGGCTGTCCCCACATCTTTGTTTCTCCTACAAGTGAGGCCTTCAGGGAAACCAGCTCACAAACGCTCATTGTCTCTACCACAACGGTCCCAGGTAGAGAACTCCAGTGGTCAATCTTAGAGGCAAGTGCCTTTACCAGCTGAACTATCTCACTGGCCCCAGTTGGAAACCATCCTCCTTGCTTCGGGAAAACAATCAGAATTCAGGCTGCAGATTAAGATGACAAACAAAGGCTGCAGGGATACCCTGGCTCCTGAAGTTCAAGGCCTACCTCTGTATGAATAAGGAGCAAAGCATCAGGATGTCCCACACCTCTCTTCAGCCCAGCCTCAGAGCACTGACTGCTGCATAGGCTGATCCAGGTGCCAGTGTTCTTCCCATTGGGCTGCCCTGGTTGACCCCTCCTACCTCACCAGACAAGAAAAGGAGAGGGGTGGAGGTCCCTTCCTTCCCCTGCAGGCTCAGCACCCCTCCAGCCCTTCCCCCTTTCTTCAAGGGATGAGGCCTCGTTGGCTTTTATGGCTTCTTTGGGCTATTCTTTTTTGTCTCTCAGGAGGTAGTGGTACTTTATGTACCTTGATCATGACCTCTTGCTTCCTGCCTCAGAGTCCTGTGGGTATCCAGGCTCCACAAAACATCTATCCTGTATGTGAGATGAAATTCCTCTCTGCACACCAGGAGCTATTTGTGTTATGCTACTGACCAGCAGCATAGGGGGATTTTTAATTTTATGGGAATAGAGTTGCCATGTTAAACTTCTTGAAAAATGGTAAAAAATTTCCCCATGTTCTAGAATATTGTGTTTGCATGTGTATGTGTATACATGTGGGGGAATCAACCTGAGTGTGTGTGTGTGTGTTTATGTGTGTATGTCTATGTGTCTCTCTCTCTCTCTCTGTGTGTGTGTGTAGATGTATGTGTGTGGGGACAATTGGTCAACCTCAGCTTTTCCTCTTTAGGACATGTTCCACATTGTTGTCCGAGACAGTCTCTCTTTGGCATAAAACTCATCAAGTAGTAGGCTAGATCCAGTGAGCCCCAGGAATACACTTGTCTCCTCCTTTCTGGGTCTGGACTTGCAGGCACACTGTGCAGCCCAGGCTGGCTTAGAACTTACTATGCAGACCAGGCTGGTATCTGCCTGCTTTTGCTTCCTGAGTTCTTAGATTAGAGGCATATGATAGCATGCCTGGCAACCTTGAAAAATCATTTATTTATGTATGTATGTGTTTGTTTATCTATTTGTTTGTTTGTTTATATGTGTTTATGCGTGTGCTTCTGTGGTTTTGTGTACATCATGCACACACAAGATCCTGAGATGCCAGAAGAAGGCATCAGAGAACTGTGCGTTACAGGTGGCTGTGAGCCCCCTTGTTGCTGGGAACTGAATCAGGTCCTCTGGAAAGGCAGCCAGTGCTCTTAACCACTAACCCATCTCTCCAGTCATGCACCAGCTTTTTTCTTTTTATTCCGAAAAAGTTCTTGGACTTAAAGTTGGGTCCTCATGTTTGTGCAGCCAGCATTAACAAATGAACTATCTCTCCAGCCCCAAGTTCTGGAATCTTCCTACAAAGGGAGCCACCCATGGCTGCTGTCTCTTGGGCAGAGCTTTCAGGCCTGACCTGGCACTTGCCTTCCTATCCCTGGCATAAAGGCATAACCACACCCGTCCACTTGTCTTCATCTGTACACAGGGCAGGACCTACCTGGCATCATCCCATGTCCCCACCTGGCACACAGTAGGCCTGCTATAGACTCCTGCCATGGAAACCAGAAGAATGACAGCGTGTCTTAGAGACAGCTAGTTATTTTCTAAGGAATGTGACACAGATTTAGAATTCAGTGTGGCTAAGAATCGGCCGGCTTCTGCCGCTGAAAACTTGCTTGTCGTTTTGTCTGCCAAGAATCCCAGAAGCTTCTCCAAGTGATCACTGATGGGAGCAGAAGCGTTGCCACTAAAATTAGGTAGTGAAACAGTTGTTATGAAACACCAAAGAAACTGACAGGTACATTTAGTGAGTGGAGAACACTACTTCAGGACACAGCACCACAGCTGGAGCTATGTCCCTGTCCTGGGGGCAGGATTTAGTTGGCCCAGCACTGTGGTTGGTTAAAGTGGAAACTATCTGATATTTGGGAGAATGGTGCTTTAGACTTTAAGATGCTTTAAAACCATGGCATGCTGGTTGTGTATCCACAGTGTCCCCACTGTATTAGACTGGCACCAAGGAGCTGGGGTTTGAATGAGATAGAGTTTATCTCTTCTCTGTTCCAGAAGACAGAAGGAGACAGCCCAGAGCTGGAACAGAGATGTTAAACTTACAGGGACCTAGTCTCCTCTTTTCTTGCTGTTCTGAAGTCTTTAATAAGCTGCCCCACCGTTCAAGCTGGGTGTATAGATTCCAGCCATCACACTACATTCTAGTGGAGGAAGAAAGACCCTCCTCCCTAAAAGAAATGTTTTTAAAAAGAAAAAGAACATGTCTAGTTATGGGCTATCAGCCACAACATGATCTTATATGGGGTTTTGAGCTGCTACTGGGGGATGAATAGGAGACGACCAGATATTAGAGAGGGCTTCAGTACCTTCTGACCATTTCCTCAGCGTTGCCTCCAGCCACACCTTGTGGTTTCATACCCCAGAGCAGGTCGGAACATTTGGCATAAGGTTTCACTATGCGATAAAGCAGTGTGATGGATGCTTCAGGTGAGAACACAGCTGAAGTCACACCAGGAAACACTCAAGGCGGAGCCTGTCTTCAAGGGGGAGTGTCAAATGGCCACCTGGGGCCAGAGCACAGGTTCCAGATGCTTGCACTTGCCTCAGTGGGACCCCACCTGACAAAGGCCACATGTGCTTTACTGAGACATCCTACTTACTGCCAACCAGCATCTCACCCAAGCTGCAGCTGCTGATGGATTCAACAGTTTTCAGATTCAAGATCAATAGCCTCAGGCATGGCTAGATCCAGGAGTTCAGCATTCTCTGTGTACCTCATGTGTCTGCTTTTCTGTGTGGAGTCCTTTGGTCCTCTCTACGCCAGTTATGACGTAGTGGAAGTGGCCAGTAGTGGCATCAGGCTGGGGAGTGACTGTTCTGGCAATGCTGGCAGTTGTGTGTGGCACAGAGCACCCTCTCTGGTCACTGTGAGAGACAACACAGGACTGTATCTCACTGTGTGATGGCTCGTCTGACCAACCTTGACTCACTTGGTCCAACAACTAGCCAAGAGAGAAGGTGGGGCTGGCAGTGGTAATTTAGGAATGTGGGCTAAGTTTAGGGAATTGGTGTCTCCTCCAGAAAGTAGTAAATGGGCTCTGGCAGCCAAACTCATTCTCCCTCTTTACCTACCCCTACACTGCACCTCCCACCCCAAGTCCCTGTCTTGATCCCACTCTTCTGTAGCAAGGCAGAGCTGTCCCAGTCTTGGCCCCATATGCCCAATTCAGTTGTTTGTCTTGTCATTTACCACTCTTTACCCTCTGGTGCCCAAAACAACCTTCGGAGCTGATCTATGTATAATCCTCTTGGTGAGGCCTCAGTACCTGCCAGCAAGGAGCGTGGCATATACACATTCTGAGGAAGTCACATGACCTACTAGATGACTGGAATAAAGATAGGGAGGGAGAGGCAAAGGAATGGGGAAGATTGATGGGTGAATTGTTGAGAGTAAGTAGATAGACCAATGAACATAGAGATGGAGGGAGGGACGGAGGGAGAGAGAGAGAGAGGGATGGATGGATGGATGGATGGATGGATGGATGGATGGATGGACAGGAGAATGGATTTATAAGTGAATAGATGGGTGATTGACAGGTAGGTAGATAGGGAACTTAATAGGCTTCTCGGTTGCCAACACAAGAAGAGTCACAGTGTCCTGCAGTTATGATGTAGTGCTGTCAGCTTAGTGCAGGGACATTTCATGCCAGTGCTGACGAATACGCTTCTACCCTACTGGAAAATAATAGTAGACCCAGGCAGGAAAGGAGGTGCAGAGAGCTGAAGGGCTGGTAGGAAGGCTCCAGGCAACCCCAGGGTTGTATGTGGGCTGTGTGCTTTGGGCTTGTGTCCTGGCCACCAGCCATGACTTTACAATGACATGCCCTGCCACCTGCATACATTCTGAGCATTTCAAACAAAGCCACTACCTGTTCCTGACTCTCCTGCATCCCCTTTCTTCTCTACCTCCTCTTTTTCTTCCTTCTCTTTCTGCATCTCCTTGACCTCCACTTCCCTTCCTCCTGCAGACATTGAGAGAGTTCATAGCTGCTGAAGAGGCGGCTGGCTTTGGTCCCTGCTGAGGTTTGCTGTGTCCCTGGATGTTCGTGTATAGAAAATCTTAGCCCGGGTAACCAGCCTGTGGCATTTGGATGTGGAACCTTTGCTAGGTAGTAAAATCAGATGGGGCCACAGGAAGACCTCGTGGTGGCTTTTGAAAAGACCCTGACATACTTGACTTGCTCTGTCGCCATGTGGTGCTTTTGGCTGTGTGCTGACCTGGCAAGAGTCCCTCGCCAGGTGCCAGACAAATGCCAGTCAATTTCCCAGACTTTCAACCTCCAGACCTAAGGTCCACACAAACTTCTGTGCTTTATAGACTGCTGAAGCCTCACTAATGTGTCATAGAAATAGAAAGTAGACTCAAATCTTCTCTACACTCTCTATTGGGGAGTGTGGCACCTATTCTGAAGAACACAGAGCCCCAGTCACCCAGATGTCAGGTACCGGGAAACTGGGCCAGATAACTGTTTGGAGGCCCATTGGCTTGGAGCTGGGCCCATGTTTTCCATTGCTGGGTCCTGGCTTTGTCCCACAGTGACTGGATTTAGGAGGAAGAACACTCTTGCACACCCAGATACCATGTCTAAGCTCTGCCCCACAATACTTAGCCCCAGAATCTGGCATGGAAATTGCTACAGTCTGGAGCTCATGGCCACCCAGGAGCCCCATTAATCACATGGACACAAAGCAGATCTCTCTTTGCCACAGCTCAGTGCTCAGCTTCCCCGGGGTCCCTCCCTCTTTCGATTTACATTCTGATTGATCACAACGATGCTTGGAGACCTCAGGAGGACAGATACTAACAAAGCTTGGTGTGTGCAGCTGTGGCTCTCCACAAGTGTTCTAGACCTAGGAACTCATGAGAACTACAGCTCCTAGGGATCACCTAGTTGGGGGAGTCATATTCAGATAGTCTCTTCAGGGCTTCATGAGGCCAAGAGCTACCTGTGAAAGGTGAGCCATGACAGATATGCTCAAAGGTCCACTGAAAGAGCCCCCTGCTGGTGGTGCCCAGCCACCTGGCACACACTATGTCTGGGCTCTAGCTTTCTTCTCAGGCTATGGAGCCAGTGCTATGGGCTCAGGTAGGCAGGGAGTGGTGCTGATATTCCCACAGTGCACAGACTCTGCCTCTACCCTTCTGCCCACATGGAGAGGAGTAGCCTCTCAGCCCAGCTGCTATGACAAAGGTCATAGGAATCAGATTGACAGAAGAGTACTGTTCCCCACTCTGGAGACTGGATGATTGGGGGCTGGGCCTGAGGAGGGATCACCCTCTAGGTCACAGATGGCTGCCTGCTCACCATACCCTCATAAGGATCCTGTCTTATTTGCTATTCAATTGCTGTGAAGAGACACCATGACCAAGACAACTCTTGTAAGAAAGTATTTAATTGGAGCTTGCTTACAGTTTCAGAGGCTTGGTCCATTATCATTGTGGTGTGGAGCATGGAAGCAGGCAGGCAGGATAAGTAGTTGAGAGCTACATCCTGGTCTGCAGGAAGAGAGACAGACACTGCGCTTTGCATGAGCTTTTGAAATCTCAAAGCCCAACCCTAGTATCACATTTCCTCCAAGAAAGCATACCTCCTAATCCTTCTAATCCTTTCAAATAGTGCCACTCCTTGGTGACTAAGCATTCAAGCATATGAGCCTATGGGGGTCATTCTTACTCAAACCAACATATGGCCAAAAGGCAGGGAGACTGGCTGCTAGTATTCTCCTGAATGGAAGGAAACCACTTGACCATGGAGAACAGAGCTTGGCTGTTTATTTATTTAAACTGTGTGTGTGTGTGTGTGTGTGTGTGTGTGTGTGTGTGTGTGTGTGTATTCATGTGGATGCACACATGTGAACATTCATGTGAGGGCCAGAGGCTTTAGGTATTATTTTCCTCCAGAGCCTTCTACCCTTTTCTATGAGACTGGGTCTCACTGGTTTCAAACTTGAGATCTCCCAGCCTCGGTCTCCTAAATGCTGGGATGCAGGCAACACCTCGCTTGGCTGGTGATATTTTTTACAAAGACACTCTCCTCCTCATGAAATACCCACCTTCATGAGCTGTCTAACCCAAATCTTCTCCCAAAGGCTGGCCCACAAAGGCCAGGGATTCAGTGTTTAAAGGCAGGGGAACAGTTTGGTCCACATCTAGTAGCTTCATAAAATTTTCAAAAAGATATGACTCTTTCCCCTATTATCACCTCCCCTGCCTGATACCTCTGCATGTGAAGCACACCTTTGGCTCTGCCCCACACTTTGAATCACATTTATTCACCACCCAGGGCCTGGTTGGTTCCTTCCCACCTTCAGGTCATGGATACCATATAGTCATAAGTCCTCCCAACCACGGGCACCTCCGTCCCACTCTCAGAGACAGGTGCTCAGTACCCTGGATCTCCGGTCACTCGACTCCCCCTAAATGCCATGACTGCTCTGTGTGTTGATCTCCTATGGTGACTGGTGATCCATTGAACCTGTTGGGAGCTGAGAGGCTTATACCTCCCCATTCCTAGATCCTGCAACAATTGTCCCATTAGGAAAAAGAGGGCCAGGCATGACACCCATAATCTTAGTCCTTGGGAGACCAAGTTAGAAATAAGCCTTGGCTACATAGAAAGTTCTTGTCTCAAAAGCAGGGGGAAGGCCGTGAGGCAGAGA